>NW_027532825.1:3995241-4042287 GCF_008692635.1 Crocuta crocuta
GATATCCAGTTATCCCAAAGCACACACAGGTATTGACACATACCCATCATGCATCAGTGTGATGTTGGAGCTGGTGTGCACTGGCCCAGAGAGCTGATAGCTACATTTTCCAAAATTTTGTCATTCAGCTGTGGACGCGGCCATCATTGAAAATGAAATTACATAAACCTACAATGAAATCCATTAAAAGCAATAGTAATATATGCTCATCACATATTGCCTTCAAATCATTTTGTCCACTTTATTATTCTCTATGCTCACGAGGTATCTGTGTGGTAGTGAAATCACATTGGTTTTCAACTGGCTGAAATCATGGAAATTCACAAATGCTGTCAGTTGAGATTTTCCCCTTCAGAGAAACAGTTAAATATATTTATTACTTTCTCCTTCATTTTTGAATCTTTCTTCTTCTTTACTCCTCCACTTTCATTGAAATTTTTACTTACTATAACTTTTTCCAACTTAGTCCACCTCAACATTTTTTCTATCTATGTAGCACCATCTTTGTTTTGGGTCTGTGTGGGGGAGAGTACCTCATGCACTTCAGTTCGGGTTCTTTGAGGGTCAGTGCACCTGTCTGACTTTATTTCTAACTCCCAGTGCCCAGCACAAAGTCTTGCATGCTGTGTGCTCTGACTAATTTGTTTTCAAATACATGAATACCCAAGACTTGAATATCCTAAGACAGAAGAAATGTGCCCTTCATACTCACTTTCCCTCCAACTAACTACCCAACTGAATTTCCCCTTGAAGGCTCAGGTCAATGCTCACCATCCTTTCTAATCTTTGGAGATTTTTCTAATTTCATGGTATCATCAGTATGGTCTTTTCTATTTTTCTAAACATATTTTTCATTCTTATCCTAGACGCATGACTGATTCTAGAGGTTGTGGGATCGAGAAGGAAGCTACATGGACTATTGGAACCCAGAAAAGCTATGGTTAATGGAAATAATGAGTTAATTATGGGAAGAGTGGAGATGCCAAGAGAAATTCTCACTTAACTTCATGACTTTTGTCCCATTGACCTTGGGTGTAGGTGTTGCAATTTGCAACCAGCTCTGTATTCTGGCTGGATGTCTGATCTTTCAGGAGAAAAAAAATATATAGTCTTTAGATAAAGGTTCTGCTGAAAATTTCATGGACAAAATCTATTATTAATAAAGAATGGCCTGTGGCTGTTTTTCAACCTAGAAGAGCAGAACATTTATTTTCATGTTATTTTCTCTCATTACAAATTAGTACATGAAAATTGGTGGCAAGTCAAGAAATAAGTAATAAAACAATCATTACTTGCAATACAAACATCCCAAAGGAACCCAAGGTAAAATAATAAGTGTTTAGTTTAGTTTAGTTTAGTTTTTTTACATAGTTATGATCATTTGGTATTCACAACTTTGATTATAACCAGTTTGGGTCATAAGCATTTTTCTTTGTCATAACTAAATATCTTAAAACTGTTTAACATATATACTACCACATCATATAGATTTAGTAGAATTCCTTAAAAGTTGTCTGGTTCTTAGATGGTCTCTCAAGATTTTGTCACTGTAAATAATGCTTCAATGAATATTTTTCAATGAAACAATGACCACCTGTCAATTTTTTTATCAGATATTTATTTTATTTCATGAGAGAGAGAATGTGTGTGAGTGGGGGAGGAGCAGAGGAAAGGGAGACAGAGTTTCCAAGAAAGCGCCTCACTATCAGTACAGAGCCTGATGCGGGGCTTGATCTTAGGATCATAACCTGAGTTGAAATCAAACACAGGGGACTCAACCGACTGAGCCACCCAAATGCCCCTTTATCAGACATTGTAAAACAGAATTACTTAGGTCAATAGACAAATATGATTAAAACTCTTCATTTGTATTTTCACATTTCTTTTTAGAAACTTTGTCCCAATTCGCAGAGGTATGTCTATACTCTCATAACAATTTTAAAACAACTTGGATAATTTTAAGACAAAATGGTAGCATATTGGTAGTAAAATGGTAGTCTGTTTTTCCTTAGTTATGTATATTTTAACTCCAGTTATGAGCTCTATTATGCCCATGTTTCCAGTATTATTTGGTCAAGCCTATCAAGATTTTCATTGATTTTGTAATTATTATCTTTTTGAAAGAATCGTTTCAGGGTCATAGAAAAGTGGAGAAGTTAGCAAACAGTTCCCATGTAACCTCTACCTAGTGCCCCTCATTATTAACATCTTACATTGTTGTGGCCTATTTCTCAGAAATCAATGAACCAATGTTGATACTATGAGCTCAAGCCAATACTTTATTCAGCTTTCCTTAGGTTTCATCTAATACCTTTTTTCTGTCCTGACATCTTATGCAGGGCACCGTTTACATTGATTTCCATGATCTCCTTGGGTTCCTCCTGGCTGTAACCATTTCTTAGACATTTTAAAGTTATTATTATTATTTCTTAATGTTTATTTTTGAGAGACAGAATGTGAGTTGGGGAGGGGCAGAGAAAGAGGGAAACACAGAATCTGAAGCGGTCCAGGCTCTGAGCTGTCAGCACAGAGCCTGCCATGAACCCACAAACGGGAAGATCATGACCTGAGCTGAAGTTGGATGCTCAACCGACTGAGCCTCCCAGGTGCCCCTTAAAATTAATTTTGATGATTACAACACTTTCAAGAAATACAACGCAAGTATGTTGTAAGGTCTCCCAAATGGATTTGTCTGATATGTTTCTCATGATGAGACTGGGGTTACTGGCTTTATGGGGAAGACAGCAGAGGTCCAGCGCCGTTTGTCTCACATCATGTCAAGGGGGCATGCTATCAACGTGACCTATCAAAGATGATGTTTGCCAGCTTTCTTCACTGTAAAGTTACTCATTCTCTCTTTCTCATACTCTAACTTTTGGAAGTCACTCTGTGCAGCTCACACTTAGGGAGTACAGAATTAACTCCACATCTTGAAGGCAGTGTATCTCATCGATTATTTGGAATCTTTTGCATGGGAGATTTGTCTGTTCGCCCCCATCATTCATTTACTGATTCATAGCCATATGGCCCTGAGATATTTATTTTATACTTTGTTATAATCCTGTGTTACTTTATTTTGTGGCTCAAACTGTGCCAGCTTTGGCTCTTGGGAGCTCTTTCTCCTGAGCCACTGCAAATATATCCCCATGATCGTTCCCTTCTTTCTGTAGCACTTCCTTTATCACCTGGCATTTCAGATGCTCCAGGCTCATCTTCTGTATTTCCTGCCCTAGTTCTAGAAGCCACATTTCTGCAAGGAATTTTTATTGGACAATGGCATTAGAACCCACGATCTGGGTACCCTGTGCACTTCTTGCTACAAAAGCAGAGTTCTTCCCTAGGCTCTCGGCTGACAGCATCAAACACAGACCTATCGATCTTTCCATATGTGATCATCTACAGCTGTCTCCAAGTCCTACCCATCATCACCTGGATCATTCTGCAACCCCCTGCCTTTGTTTGCCTGAAACTCTCACTCCGGCGGTGCAACACCTGGCCCCACTCATCTGCCAACCTTTACTTAACTGTTTGGCTCCATTATACATTGCTAACAGCATCTGAATTGTTAACCTATAGTCTGTGGGGAACACTTTTATCTAGTAGGGTAGTGCCTTGTGCAGGCTCTTTTTCATCTTCAGTCTTACAGATTCCATTCATTTCCAGAGTTTTCTAGCTCAGCTCCCACACCGCCTCCTTCAGTGAGGTTATTTAATACATCTGTGATATGGTTAATTTATTTTGTCAAATTCTGCATTACGTCCAGGGTCCCCTAACCTAAATGCTTTTAAGAAATATATGCACAGGGGCGCCTCAGTGGCTCAGTCAGTTGAGCATCTGTCTCTTGTTTTGTTTTGGTTTTTTTTTTTTTGGGGTTTTGCTCATGATCTCACAGTTCAATGGATTGAGCCCCACATAAGGCTCTGCATTGTCTCAGAGCCTGCTTGGGATTCTCTTTCTCCCTCTCCCTCCCTGCCCCTTCCTGTCCCCTGCTCATGGGGGTGCACTCTCTCTCTCTCAAAATAAATAAACTTTAAAAATACACATATGTTTTCATCTTCCTTTTCTCAAGTCCTAAGGGTTTTGATAGATACATAGTAGCCATGTGCAGCATTACAGTATAATATAGAACCAGTTCACCAAATCATACATCTCCTAAGCTCCACCGGTTATCCATGGAAGCTACTGATCCCTTTGCTGAGTGTAGTCAGATTTTTCCACTTATTATATGGCAAATCTCCTCTATGTTTTTTACACCACCTGCCATAATTCTGCATTTATGTTTGGGTCGGTGGGCCATCCACAGTTAATTTTTGCAGAAGGTGAGAAATCCATATCTAGGTTCGATATGGGGGAATAGGGATTGATCCCCGTTTTTTTGACACCATTCGTTGAAAAGATGATTTTTCATTCACCAGTCCCTTTGCACCTTTGTCAAAGTCAATCAGCTATCCTGGGGGCCTATCTCTGGACTCTGTCTTCTGCTCCATTTGTCCATTCTCTTCACCAGTACCATGCTCTCCTGATTACTGTAGCTCTATGGTATCTTGCAGTAGAAGGTGTGAGTCCTTCAATGTTTTCTTTCTCCTTCAACTGAGTTTGCTATTGTAGGATCTTTCGCTTGTCACATACATTTAAAATGCATTTGCTGCTATCTAACAAATAGCTTGCTGCAATTTTGATTGGGGTTCCCAGAGGATTTGTATCATGTTGGCAAGAACTGACATCTTGGCAATATTGAGTCTTCTAATCCATGCACACGAAATCTCTCCATTTCTTTAGATTTTCTTTAATTCCTTTCGCCTTTGTTTTCCAGTTTTCCATAAAAAAGGTCCTATGTATATTTTGAGTTTATGCCTACATATTTTATTTTTGCATAACATTATGAATTCTATTGCGTTTTGCTTAATTTTAAATTCTAATAATCCACCACTGGTATCTAGGAAAACAATTGACTTTTGCACATTGACCTTCCCTACGATGCCCTGCACTTGCTTATTAGTTCCATTAATCTCTACTGTAATTTTTATTTTACTTCTGCTTTGGTTCACACTTAATTTGTTCTTTTTTTTAAAAATTTGTTTCCCTAACTTGGAAAGCAAGGCTATCATTTTAGCTGTTTCTTCTTGTCTAATGTATGCATTTAATGTCATAAATCTCCTTTCAGGCCCGGCTTTTGCTGCATCCCTCAAATCTTGATAAATAGTGTTTTCATTTAGTTGAAAATATGCTTTAATTTCTCTTGTGACTTCTTCTTTGACCCATCACTTATCTAGAGGTAAGCTATTTCATCTCCAACTGTTTGGGGATTGTGTAGCTCTTTTCTGTTGTGGATTTCAAGTTTAATTCAGCGTGGTCTAGGAATCTATTTTGTTAGGTTTCCTATATTTTTGAATGTCTCAAGATGTGTTTTATGGCCAAGAATGTGGTCTATCTGGGTGCAGGGTTTGCACGAGGCTGAAAAGAATGTGCACTGTACTGTTTCATGAAGTATTCTATAAATGTCAATTCAATCAGGCTGTGAGATAATGCTGTTCCAGCCATCCGAATATCTACTTTCTGCCTCCTCGGTGCATCGATTATTGAAATGGGCTGTTAAGTCTCCAACTATAATAGTGAAGTTGTCTTTTTTCTCTCAACTCAATCAGTTTTGCCTTGTGCATTCTCATCTTCTCTTGTCAGGATTGCTATGTCTTCTTTTTTTTTTTTTCTTTTAAGTTTATTTATTTTGAGAGAGAGATTGAGAGAGAGAATCCCAAGCAGGATCTATACTGTCAGCACAGAGCACGACGCAGGGGTTTTACTCCAAAACCATGAGATCATGACTTGAGCCAACAGTGTTGGATGCTTGACCGACGGAGCCCCCCCTGGCACCCCAAGATTGTTATGCCTTCTTAGAGGAGTGAGTCCACTGTTACTATATGATGTACTTCTTCATCCGTGATTCTGAAATTTGCTGTAGCTCCTCCCCTTACTGGTGATTATTGTTACCAGGGCACGTCTTTGTTCATACTTTTACCCTATTTGTGTATTTATATTTAAAGGGGATTTCTTGTAGACAACACAGATTTTTTTAATCCACTTCGACAATCTCTGTCTTTCAACTGGTCTATTCAGACGATTCACATTAAAAAAAAATTTAAATGTGTATTTATTTTGGAGAGACAGAGAGAGACAGAGCATGAGCAGGGGAGGGGCAGAGCGAGACGGAGACACAGAATCCAAAGCAGGTTCCAGGCTCCAAGCTGTCAGCACAGAGCCTGACATGGTGTTCGAACCCATGGACCATGAAATCATGCCCTGAATCAAAGTCGGATGCTTAACCAACTGAGCCACCCAGGAGCCCCCAGACCAGTCACATTTAAAATGATCATTGACGCAGGTCAGTTTATATCTATGGTGTTTGTAACTGTTTTCTAGCTGTTGCAAATGTTTTCTCTTTCTTTTCTGCTCTTTTCCTGTTTTCTCTGATGTCATCTGAACATTTTATAATTCCGCTTTATATGTTTTCTTGGGGTATCGCTTATACTTCTTTTTAAGCTGTGTTTAGTGCTTGCCCTGGAGCTTTCAAGGTATATTTTAACTCATCAATGACCACCTTAACATAACTGAATGACTGAGTCAGGTCAGTGCAGGCAGCTGTGATAAAGTATTTCACTTTCCTGTCTTCCATCCCTTCTGACACTGCTGTTCATTTCACTTACTTGTATGCTATAATCTGACAATAGAGTATGTTTTCGTTTTCCTATCTTTAAAATATAATTGTTGGGCATCTGAGTGTCTCAGTCAGTTAAGCGTCCAGCTTCAGCTCAGTCCATGACCTCACAGTCCATGAGTTCAAGCCCCATGTTGGGCTCTGTGCTGACAGCTTAGAGCCTGGAACCTGCGTCTGATTCTGTGTTTCCCTCTTTCTCTGCTCTTCCCCCACTCACACTTTGTCTCTCAAAATGAACAAATATTAAAAAGCTTTTTAAATATAATTGTTATCATTGCTATTTTAAACAAATACCTATCTTTTAGGTCCAAGAAGAGTAAGAAAAATAGAAGATGTTATTGTACCTCCATGTGTCTTCATTTCTGGCCTATATCATGTTCCTTATGCCCGTGGAAATCCCCTTACCCTTTGGTGAAGGCCAAGTTTGTTGCTGATGAATCACTTCAGTCTTTGTTTGTCTCAGAAAGTGTTTATTTCTCCTTTACTTTTGTGGGTGACACAGAATTTCCGATGGGTGGCTCCTATCTTCCCAGTGTTACATTATGCGCCCGTTCTTTTCCGTTACAATTTCGCGCCCATTCTTTTCCAAGATGTCCGCTGCCTCTTGTTCTTATTTCCTGATGGCAGCCCTCCCGTGGCTCTGCCCTGAATTCTCTCAAGACTTACACATTGTCTTTAGTTTTCTGTATTTTGAACATCCTATGCCTACATGGTTTTGTTTCTGGTTGTTTCTATTTTCACATCTTTATGTTCTTTTAGACACTAGCTCTTCAATATTTCCTCTGTTCTGTTCTTTTGTCGGGTAGCCCAGTTACACATGTGCGGCACCTTTTGATAGTGTTCCATAGTTCTTGAATGTTCTAGGCTTTTTCTTTCTGTATCTCATGTTGGCAAGTTTCTATCTGCAAGCACACCTGGCCATGTCGAATCTACTGATAAATTCATTAAATGCTGTGCTCATTTCTGCTCCTGTGTGAGGCTTATAGCATTCTCTTGCGATTTCTTTCTTGGATTTTACATCTCTCTGCTTGCGTCTCCAGTCGATGCTTACATATTAAAGACTTTTTCCATTTAGAGCCCTAACGTTTTAAGAAAGGAATGATAAGATCAACTGTATGAAGCTCAGTGATTTGAAATGTCCCATCCAACTTCTGTAACATATCTTAGTCCGGTCATCATGACTGTTTTGACTCTACGATTGTGATTGTTCTTGCCTTTCTTCATGCTTTGGAATGGGTTACAAAGGCTGGACATGTAGTGGGCAATAACAGCCCCATGAGCCTTCAGGGTGGGGATGTGTGGTAGCCTATGGGGGAGCTGGTTGTATGAACATTTGCTGCAGCTCTAGGCACCAGAGGCAGTTCACTCCCTAGTCTTCTCACTTTCTCCCTTCCTCACCTTGGGCTCACCTGGGTAATCCTCAGACACTCTGTGCCCTTTTGCTCTTTTAGTGTTAATGGACTCTACTGCACTGGATCCTGCAGTAGAGTAATGAGGTGTGGCTGATGGAACCAGAATAGGGCAGGAGGACTCCATTATCCTTGGTTTAGTCTCCAGCTTACAGGAGACTCGTGCCCTGGAGGGCGATCTCCAATAGTGATTGTCCAGTGGTGTAGCTTTCCATCCTTGGCTCCTCCTCTCATCCTTGGTGCTCATTCCAAACTCCCCTTGAGTCCCCGAATCCCTGGTGGAGGGACATGCCCTTCCCAGCAGAGACAAAGCTTTTGCAAAGCCCTTTCCCCTGGGGAACTGGCCTTTGTGATGGACAAGAGTCTGGGTGTATTTCACAAGATATTCTTCCCTCCCCCCCCCCTCAAATCAGGAGGTGTTCCCTCCAGGAACTCTTTATAAAATGTGCACCCCTTCAATTCTGTGGGACCCAGAGTCCCTGGCTCTCACAACAATCCACACTCAGCCTCCAGCAATGGGCCACAATTATTATGTAAGTGTTTCTGCCAGCTTACCTCTCCTTTGCTCTCTAATTCAGCTGGGCAGATCGATTTAACTTCCCCGGAGGTGTCTGACTCTCCGGACTTGGGGATAAAGTTGTCCCCACAAACACACCTCCATATGTACAAGAAAGGTCACAGATTTCAGTTTGTCCAGCTTTTGGTTGCTATAGGGATGAGAACAATGGCTTCCAAAATCTTCGGATGCCAGAGCTGAAACATGAATGGTTTTATTAAACAGCATTTGAACTGAAACAGCTTCATTGAGACACAATTACAGACCACAAATCCACCTGTTTTAAATGTAGAATGGAATCATGTCAGGGAAATTTGCAGAGTTGTAGACCATTACCACGGCGCAGTTTTAGAATATTTTCATCCCTCCAAAGATACGCCTTCCGTCTGTCTTCAGTGAATTTCCATGCTATTTCCAGGTCCAGCCCCTGCTCTCCTTTCTCTCTCCATCACTCTGTCTTTCCTCTTCACTGATTTTCACATACTCAGGATACTTCCTCTTCTAAACCTCAGAGTGCCTGTCATCCAAGATTTTAAAAATCTAATTTAACTTTTGTCTTCAAAATCTTTCCTATAGTTTTGGTATAGAGGTTAGTGAGGTTCGGAAACAATTTCAAACCAGACTTACTACATACTAATTTTTTTTTAATTAAAAACGTGCTTTTCCCTAAGCATGAGACATTTTTACTAGAGGTGCTATTTCTTCTATAACTTTTAAAATAAAGTGAGCATGCTGAGGTTATGTGGATGCAAATAGTTTTCTTAAATAGTTCAGCCGTTCCTCAACTTCGTTTCTTGAATAATCTAGGAAGGCTTAATTTTATGCCAAGGTGCTGTGTAATGAAATTACCTAAAAAAGTCCTCCCTTCTCTAGAACCATCTTCTACACGGCCGCAATGAGAGGGTCATCTCTCTGTGATGAGTGAAATCACAATCTCTTTCTTTAATGGTTCCACAGTTTCTGTTTACTTATTTATTTCTTCTCCATGCATTCACTCATGGTTTTACTATTTCCTAAGAAGTATGAACCAGTCAAGGAGCAAAGGCCACATGACCTATATTTACTTTGGTTTATCCTCAACTTCCATATTCTAGGAGGATCCTAGAAGCTGAATATTGAGCCCAAAGTGAGATGCTGGGCTGAAATGTGTAGCATGGCAAAGAAATGAGAGGGTTTTTTTTTTTCCCTAGAGCTCAGGCATCTTGGAAGTCGAGGAAAGAGCTAGGTAGACGTCTCTCCCCAGGGAGGGAAAAATATGTGAGACCTAATATTTAAACAGTATTCATGACAAGTAGTGCTTATAAAGACTAATGGAAAGCCCAATGGTGAATGCAAGTAGACAGAGAGTTGGCAAGGGCATTGAGATAGAGGTGGATAGATCCTCAAGGTGGAAAATAAAATAGTGTGTACAATAGTGTCAGGCATGATCCATGCAGAGACTGACTTGTTGGCTAGGCTACCATTTTCAGGTTTAATTGGGTTGCCAGTACAGTGCCTCCAGAATCCCCTTCTGTCTTTACCTCGTGAGTGTTTTTGTTTGCTGGTTTGTTTATAAAAATAAATATATAAAAATAAGAAATACACACTGGACAAAAAAAAAGTTTAATGCTGCAGAAAGGTAGTACATCAATAAGGAAAATATTGTTTATTTCTGGGTCCACTACTCAGAAATAAATATTTTATTTTTCATTTGTTCCTTTTATTGTTTGAATGTTTATTTATTTTTGAGAGAGAGAGAGATTGAGTGTGAAGAGGGGAGGAGCAGAGAGAGAGGGAAACAGGATCTGAAGCAGGCTCTGAGCTTTGAGCTGTCAGCACAGAGACCGACGCAAGGCTGAACTCAGAAACCATGAGGTCATGAACTGAGCCAAAGTCAGATGTTTGACCGACTGAGCCCCACAGGCACCCCAGAAGCAAATGTTTTAAACTATGTATGTTTTTAGCTGTTCATGTTCTTCTCATATCACAAGTGGAAATTCAAATATTATATATCTCCTTTAATTATCAAATGTAGAGATTATAGATTTACTCTTAGCTAGGACCAATGAATCAGTTTTGCTGACTAATAACATGACACCATCAGTCTTAATTCTGTTTTATAAACAAATGCAAGTTTTTCTTTTTAATTTTTATTATCACCTGGAATTTACACAGAGAGTTGTGTGTAAAGCCTGTAAGTGGTGTATGCTAAATAAGTATGCAGTAGGTGTCCATGTGATGGATGTAATGAAATGCTGCACTGCCAGCACTCTGAAAGCCTCGAGAAGCCTACCCAGACACCGACACTGGAAGTAGCAAGTCTTCTGAAATTCGTGATAATTATGTACTTCATGTTCTATATCATTTCAACAACAGGTATCAAAACTTGTCCCAGTATAAAATTGTATTTACTTCTTTGTTTCCTTATTTCATTTCTTTAATTATTTTTTCAAAAGGCAATCTTGTTTTTAAGTTTATTTATTTATTTTGAGAGAGAGGGAGAAAGCCATCAGGGGAGGACAGAGAGAGAGAGAGGGAGAGAGAGAGGGAGAGAGAGAATCCCAAGCAGGGTCCACACTGTCAGTGCAGAGCCTGATGAGGGGCTCGAACCCACACACTGTGAGATCATGACCTGAGTCAAAATCAAGAGTCAGATATGTAACCAACTGAGCCACCCAGGTGGCCCTGTTTCCTTATTTTAAAAGCTAACCAAGGCACAATGTCATTTCATGCATGCATATTTAATCTGCACTTCTATAAACAGGTCAGGCAGAGAAAGATGAATATCATATGATTTTGCTCAAATGTGGAATTTAAGAAACAAAACAGATGAACACAGGGGAAGGGAAGGGAAAAAAAGGATAAAAGCAGAGAGGGAGGCAAATCATAAGAGACTCTTAAATACAGAGAACAAACTGAGGGTTGCTGGAGGGGAGGTGGGTGGAGGGATGAGTTAGATGGGTGATGGGCATGAAGGAGGACACTTTTGGGGATGAGCACTGGGTGTTATATGTAAGTGATGAATCACTAAATTCTACTCCTGAAATCACTATTACACTATATGTTAACTAACATGAATTTAAATAAAATTTTTAAAAATTTAAAAATTTTTAAAAAATTGGCCTCAAATTTCACAGATTTTCTCAAACATGGGGTTTTCCATTGGTTAGTTAGAATAAGAACAAAAAACAGCCCACATGCTGTATGTAGTTTTGCTAAGATTAATCAGTGAGTTCATTCAGTGATGGCATAGTCCTGCCATTGAGAAACATCTCATCTAACCTAACATTGGCATCTGTTACTGACGATCGCCTACATCAATTACCATAGAGCTTACTAAATGATGATTTTTCTAAAGCTCTCCTTCTTTCTGTATTTATTCATAGGAATGCTGCTGCAGAAAGAAACCTCCCCTTATTAACGAGGTCTTAGATTACCCATAACTATCGTTCATACTTGAATAGTAAAACCAATGCTTAATCTCACCTTGGAGTCCAATGTTATGGGTGAGGGGCAGGGATAGGTTGGTTCTAATGAGATCTGGATTTGTTACTCATTTCTGTGTAGCAAAAGATCTCAAAGCACAACTTAACTTAGCAA
Organism: Crocuta crocuta; assembly: GCF_008692635.1. Classification (NCBI taxonomy): domain Eukaryota; kingdom Metazoa; phylum Chordata; class Mammalia; order Carnivora; family Hyaenidae; genus Crocuta; species Crocuta crocuta. The sequence goes on from NW_027532825.1 coordinate 4,007,498, forward strand.
ACACTTGGGGCTCCTGGGTGGCTCAGTTGTAGGTGAAGCATCTGACTTCGACTCAGGTCATGATCACATGGTCTGGGAGTTTGAGCCCCACGTCGGGCTCTGTGCTTACAGCTCAGAGCCTGGAGCTGCTTCAGATCCTGTGTCTCCCCCTCCACTCTGTCCTTCCCCTACTTGCGGTTTTTCTCTGCCTCTCTCTGTCGCTGTCTCTCAAAAGTAAACATTTTAAAAATTAAAAAAAAAAAAAGCAAACACTTCTCTCCGCAGCTCCTGAGGGCTGGTGCAATGGAATAGCCTCCCTGAAGATCTTGCCTCGGGACCCTGTGAGGTGTGTCTAGGGGTGGGCCAGGGTTAAGGTCATCAGTACACCTGATTGGGCCCTGGGGTCTTCTTCTAAGAAAGTTCACTAAGTGGTTCTTGGCTGAAGGCCTCCATTCCTTGCCATGGGGGCCTCTCCATAGGGTTGCCCAGAGCATGGCAGCTACTTTCCCCAGAGGGAAGAATCCAAAATGGAAAGTAAGGTGGAAACCCACCGTGCCAATTATGATCTAGTCTCACGGCCCATTTCTGCTTTACCTAAGTCACTGGGTCCAGCCAGCACTCAGGAGGAAGAGAACGAGGCCCTGCTTCTGGAAGGAGGAGTATCAAAGAACGTGGCCACACATTTCCAAACCCACTGCAGTGTCCGTGGTGGCATCCAGTTGGTTTTCTTTCTTTTCCTTTCCCTTCCATCTCTCCCTCCTTCCCTTCTTCTCTTCATTTAACATTATATTATACTGATCATTGTGTACATTTAATGGTTTTCAAGGTTTCTATTATTATTTTTTTAAAACATTTTTAATGTCTGTTATTTATTTTTGAGAGACAGAGAGAGGCAGAATGTGAGTGGGGAGAGGGGCAGAAAGAGAGAGAGAGAGACAGAGACAGAATCCGAAGCAGGTCCAGTCTCCGAGCTGTCAGCACAGAGCCTGATGCGGGGCTCGATCCCATGGACTGTGAGATCATGACCTGAGCTGAAGTCAGATGCTTAAACAACTGAGCCACCCAGGGCACCCCAAGGGTTTCCATTATTATTAATATTTTTATGCTTAGCATGTCCCTTCTTCATCAAAATGAGGCCCTTTTTTTTTGAGTCCTGTGTCCCTTCAGCATGACCCTGAACATGGGGTTTAGGGACATTTATCATGCAGTCTAAAACTCATGTATACTTTTTGGCTCCCCCCAAATTGATTATTAGTAGCTTAGTGTTGAACAGAACCCTTACAAATACTGTACACAGTCACGCATGCTTTGTATGTTATACATATTATATACCGTATTTTTACAATGCAGGAAACTCGAGGAAAGAAACTGTTATTAAGAAAATTATAAGGAAGAGAAAATCCCTTTACCGTGCTGTATCAATTTATTGAAAAACATCCGCCTATAAGTGGACCAGTGCAGTTCAATCCTGTGTTATTCAAGGGTCAAGGGTCAACTACAATTCCTTCTTAAATTTTATGTTCCTAACATGTAAAAATAAATTAAAAGGAATTTGAAGCTAACGCTGTTTAGCAAAATCTTTTCAGGAGAGTCTCACTATCATCTCTGTCTTACTCATCTTCCTTCCTTCCCATTCATTGCTTTACACATGGTACTTCTGGATTTTCTTTCTGGAAGTGTATAATCTCCTCTGCCCTTCCCCCATCCCACTTTTCTTCCCTCTGCAGTTACAAATGGTAGTCTGCTATAGACAGATTTCTGCTCCTTTTCATGTAATAAAATCCTCTGGGGAACAGTTCATATCAGAGATCCTTCATATCCTTCTTACAGATGCATAAAATAACAGAGTGTAGATCTATTTATACAGCCAATTTCATATTTATGGACATTTGATGTGCTTCCAATGCTTGCTATTAGAAATAAAGTCACAATGGAAATGATGACTGGTGACCAGTATGCATTGTTAAAAGGAGCAATATTGATAAACTAAGAGGGAAATTTTATACCATTCTTCTAGATCTTTCCAGATATTTTTTATTTTTGTCATAGAGTATAACTTTACGTCCCTTCCAGGAATATATTATAGCCCCATTTTATGCGCAGCCTGAGCATATATTGCTGTCTGTCACTTTGCCATTTTGCCAGCTGATAGACGAAAAATATCTCAAGGTAATTTTAATTTTTCCTGCAATAATTGAATTTGAAAAATAGTCCATAGTTAAAAAGGATTATTTTAACTTTTAGTTTTTGAAATTACTTTAGATTTACAGAAGAGTGCAAGAAGTGTACAAGGAATTAAAACATGTCCACTTCCTTAATGTTAACATCTGACAAAATCATGGTCAATTATCAAAATTAAGATGTCAGTATACAATACTAATAAATAAATGAGACTTTGTGTGCATGTCAGCTTTTTCCACTGATTTCTTTATTCTGCTTCAAGATCTCATCCAGGACCCACAGTGCTTTGTCTTCACATCTGACATGTCTCCACTGTCCTTCCGTTGGTGATAAGTTTTCAGCGTGGCCTCATTTTTCATGACTTTGATACTATGGAGAATACTGGTCAAAATTTTGTCAAATGACCCTAATTTGAGTTTGTCTGGTTTTATCTCATAGTTACACTTGGGTTAGGCATTTGGGGAAGAAGGTGACAGAGGTGAAGTGCTTTTCTTATCAAGGTGCATCATCTCAACATGGCACCTCCGGCAAGATGGGGTCTACCAGATGTCTCTGCTATGAAGCTCCCATTTCTACCTATCACAACTCTATTCACTAAAAGTGGGTCCCTAGGACATCAATTCCCCATTCGCATGCTAGCCTCGTCATCAGTTAGCAGTTTCTCAGACATTTTAGTTAAATCTTCCTAATGGCTTATCTGACATTCAAAAGTGTCTGTCCCAGCAAGCACATTACAAGTCGTGTTTCCTTCTGAAGGTGCCCACTTTTCTCCCCATTTTGAGTTGGAAGTCTGCCTTGCTACCTGAGTTCTCTGATGGCCTCAAGACACATTTGTTAATGTCATCATTTTCGAGTTCTTTTTCTTGTAAGGGCGAAGTTGACAATCCCAATTTGGCAAATCTTGGAACTCACACCTAACAAATGCAGTATCATTTCTGTTTCTTCTTCTAAGAACTATGTTCAAAATGTTTGCCCACGTTATTGGGCTGTATTTCTGGAATCGATCTTACTTAGTGATAATATGATGCATTTTAATTTATTATTGGATTTTGTTTGATGGCATATTATCAAAGAATTTTTATATTGATGCTTGAAAGTGAGATTCATTTACGCTTCATCTTCAGGCAATGCTTTTAAGTTTTCATGTCAATGTACTCTAACAAGTAATAGAAAAGGTTTTTATATTTTTATTTTTAACAGTATTGAGTAGTTTTTTGGAGGAGTGGAATTATATACCTTTAAACCAGTGGGGGGGCGAGGGCAGGTGTTCCTGGATGGCTCAGTTGATTAAGTGTCCAACTTTGCCTCAGGTCATGATCTCATTATTGGTTTTAGCCCCGCGTCAGTTTCTTTGCTATCCGTGCAGAGCTTGCATACCTTGGCTCTTCTGTCCCCCTTTCTCTCCCCTCCCCTGCTCTTACTCCCTTTCTCAAAAATAAATAAACACTTTAAAAAATCAAACCATTGGGGGACAGATCATTTTGTTTTGCTATTGTTTTCCTATGGAAATTTAATCTTTTGAGTTTCTGTCACTAATACATTTAGTTTTAAGAAGTAAAGTAAATAATCATTGAATTGCGTTTTGGAGTAAATATATATGTTTGTGCACTTTCTCTCTGTGGATGCCCATCTACTGCTTGGCATTCTCACTCTGTGTTTTGCACATTCTTCTGCTCCGTTTCGTACATCGTAGTGCGTGATAGGGATTCTTCCATTCTGCTGCTCTTCTCCAAGAAATAGATTTACTGTTTACTCATTTATTACTTCCGGGGCTTACATAATTTATATAATTTATGTCCTTTGATATCACTTATGTCTTTATCTAATGAAAATTTCACAAGATAGAGTCAGGAGGGTATGCTTTGCTATTCCTGGTGTCATTTCAACAGACAGGTGCACCTGGTGTCATTGTAAGAGACAGGGGCATCCCATCGAAACTTGTAGCAGTCAGGAGTGTGCATGTGGGTTTTAGGTGCTCAGCCAACTGCAAGTGGCTCAGAGCTGCTTGGAAAACATGTATTTGAAGGCAACCATGGCTCCTAGGTTAGGGGACTAGAAACTAGATCATCATTTTCATGGCTAGGTGCAAATTTTTTGAATTTCCACTTCTAGAACTTAAAGTGCCTGACATTTATTCACTTATGTATTGAATAAACATGTGTTGAACTTTCATTATGTGAAAGTCACTGTGAAAATGTTCAAGGAACCAGAGATAAATAACAAAGAGAGAGTCTAGAGCCTCGGAGAGTTGACCTTCTAGAAGAGATACAACAGATAGATACACAGGTGAGAGTGTGCATGCACGCACACATACACACACACATGCAGTTTCACCTCATGGTTCCAATTATCGGGAATATTGTTCAGTAGAATCTATCAGAGAGGTAATACGAAAACTCTTGCAAACACAAGAGGAATCCAAAAAGTTTGACTGGAAAAGGCGGAGAGTCTAAAAAGAAGTACAAATACTCGAACCAGCTCATAAAATTTTGTGGGAAGTCTGCCAGTTCCAAAAAGGTAGGGAGGGGGAATTTCTAGGGTGGAATATTTTTAGCACATGCAAAGTGATTAACTTGGTAATGGATATGTAACTAACAATACTGAGCAAAGGGAAGGACAGATGGGCAGGGGACCAGGCCAGCATTGTATGTCAGGGGATGGACCGATGACTTTCAGGGCTCTCTCTTCTAAATATACTTCAATTATACGAAGGTGGAACCCAGGATCCAGATCAGTCTAGGGCCACTCATTTTTTCTACTCCTTTCTTATTTTTGAAATTTAATTTAATTTCTTAATTTTAAGCATTCTATTGTTTATTTTAGGGCAAGAGAAAGAGAGCATACAAGCCAGGGAGAAGGGCACAGGGAGATAATTGTGAATATGCTGTCCTAAGCATGGGTGTACAAATACCTGTTTGCTTCCCTGTTACCCATTGCTTTCTGGGTGCCTACCCGGGGCTGGAACTGCTAGCTCACATCATCATTCTCTGTGAGCTTCTAGAAAGAGGAAACACCAAAGTATTTTCCACAGTGGCCTCCTGTACTAGTTCATGGTCCTTCCTGCGGGACATGAAGCTGTCAATTTCCCTACATTGTCACTAACACTTGTTGTCTTTCTTTTTTTAAATATATTTTTATGGGTTTTTTTTTAAATTTTTTATGTTAGAGAGACAGAGACAGAGACAGGGCACAAGCAGGGGAGGGAAGAGAGATGGAGACAGAATCCAAAAAGGCTCCAGGCTCTGAGCTGTCAGCACAGAGCCCAACGTGGGCTCGAACCCATGAGCAGTGAGATCATGACCTGAGCTGAAGTTAGACGCCCAACCGACTGAGCCACCCAAGCGCCCCTCATTTTTTTAAAATAATAACCAACCTAGAAGGTGCGAAGTGACACCTCATTGTTGAATCTATCTTGTCTTCCAAACCTGTCATCGTTGCAATTCTTTCTCTTCTCCTTCCCACCCATTTCTACCCCTTTTACGAGCTCCTTCTGCCCTTGGCGCTAATACCGTGGGCATGCTCACATACCGCTAGCCCCCAACTCCACTAAGCTCTAGGTTCATATATGATGTCGCATAGTAGGTGCTTCTACTTGGGTATCTTTGGTGTTCCATGTTGGATGCTTCTATGTTGGGCATCTCGGCAATGAAGTGTCCAAAATGGAAGTCATGTTCCAAACACCCTGTCTCCTACCAGACCTGAAAGCGCGCCTCCGACAGACTTCCCACGTCTGTCCACGAAATCTCCGTTCTACCAGTTTCACGGGCCCCAAACTCTGGATTATTCATCCTTCACATTTCTCTTTTTCCTGCCCACTGTATCTGCCAGTAAATCCTATTCGTTGGACTTTTAACATACATCCAGGACGTTGGCTTCAAATCTGTTCGAATGTGATTTGCACAGACAGGACGTCTGTGTTTAAAAGAGCCCAACCCCCTGGATGCCCTAACCTGCCCTGTTCTTCATAGCACTGACATCACACATATCTGTTGAAGAGGCGTCACCAAACCACAGGGTGAGGGTGGGAACACGACTGGTTTGTTTAGTGATGTTTCTCCAGTGCCTTGAACTGTGCTGATTCAGTAAATATTTGTAGAATGGAGGACTGGAGAATAAGTGGAATATGTGGGTTTAAAAAAAAAAAAAAGTACTTTGAGCTCTTTGTTTTTTATTTCTATTTAAAAGTTTTAATTATTAGTTTAATTGGACTTTAATTTTTTATTAATTTCTAAAAATGAATTTTAATTTAATTTTTAATTCATTTATTTTAACAGAAAGAGGAGAGGAGAGAGAGCATAGAAGCAGGGGAGGGGCAGAGAGAGGGAAGAGAGAGAATCCCAAGCAGTCTCCACGCTGTCAGTACAGAGCTGGATATTGGGCTCAATCCCAGGAACTGTGAGATCATGACCTGAGCTGAAACCAAAAGTCAGACAATTCACCGCCTGAGTCCTCCAGGTGCCCCCAGTTTGAGCTTTTTAATTGGCACCAACTGTGATGAGCTGGCAGCACTCAGCTCTCTCTGCTCATATCCAATGACCATAGACTTTTACAAAGTTCAGTGGTTCTAGAAGATAGCCACATCCATTCCCAAAGCAGGTTTTCAGGCAGTGAGGTATGTGGTTTGAGATGAGGGAGGGGTGCAGTGACTCTCAGAGGGGAGAGAGAGAGAGAAAGGAGAGAGAGAGAGAGAGAGAGAGAAGCTGAGCACTTACATCTGTACTTTTTACAGAAAAAAAAAAAAATCCCGGAAGCCTCAAGTGGCTGTTGAATCCTCTCCAGGCTCCTGGGAATGAAAGATCTCAGAGTTTGTACACATGTTCCTTGACTCTCCCTGTAGATCCTTAACTGCTACCCTAGACTTTTTCCCAGAAAACTGTATTTTGTTCTGTAGTGCACCTTCTAAAAATCTGGGGAGTGGGGAGAGCATGGAAAGACTGCTCCCACACTTGCGTATTTCAGTTTCCTGGACTGAACAATCTATACTTTCAACTTTATTCTTCCCAACCTTGTCACTCTCCCAGTCACGGTGACTATACATTTAGAAATGTATTTTCTTGGAGGTGCTCAGCTGGCTCAGTTGGTGGAGCGTGCGACTCCTGATCTCTGGGTTGTGAGTTCAAGCCCCTCGCTGGGGGTGGCAATCATGTAAAACAAAAAGAAATTTATTTTCTTTATTTAGATTTTCTCTCTATCTCTTTCTCTTTTCGAGTGTGTGCAAATATGGTTTAGTTTTACATAAATTGCATAGACGTTATAGGATTTGAAACTTCCCTGATTGGGGCTTCTACCACTTGGCTGGATGCACCTGAGATAGAGCTGATCTGCAATCACCTGCCTTCTGCCAGACTACCTCCTGGGAGGTGGCACTGTGTGTGATCAGCTCTGCTGTAGGTATTTTTTAAGTGTATTTATTTATCTTGAAAGAGACAGAGACATCAGGAGCAGAGGAGAGGCAGAGAGAGAGGGAGGGGGAGAGAGGGGGAGAGAGAGAGAGAGAGAGAAAGAGAGAGAGAGACAGACAGAGAGAGAATCTCAAGCAGGCTTTGTACTGTCCACATGGAGCCCAAGGTGGGCTCGAACTCATCAAACCATGAGATCATGACCTAAGCCGAAACCAAGAGTTGATTGCCCAATTGACAGAGCCACCCAGGTGCCCCATCTGCCAGAGGTAGGTCACCCTTGACCTCCAGCATACAGACCCTCCTTCACAGACCATGCCTCTCATGCTCCAAGTCAGCAGTCTCCTTCTAGGGCAATATTATTGACTGTCAACCACACATGGCTTTGGACATCTGTGAATATCACAAAATTGTACACTAGCATTTGTGCTTGTGAGAATATTTGTTTTACTGGGGCTCATGATTTTGTTCAGGTTCACAAAAGATGTACAGCTTCAAGAAAAAGGAGGCACCACTAATCAAGAAAAACAAACAACAAAACTGTGGACTGGGTTGAAATCCCATTTAGGGAAATTTTCATTTCTTTTCATGAACTCATGACAGTGAATGGAAAGTCGGCACTTAGGGACTAAAGGATACCATGGTCTGGCCTCTGTGCCCTAGGCACCTCTCCATCGGGAAAGCAGCCACCCCAGGCTGCCTGTCCTGGGCCAGGTCCAAGCGTGAACAACCAGATTTAGGATAGACCAGGCATTATTGGGGTAGCAGAAGGTTCACATGAGCAGACAGCAGCATCTCTTTGAATGATGCAGGATAAAAATGCTGTGTGCTCACCTTCAGCATCATTGGACGTCAGCAAAGTCCCCACTGTGTGGTTTTTCTTTGTCCCTGAAGAGAATCACAAACATTTCCAGATACCTTCCTGGTGTATAAAGTGGAGACTCAACATGAGAAATTCACACAGGGGTTCTCTGGAGCCTGGGGGTCTCTCTGTGCTGTTGAGGATGTGTCTTCCCCAATAACTGATACCAGTGATGGGCTTCCCTTACCTGTGTTTGGGCTTTGTGTCTTCACCCTCTCCGTCCCCTCCAACCTGCTCTCGATTTCTTTGCGTCTCCTTATCCTGCTCTTCTTTATAATTTTTTTCCTCCTAATTCTCCCAATCTGGGAAACTACCTTCAGGCTGAACGTATGCTTTCCTCTAGCTATGAACCTTCTCCTGAAGCTGGGAGACAAGCTTTCAGAATTCACTGCGTCAGTAATGGGTGGCTGCCCCGGGAAAGGAAAACAGAAATGGTGTGCACCCAGAGGGCTCAACACACCCCCTCTTGAATCTCGGAGAAATCCATTTCTCAACAGATTTCTCAGCCGTCTGACCCCCAGCGAGGTAGGAAATAAATGTACCTGAGGACATTTGCTTGGTTAAGTGGCCTCTCTCCTTTGCTTACTGATTACTTCTGCCGATTTCTGGAAGTCCAAAGATAATTGCTGGGTGTTGCGGCTAATTCAGGGGTGTCACCCCATCAGGCTGGATGATTATTCATTCATTCACTCGTTCTCACCCAACAAACATATACAAATATTACACGTATTGTGGTAGACAGTGGCCATCTAATAACAAAAAAGTTTGTTATAATGAGGAAGCAGATAAACGGGGATAATTATATTCTCCCTGCAGCTGTGGTTATGGGGCTGAGGAATAAACCCAACTTGGACAGATTACATCTTGAGAGAGGACATTTCAGGGAGCTGGGGAGTGTAGATGAGGAATATAGATCCTCCACATGTACGGAGAGTCCAGGGAGCATTCTGGAACTCCAAGCAGAGGCTTGTGAGGGGGACTTGGTGAACAGTACAGATGAGATGGGAGACAGTGAAAACTTACAGAAAAGTTCACCTGCCCCACACCTGTCCCCTTCAAGAGGCAGGCCCCGTGTGTGCCTGACCCTCAACACTGGGGAGACAAAGATTCGTCTTCCATTCTGGTGTTCTCTTCCGTTAGACACAACCCAAATATCTGAGTGGCAAGTAGTATCAGGAGCTACTCCATATAGAGCTGCAAAGGAGAGCAAAATCGACCATTCCAGAATGGCTTCGGCCTCTAAAATACAATTCATCCCCCTGTGTTCTTACACCTTTAAACTAACCCTGGAGAGAAAATGGTAACTATTTCCAACATCATAAAACCATAGAAGAGAATCAGTACAGTACACTTAAAAGTGAATATTAATATCAGCATTTGATTAGAGGCCGATTATTTATGATGATTAAAATGAAAATAATTGCTCCAGTTAAAGCTGCATTCGCTTGTTTAAAAAAGAAAAGAAAACACAAAACTTCAGAAGCGCACCAGTCCCCAGCAATTCTATAAACCTGAATGCACTTCAGTTCGATTCAATTCAATCTGACTCAACTCAGACACACTCAGAAGCATTTTCTGTGCCTTTTACCTGGTGCCAAGCCCTGCAGCAAAGTGGAGCTGTGAAGGCAGTTGAGGTATAAAGCCCACACTACCTTCATGATGCAGAAATCTGTTGGATGCATTCACACGCAACGTGTTCAATGTACTGGGACGCACAGGCAGGTGTGACTCATTTTACCTGGGGAAAATGACTAATGCTTCAAATGCAGGAACCTTTCACAGTGAGCCTTGAGGGTTGAAAAGGGGTTTTTGCAGAAGAGTGGGATACGTATGAACGTTCCAGACATCAAGGCCAGAGAAATGAAAGCTCCTGAAGCATGAGGGCACCCGGCTTCATTATCTAGGTGGACAGATTGCTGTGCTCATGGGCATAAGTTGTGTTGGGGGAGCTTGGGGGAGGAACGGAAAGGGATGGGCTGAGAGGGGCAACTTCTGCTGAGTATATTCTACAACAGTAGCACACTGCAGTGTAATGACCTGATCAGGACTACAGCGTCAACACATTTGACATCATCAAGGTGTGTTGACGTGGGAATTGTCATTCGCAGGTGTGGTGCTCTTTGTAGATCTTGTTGGTGTACGTTTAACTCCCTTGACCTTCACCCCAGAAGTTCTAATCATCTCACAGAGGTTTTAGTATTGGTCAGAAGTGAACACTCCTGGTTATTTGGCATTGGAGAAGGTAGGGAAGGATAATCAGGTGGCGTTTCCAATCCCAGATCAAGGATGATGATTGACTGAGGAAAGCGGCAGGTGACCAAGGTCATATGTGTACCCGGAAGGGATTCCCGTCTATGGGAAGAGAATCAGAAGGAAACACTGAAAAAAACAACACAGTCACATAATGAAGGATAAGCCCAAATCCAGTCAAACTTACAAGCTTTTTTTGAAGACAGATCACAGTAGTCTTAGTTCAACCAATCCACATCTAGGAAGACGCTGTAATAAAACTTATTATTTGGCCTGTATTTTGTGATAACATTTCATGTATTAAAAATTTCTTCATTCAACACTGATAAATTGATTAACTATGAAAATTGGGAATTCTGTTAGAATGGTTTTTAGGGGTTCCCTTCTATCTTATGTTTCGGGTCAGAGAGATAAATAATTGCAATACAGTGATCACAGGCAACAGTAGCATTTCCATGAAGTAGAGAGCGTATGGATTGATTAACTCAGGCTCGATTAATTTCCCCTGACTTCAGACAGCAAGCATGTTCCTGAAAATGCCAGAGCGAATTACATTCTGATTTGGAGGCAATCCTTTGGAACAGGCACTCTCTGTGTTAATTTAGGATTTTATCATTGGATTTTCTTAAAGTTAGCATTTTCTTGTACCGTGGCTGTTTTCCAGTTTATAAAACAATAGTAAGCCAAAATTATTTAATGGGGACTGTATTTCAAGTTGAGATCTATAAGAAAAAGGTATCTATAATAAACGAACTCGAGATTTCTTGACACTGCTTTGCACACCAAGCTCTCACACCTCTGTCGGTGCTGAAAATTTCTCCCTGACTGTGTTCAGTCCCCTGCTGGTGGGAAGATCTAGGATTTCTTCCAAAACTGTCTTATCTTGCTCTCAGTAAGCTGTTCTGTTTCACCAACGCAGCTCAAGATATGAAAATGACACTGTGGACTTACTTAATCAGTCTCAACGTTTCAGATGCCCAACGACATGCTTCGCCTGTGTTGCTAGGTAATTGTAGCTCCCCATATTGTAACAATTTCATAAAACACTTGTGATAGGGGGGCACCTGAATGGCTTATTCGGTTGGGCATCTGACTCTTCATCTCAGCCCAGGTCATGATCTCACAGTTCATGAGTTCAAGCCCTGCATCAAGCTCGGAGCAGATGGTGTGGAGCCTGCCTGGGATTCTGTCTCTCCTTCTCTCTGTCCTTCCCACACTTGGCATGCACTCTCTCTCACTCAAAATAAATAAATATTTTTAAAAATTATAATACTCGTGATATTGAAGGCTTGATGTGAATGAGAAACCTCGCTCACTACACCTTCGAGGCCAGGGGCTCTGCTGTCAGCCCGTCACATTGCTGCCCCTCTCTCTCCCTCTCTCACTGCAGCTGGGAAAGATTCTCTGCTTTGAAGGACTCACATGATTAATTTGGGCTCATCCAGATAATCCAGGATCATCTCACCATTTAGGCTGACTATCCTTAAACTCATCTGCAAAGTTCCTTTGCCATGCAAGACAATACATTCACAGCTTCTGGGGATTAGACGTGGACACCTGAGCATGGGGCATTATTCTACCTATTATCAAGTATAAACAAAAGAATAGCCACCCTTAACCCATCCCTGGGGGGCTTTCCTTGTCCTCTGGTAGGAGACAATATGAATATGAAGCCATGGTGTCGCTCTTACCTAGATCAAGTGGGAGTGGGAAACCCCCTCCTTCAGAAAATAAGATGGTGTAGGGGCTTCTTGGGGGGCTCAGTCGGTTAAGCATCTGACTTCGGCTCTGGTCATGATCTCCTGGTTTGTGAGTTCGAGTCTTGTATCAGGCTCTGTGCTGACACCTCAGAGCCTGCTTGAGATTCTCTCCCTCCCTTCCTCTCTGCCCCTCCCCTGGTCTTTTTCTCAACATAAATAAGTAAACTTAAAAAAAAAAAAAGACTTTTAATAACAAAAAAAGAAAGTAAGACAATATAAAGTTTTTGAACCCAGTGTCTGGGGTCAGGGTGACAGAGCTGGAAATGTTGCACTACCCTTTACTAGCTGTTGACCATGGACATGTTACTTAAATTCTCTGTGTCTCACTCTCCTCTATAAAGGGGGATTAAAAGTGTCATGGCAGTGTGCAGAATTAAAAAAGAGTTAACACAGGTAAGTATTTGAAACAGTTTGGTCCATAGGGACTCTTCTGAATACATTACCTATCATGTTATCCTTAATAAAACCTCTGGAAAATTCTAAGTATCTCTGCATGACTAGAGCAGAGCAAGAGATTCAAAGAGCCTGGAGTACTCAGAAGTCAAAGCAAGAGACATCTTCTGGCTGCTCTGACTAAACGTTGGCCATGATCATAAGGGCAGCAGGAAGGGGGCGCATTCTGCAGAATTTCCAGGGTAAGCACGGCATGGCTTTTCAGAAAAGAACCCGCCGGTTCAGATCTGGAAAAGTGAATTGCAGAAAGAGAATAAAGAAGAAGCCAGCATATCAGTTAAGAGGACTTTGCAAACCTTTCATCTTGACAGTTGACCGTGGCCTGAATGAAGAGTTGTGTTAATGGAAATATTTGATGAGTTACAACCAACAGGACTTTGGAATCAGAACAAATATGGAAGAAGACTTTAGGATACTCCTGACTTCCTGTTAGCGAATGGATCAGCTGTTGCTTGAGATTAAACACATACACGTAAGTGCATGAATGAGGTTTGAAGTCAAGGACTTTGGTACTGGAAAAGTTTCATGAGTGGTGCTTCTGAAGCACTCATGAATGGTTTTCCAGCTGACTCTTAGATGAGGTGGGACTCTTAGTATTGGAACCCATAAATAGATAGAATAATGGCCCGCAAAATATCCACATCGAATCCATAAAGCTTGTCAAGGTGTCATCTTTCAGAACAAAAGGAACTTTGCCATTGGAATTAAGATTATGGACTTGAAATTGGGGGGATCGTCTTGGAGGGTCTGTGTGGGCCTCGGCTAATCACTGGGGTCCTTGAAAGAGGAAGAGGATGGTGGAAGAGCAAACCTGATACATATGATGGAAGACGCAGGAGATATTAGGAGCTTAAGAGGAAGATCAAGCAGCCACGTGGGCCTGGACTCAGACTCCCTGGGAGCAACTCACAGGGACACAGCCCTGGAATCCCCTGCTGGAGACCCCATGAGGCCCTCCAATGGACTCCCACCTATGGTGATATAAGATAAAAGGTCTGTGTTTTGCACCACTAACTTTCTCCTAATTTGTTACAGCGGCGATGGAAAACTAACTCAATACTTGAGAAAAAGACCCACACCTGAGAGTCCTCTGCCTAAGTATGCACATGGAAGCCAAGGGAGTTGGTTATTGTCTACAATTGACTTTAAGTATGCATAATGTAAGGCAGTTAAGTGGCTATACTGTGATACGTTTGTTGGCCAAATGATGTTGACCTAGGAACCTCGGCTGATCTGCTCAAACTTAGATTATGATAGTCAGGATGACACACCAGGGATGAAGAGGCAATGTCTGAAGGCCTCTCAGTGGGCTTTTTGTCCCCAAAGCAATTCACATAGTGCGATCTAGAACTTCAGGGGAGGTGTGTTTAGAATGGCAGTAGATAGGAATAGTCTTTCATGATTTCAATGAGTTTAAGATATATTAGAGACAAATCAATATGACAGAGTTACTTCTGTCTCTTATGTGAATGGATGCTGGAATGTAATATGCCCACCCTTCTCACACCTTTGGAGTAGTCACTGAGATCTTGACCTCAATTTGGTCCCGGATTCCCACTTAAAGCTGATTTCTGTTGACTTACTCACCTAAATGTTTGGCTAACACAGCAACAAATTATCATTGTACTCTTCTTAGACTGAACCAGTCATCCAAAGGCTTCCTAGAAAAGCTTACTTATGACACAGAACAAAAATTCTAAGAAGCTCATAGGAGGAAGTTATGCTTTGCGTCTGTATGTGAAAAAAATACATGTTTGTATGCTTGGCTGATGTAGATTTGTACTTCTTTTATTGTAACACAAAGCCTGGTACCAAGATGTGTGTGTGTGCACACATGCATGTGTGTGTGTGTGTGTGTGTGAGATCTATACCCCCTTCCAAGCACTGTGCTGGAGGGAACCCATATTGATGAAAACAATGTGCCATGTTCAACAATCAAAGTGATCTTGGTCATTTCTCAGCAGAAGGTGGCATCCCCTCAGGCTGTGAGAAGAGAAGGGAGCTGAGTTTAGAACACTAGTACATCATTTTAAAGGTCGGTTCCATCCAAGTAAGCAAAAGGAATTAAGGAAAATTGAATTGCTTCATATAAGATGTGACAATCGCATAACATAACATGATGGTCACAAATATTCAATTTGTTGTTGTGCCGAAGTCATGACATTGCTTTGAATCAATTATTTCTTTGAGCTCAAATCCAATGATGTAACTGATATTGCCATTTTGTGAATTTGCAAAACTGAAGCTGACCGAAGGGCAGTAAAACCACATGTAGGGTCACCTATGAGATAAGTTGCAGAGACATATTTATTTTTTGAGAGAGAGTGCGAGTAGTGGAGGGGCAGAGAGAGGGGCGGAGAGAGAGAATCCCAAGCAGGCTTCTTGCTGTCAGTGCAGAGCCGAATGCAGGGCTCTATCCCATGACCCTGGGATCACGACCTGAGCTGAAATCAAGAGTTCGACGCTCAACCGACTGAGCCACCCAGGTGCCCATCAGAGACATTTTTCTAAACACAGGTGTAGACATGGTGACACCAACATTCTATAAAAGCAGAACAGAGCTCTTCTTTTCTGAACCTCCTTGTATATTCAAATTGCATTCATTTCCTTTCTGCCTAGTGCCATGGAGAAATTAGTGGGAGTGTGCGGAGGGGCTGCCAGGGAAAGAATGTTCCAGCAGTAACAGTTTTATTTGAAGCCATGAAAGTTGCTTTTGATGCAAATATTGCATCTGTTTATGGCGGAAGAGCTGGCGACAGAAAGGCCCTTCCCTGACCAGACAAACCCCGCACTATCCATTTTCAATGACTTCACCTCATAGGGCTCAGGTCCACTCAGTCTGTTCCCTCACCTGCGTGGAGAGAGACACATCAAGAGAATGTGGAAAACGTAGGCACAGGACGGGGACCATGGGGGACACAGGCATGCCACCCCGTGACCCAAAATTTTAATCAGTAAGTAAGCATTTGGTATCCTCCCAAAGGGGAAATTAAGCTATTAAGCAAGATGCATGATGCAGATTTAAGTGCATTTTCACAAATTAAGGTTATTAGGATGTCGGGTCTTTCTGGACTTCCTGACTTGGATGCTGTCTCATTAAAAGAGATGCCATTAGAGGAAAGAGGAATGTGAGGGCAGAGCCCTAGAAAGAAATGATAAATCATTGCTTGGGTATGAACGTGCTCACAGAGAGGCTATCTTGGAAGCTACCAGAAAATCAGATCATTTTAAGAATATGTAAAAAGCCCAACCTCCAAATAATGTATAAGATGCTGTGAATACGTTTTGGCTTTGCTTTATTCTCATAGAAACAATGCTATTGCTTATTGTCACTTTGTTTTGGCAAATTTGTTTTTTTTTTTTTGTATTTTAAAATAATAGATTTTTCATTTTTTATTAATTTTTTTAATGTTTATTTAATTTTGAGGGAGAGAGAGAGAGAGCACGAGCAGGGGAGAGGCAGAGAGAAAGACATAGTATCTTAAGCAGGCTCCAGACTGTGAGCTGTCAGCTCAATGCCCATGGCTCAAACCCATGAATCATGAAATCATGACCTGAGCCGAAGTCAGACGCTTAACCAACTGAGCCACCTAGGCTCCCAGCCTTCCTTTTGAGAGAGAGAGAGAGAAAGAGAGAAAAAGACAGAGAGACAGAGGCAGAGTGTGAAAGGCGGAGGGGCAGAGAGAGAGGGAGACAAATAATCCAAAGGAGGCTCCAGGCTCTGAGCTGTCAGCACAGAGCCTGATGTGAGGCTTGAACCCATGAACCACAGCATCATGACCTGAGTAGAAGTTGGACGCTTAACTGACTGAGCCACCCAGGAGCCCCAATACTCATTTTTTCTTTAATTCAGGGATGTTTTAACTCATTACTTACTAAATATTTTAACTCAACACATACTGATATATATTGATATTAAGCAATATATGAAGAAGACATGTTGGCATATAATACAGCCTTGTCCTTAATAAGTGTACAAACCCACAGTGAGTTTAGACATATACACAGATTTATAAAATCCAAAGTAGCAAGTGATATTCAATCATTCAACAGGCATTTATTGAGCATGTTGTATGTGTCAGGGTCTATGCAGGAATAGAACAATCCTCAAAATTGAAAAAAAAAACAGTTTTAAAAAAACCCACAGCCTTGCCTTACAAAATTTACATTTTAGTTGTTGGAAGGATGTAATGAATACACAGTGTTGAGAATTTTGTCAAGATATCAGTTCTTCCCATGCTGCTCTGTACATTGAATGCAATCCTATTAGATCTCAGGAAGTCATTTTGTAGACATCAACCAAATGGTTCTAAAGTTTACAAGCAGAGGCAAAACATCCAGTGTAGCCAACATTTATTGAAGGAGGAAAACAAAGTCAGAGAATTGATATTGCCCTTCACTTTGGGACTTACTATAAAGCCACAGTGGTTAAGACATTATGGTGGAAAAAAAAATGACAAATAGATCAGGAACAGAATAGAGAGCCAGAAATAGACCACACAAATATCAACTTACCTCTGAGAAGCAGCAAAGATAGTCATTTTAAGAAATTATGCAGGAACTATTGGACATCCACATCTAAGAAAAGAGAAGAGACGAGAAGAAGAGAGGGGAGGGGAGGGGAGGGAAGGAAGAAGGAAGGAAGGAAGGAAGGAAGGAAGGAAGAAAAAGAAAGAAAAAAGATTTTAGACACAGATATTACTTATTTCACAAAATTAATTCAAATTTTATTTTTATTAGTTCAAATTTAATTAGTTCAAGTTAGTTTATTAACCTCTACGTACACTCAAAAGTATAAAACCCCTAGAAGATAAAATAGGATCTTAGATGACCTTAGCTTTGGCAATAACTTCTTACATGCAACACCAAAAACATAATCCATGAAAGAAAAAATTGATGAGGTGGACTTTTTAAGATTAAAAGCTTCTGTAAAACACACACACACACACACACACACACACAACGCTGTTAATACATGAAAAGACAAGCTGTGGACTGGAAGGGAAACCTTTGCAAATCACGTAGCTAACAAAGAACTGGATCTCAAAATATACCCAAAAATAGTTAAAAGCATGAAAATCAATCAATAAATATGGCCAAGAAGTCTGAAGAGACACCTCATCAAAGAAGATCTACAGGTGACAAATTCATATATGAAAAGATGCTCAACATTATGTGGCATTTGGAAAAGGCAAGTGGAAACAATGGATTATCACCGTATACCTAGAACGGCTCAAATCCAGAACCCTGATAACACCCAGTGCTGGCGAGGCTGGGGGGCCACAGGAAGTCTCCGTTCATCACTGGTGGGAAGGCAATAGAGCTCAGCCACCCTGTAGGGCAGCTTGTCAGTTTCTTACAAAACAAACCACACTGTACAAGACAGGAATCCTGCTCTTTCGTCTATTCGCCCGAAAACCTGCCTGCGGATGTTTCTCCCAGCTGTATTCACAAGTGCCACGTCGGATCCAACCAAGACGCCCTTCAGTAGGGCGTCCGTCCACACAATGGTCCATCCAGACAATGGAAGATGATTTCGCACTAAAAATAAATGAGCGATCAAGCCACAAAATGACAGGGAGAAACCTTGAAAGTGTATCACTGAGTGTAACAAACCAATCGGAAAAGGCTGCATGCTGTATGATCCCAATTCTGTGATCTTCTAGAAAAGGCAAAACTATGGAGACAATAAAGAGGCCAGTGGTTTTCAGGGTTTTGAGGAGGAGAGGGTGCAAAGGATGACTAGTGGTAGCACGGGATATTTAGGACAGTGAACTATTCCACGTGATATTCTTGTGGTGGGTACATGTCATTACACATTATTAAAACCCATAGAGTGAGCCCAAGTGTAAACTGTGAACCTCAGTGAATATTACTGTATCAATATTGGTTCATTGGTAACATTTGAGAACATAAGGTAACATTTGTACCTTATTAAAGCGAGTTATTGAGAATAGGGGAAGGTGGGGGAGGTAAGGGATTGATTATTTGGACTCTCTCATTTTCATTCAATTATCTGTAAGCCAGAAAGTATCCAAAGACTAAAATGTAATTTAAATAATAATAATAATAATAATTAATAATAATAAATGTGGTGTTAACAATGTGAGGACCTTTTGAATGGCAGTTGACTAAAAGGAAATCAGGAAGTCATGAGGAAGAGAAGCTTACAGCATTTTCTAACAGAAAACGATCAGGTAGGTTTTCTCGTAGTGGTGACCTACAGACAGATGGTCAGGAGGAGGTCAGTACCGAGTTACAGACCCAGGAGATGAGTAGTGATGGACGTGACCTTTCTCATCTTATCATACGAATCCATGTTGAAGTTCTGTCTCACCTCCTTATCCCAACTCCTTAGCCAACTGCCCTGCATCCAACAGTGATCCATCAGGTCTTAGATTACAGTTCAAACCCAGGATGCTCTGATTTGCCTGGGAAGCAACTTCGGAGAGTTGGTTGAATTTACTCAAGTTTACTATATGCTTGTATCCTACAAATTAGAGACTGTCTCCTCTCAGAGCAGATATCGAATTCAAGACTGTGCAGCTGGGGACTGGGTTAGAGGAGCCACAGAGCTGCTGTGTTTAGTATTTTTAAGAAAGGGAAACACAAGAACACAATTAAGGCATATAAAAGAAAGGATCGTATTGAGATGTCATAGGATATACTCACACGAATGTAAACACGTAGGGAATTTATGGGGCGATCTTTATCATGACCTGACCCAGCATCATGGCTCTGGTCAAGGAGTGGAATATGGTGTTTCACTATGAAAGCGATTCTTTATGTTGAGGGCATGGTTCTCAAGCTTTTCTGTGCCAACTTATCACCTTGGGGAGCTTGTTAAAAGGCTGATGGCCAGAGAATCAGATGGACATCTGAAATCAGGCTTTAAAATAAATAAAAAGCCCAACAATGTGCCGTTGCCGTCCTTAACCCACACATTGAAAAATAAGGAAGACGTTTTAAAACTTAGGCCTTTCAGCCTCTGGAGTGATTGCCACTGGAGATCTGTGCATTGATTCTTTCTCGATTCAATGTAATTGATTTAATTTCAGGTTTACAAGGATGTGTTCACGATGTGCAAAGATAGGCATTCGATTAACATAGCAAGAAAAATGGCTTGAAGACAGGAATTTTGTCATTCTGCACATCTTATGATTGGCCCAAAATATATCCTTGTAGTTTCAGACACAGTCTGCTTTTCTGTTGGTTTTTTGTTAGTTTGTTTGTTTTGTTTTGTTTTGTTTTCTGCACGTTCTAAAATAGCTTTGAGCTAGCATCGCATAGAACTTTCCTCCCAAATGTTGATGCCATGACTAATGGATTAGCTTAAAAGACCATACATTTTGCGTTAAGCATAGCATACCAAATAATTTAAAGACTGTGTTGAGTAACAAGATAAATTTTTGGACCCATATGGAGGATGTAAATGACTCATCTGTGATTTGCTTAGCTACATACATTCAGCCAAATTTTACAAGAAATTTCATGTACTGAGAAGAGCCGGTTCCAACCCCGTGTCTTCCTGAAGCACTTCTTTCCTTTTGTTTCTGTTGAATTCCACTCATTTCATGACCCTCTCTTGCCACCTACCTGACCCTCCTCCCCCCATTTAAAACAGAAATGCTATCAACTCATGAGAGCACTGAGAATCACTAGAAAGAAATGAAGCCAACATTTCTTTATTGCCTTTTTTAGAATTATTTTTAAGGCTTATTTATTTTTTAAGAGAGAGAGAGAGAGAGAGAGACAGAGGGTGAATGGGGGAGGGGCAGAAAGAGAGGGAGACATAGAATCGGAAGCAGACTCCAGGCTCCAAGCTGTCAGCATAGAGCCTGACACGGGGCTTGAACTCATGACCCCCGAGATCATGACCTGAGCTTAAGTCGTATGCTCAACCGACTAAACCACACAGGTACTCCCAAACCAGCATTTCTTGAATCATGGTAATCACAAGCATTAGATGTTTTGCATTATAATATATTTGAATCTTCACATCAACCCTATGAAGCTGGCATCATTAGATACATATACATGAACGAGCTAATGAAAAAAAAAAGCCCACAAAATTCAAAGATCTTTTTGGCTTCCCTCACCAACTCACAAACTGGGCAGCATCCAATCTAGCAGATAGAGAGAAGCTCCAAAGAGCTACATGAGTCAAGAAGTTGTATTAGGCAAAAAAGCAGACAGATTACTTCACCGTTACCTTCCTTCAGGGGTGGCAGATGTCCCTCAGACAGATTACCTACTAACCCTGCTCAGGCAATTCCTGATTCGCTGGTTTAAGGTTCAATTTCTGGGAGATCCACACTGGAGTTTAGGCAAGTCTAGCTTTGGTCACGGGGAATTTAGCATAAGTAACTCCATTTGCGGACTGTTGTCTCGTTTTCAATATAATATATGGATGTCTTAAGGGAACTGCCCAAAGGTTCGTCTGATGCTTCTAGGTCCCACTGAATTAAATTTACTGGAAGGCATCAATAATAACAAAACACTCTTGGTAAAATCAAACTTCTTTCTTTGACAGAGACATCTGTAAGTCTTAAATGCAATTAGAGATTTTGATTGAATTGTAGCATATTTGAAAACCTGACGAAAGCAAATACGTGAATCATATGATTCTAACAGTGCATTTAAAAAAGTCAGGGATTTTTCCTCGAATAATAAGAATGAGGTACATATACTCATTGATTCGTGGATTTACTGAATCAATCATGGAAGAACTCTGCTAAGTCCTAGGTAAGAATATCAGGGCAGAGCTGGATTGGGATCAAAAATAAATATATTTAGGGGCACCTGGGTGGCTCGGTCAGTTAGACATCCAAGTCTTGATTTTGACTCAGGTCATGATCTCACAGTTTGTGGGGTTGAGCCCCTCATCGGGCTTTGAGCTGACAGTGCAGAGCCTGCTTGGGATTCTCTCTCTCCTTCTCTCTCTGGCCCTCCCCGACTTGTGCTTTCTCTCTCTCAAAATAAATGAATAAACTTAATATAGGTAGATAGATAGATAGATAGATAGATAGATAGATAGATAGATAGATAGACAGATAGACAGACAGACAGATATGTAAGAAGAGAATATCCAATCCTACAAAAGTAAGTAGTTGAGATAATAAAACACATAGTTTTGCATGAAAGGAACATTTAATATGGACATAGGGAGTTAATACAATCTAAGGATGCATTAAACTAGAAGAAACAGTAACGGTTCATTGGAGTTCCATATTTTTACAGCTTTGTTTCTGTGTTTTCTAAATGGATTCATAATTTTGACAGCATTAATCTCTTCCATCAGGTCCTGAAGATGCAGGGCTGGTATTGTATTCTAATTACACTTTATGGCTCCATTTTTTCTGCACACATAACTTGTAGCATCTTTCCATCATCTGCTTATATCTTCCTGATTGTTTGGAGATTTAATGAAAACTTCTCAACCTAAGAAGAATATTAATGCAATGGGCAACACAGCGATTTCATTTTATG
The DNA here is from genome assembly GCF_008692635.1 of Crocuta crocuta. NCBI lineage: Eukaryota > Metazoa > Chordata > Mammalia > Carnivora > Hyaenidae > Crocuta > Crocuta crocuta. The sequence continues at coordinate 4,029,871 of NW_027532825.1, forward strand.
TCCCAGGCTTTATGTTGTCTCCCATGTAATGGGAGATAAAATAACTTGTTCATGGAGTAAAGTCAAATTTATGCATGGGATTCTACTTAACAGTTTAAGAAGCTACAGACTAAATGAAATATGTACTTGAAAGAATTTTGAAACCTACTGCCAGGAAGCTTTGGAATACTTCTAAAGGAAAAGTTTGAAATAGATGAAGATGTTAGATTATGACAATATTAATGGCTATATAATACATAAAGGTATCATCATCTGTGAAAATAATAAAATAAAGGGGGAGGCATGGAGATATACAGGAAGAGTGTTTTGTGTACTATTAAAACTAAGTTGATGACAGTCAAACTAGATTATTAATATGCTTAAGATGTCAATTGTAAACCTCTCATTAACCACTAAGAAAATAACTAAAAACAAAAAATACAAGACAGGATAAAGGAAAGATTCAAAATAAGCTACCACAAAAGCTCAAGAAAATATAAAATGTCAAAATGGAGAAATTAAAAAAAATATATATGACATAAGGAAAATAAAAAGCTAACTGAAAGATGTAAATCTTTATCGATAATTACATTAAGTTGAACTGTATCAAATTCTGTGATTGAAAGTTATATATTGATAGACTGGAATAAAATATAAAAGCCAAGATCCATTTTTGGATCTTTTTTTTTTACATTTAAGAGACTCACTTTTTTTTACATTTACTTTTTTTAAAAATTTAGTTTTAGAGACAGAGAGAGAGAGAGAGAGAGAGAAAATCCCAAGCATTCTCCACACCGTCAATGCAGAGCCTAATGCAGGGCTTGAACTCACAAACCATGAGATTATGACCTGAGCCGAAATCAAGAGTGGACACTTAACCGAATGAGCCAGTCGGATGCCCAGACACTCACTTTCGGTGTAAGGAGGCAAAGAGATTGAAAGTAAAAAGATAGAAAAAGGTATTCTCTCCAAAGAGTAACCAAAGACAGCAGTGGTGGCTGTGTTATTGTGAGACAAAATGGACTCTGAATAAGCAGATTTACAATAAACAAAAAGGGCATTGTATGTTGACAAAAGGTCCATGGAGCAAGGAGTTACACTATTATAAACATATATACTTTTAAGATAGGACTCCCAAAATATGCAAAGCAAAAATTGACAGAATTGAAGGGAGAAATAGTCACATAATAATGGTGGGTGTTTCAGTGCCTTACTTTTGATAACGGATAAAATATTCAGATAGTAGGTCACTGAAGAAATAAGGCTTGAACAACACTACAAACCAATCAGACCTAACAGAGCACTACCCCCAACAATGGAGTATACATTCTTCTCATGCACAAGGAACAATCTCCAAAATGGATCACATTTCAGGCCACAAATCAGTCTAAAATTTTTTTAAATATAAACATAAAACATCAAAAACATTAAAACATCAAAAACATTATTTTAGAGAGAGACAGAGACAGAGAGAGAGCACGAGTTGGGGAGGGGCAGAGAGAGATAGAGGGAGACACAGAATCTGAAGCAGGCTCCAGGCTCCAAGCTGCCAGCAGAGCCTGACACGGAGCTCTGACATCTGAGCTGAAAACAAGAGTTGGACACTTCCCCAACTGAGCCACCCAGGGGCCGCCACAAATCAGTCTTAGTACATTTAAAGAGATTGAAATTTTAAAAAACATCTTCAACCACAGCAAAATGAAATTAGAACTGAGTAGCAGAAGGAAAAGTGGAAAGTTCAAAAATGTGTGGAAATCAAGACTCTTAAGCAATCAATAAGTCAAAGAATAAATCAAAAAGGAAATTAGAAAAGACCTGAAGATGAATGGAAACAAAACACATTATAACACAACTTATAAGTGATTTCACTTGTGTGAAGTACCTAGATGGGCAAATTCTAGGAATGGAAATTACAGTACAGGCAGATGAGGAATTAATATTTAAAGGTACCAGAGTTTCTGTTCCGAACAAATGAAAAAGTTTTGGAAATGGTTATTGGTGATATTATACAACATTATAAATGTAATTAATGCCTCTGAAATGCACACTGAAAAACAGTTCAACTGACAAATTTATGTTGTATGCATTGTATGACAATTTTTAAAAGTTAATAATGTAATTTACCAAAAACCATGAATTACACATTTTAAGTGGGTGAATGGTATGTTGGGCAAATTATAGGTAATGAAATAATTAGAAGACTCAATACCATTGTGTTTTGTTTCATGCCCTAAGCCATTTAAGCCCAATTTAAAAAAAAAAAAAAAGCTGCGGTGTAAGCATTTCTGTGTTACTTCTATATTTCAAGATAGGTTTTATGTATAAGGCTGAGGGCACCTGTTTCTCTGAACCCTCTGTCACTTGTAGTTCACTACGGTATTTCTATGAGGGATTAGGGATGAAAGGAATTTGTCACTGAAGGCAATTTCTGACTCAATGCCTCGTTCACAAAAGGGAAAGAAAAATAAACCCTCCTATTTTTCAGTGAGTCAGGTTTGGAAATTTGTCACAAATGCAACGCGGAACTTGCTGGGGAAGAGTGATTTATTTTTTTGTAGGGACAACTAAGGAAAAACAGGGTGAAGTTCTTCCAAAAACACTCATTTCAAAAAGTAACTGAAAAAGGAGTCGCAGCCTTGAGGGAGTAAAGCATAAACTATTTTAAACACACACACACACAACTTTCTTGGCCAGCAAATATGTTAGATGAAAATCTCTTAAAGTTTTGTTACGTGGGATTTTGATTCTTGAAATAAGTCCCCCATCTGGAAGTTCAGATAAAGGTCATTTAGATTCTCGCCATTATTTCAGGATCCCCACACCGTAAAGATCTATAAACCTACACACTTAAACCTTGTTACTTCTCAGCAATTGCTAAAAACCTCATCTGTGTGTGCTATCATTTGAAAGCCACGTCTCTGCAGTTGCCCCTCGGGGAGAAGCCCAGTCGTTGCCAAGGGGACCAGTTTGGGAGGTGGACGTGTTCAAGTCCAAACAACAGTTTCTTATCTGAAGTTGTGTGGCATTCCCTAGTGACTTCCCAGTAGCCTGCTTAACTCACAGGATGATTATGATAATACAATGAGGTTGCATGTGTTAAGGGAACTGGCGGTTCATAATTTCTTTTCCGCTTAAAAAATTGACCATGAGGGGCACCTGGGTGGCTCAGTTGGTTAAGCATCCAACTTTGGCTCTGGTCATGATCTTGTAGTTTGTGGGTTCGTGCCCCATGTCAGGCTCTGTGCAGACAGCTCAGAGACTGGAGCCTGCTTCAGATTCTGTGTCTCCCTCTCTCTCTGCCCCTCCCCTACTCACACTCTGTCTCTCTCTGTCTCTCAAAAATGAATAAACATTAAAAAAAAATTGACAATGAACGCTGTTTCCAGGAATGGGAACGATTATGGAAGTGTAAGCCAGAGCAACTTTTCAGGAGGGAATTAAATACAGTCCTTAAATATTTAGATTCATAAACTTTGAAATCCAGGAGTCCCACTTCTAGGTATTAATTGCATTTGCATATGCAAATATGCAGAGTGGGATTTGTGAAGAAGGTAGGGAATCATTGCTCAAGAGTGGGTGTGATTCATTTTACAAATGCAAATGTGCAGAAATATGACATCTCTTTGCTCTTTCTGAGAAACTTTCTTTTTGACTACAAGTTCTCATTCTGCCAAACTGCTGGTAAATGGTAGTTAATGTTTCTTGCAGCCTGGAGACAGGGAGCTTGAAGTCAGAATTTATGCTGACTTATGGGGAAAAAAGTAATCTTTTGTAACTCTGATTTTGTGAACTAAGATTTGCAGCCTCCTTTTTCTCATCATTTTCCCCCAGACACTGAATTGACATTTCGTCTTGACCCTATGATCTAAACCTTCATCCATGAGTCTCCTGGGTGGTTCAGTTGGCTGAGTGTCTGACTCTTGATTTCAGTTCTGGTCATGATCCCAGGGTCGTGGGATCGAGCCCTGAATCAAGTTCTGTGCTGAACATGGAGCCTGCTTAGGATTCATTCTCCCTCTCCCACTGCCCCTCTCCCCTGCCCCTCGACCACTGTCTCTCAAATTAAAAAAAAAATGTATATATATATAAACCTTCTTCCATGATCTACTCAAGTTTGCAGGTGATACTTTATATTTTTGTGACTCAGTATAACCCCAAAATTCCTTCTTATGAAAATCAACCTGGGGGCGCCTGGGTGGCTTAGTCGGTTAAGCATCCAACTTTCTCTTAGGCCATGATCTCGCGGTTCGTGGGTTCGAGCCCCGCGTCGGGCTCTGTGCTGACTGCCAGCTCAGAGCCTGGAGCCTGTTTCAGTCTGTGACTCCCTCTCTCTCTGACCCTCCCCTGCTCATGCTGTCTCTCTCCTAGAAATAAATAAAACATTTAAAAAAAAAGAAAAAAAAAAGAAAATCAACCTGAATTAGTTCAAGAACATAAACTTAACTACAAGTTCATGAGACACACAGGTGCCACAGGAACATATGAAATGACAGAAGAACATGTGGGACTGTAAAATTCAGATGTGGAGAATTTTACAGGAACAGTAACTGGTATCTTTAAAAAATATATTACAAGGTCAAATAAAGAAAGACAGAAACTGTGGTCAATTAAAATAACCTCAGTAGACACATCAAGCAAGTATAATATGTGAACCTTAGAAAATGACCCAAAGGGCGAATCTTAAATACTGATCGAATATTTAAAGATACTACAGTACTATTATGTTTAGTTGTAATGGTATTCAAGTTATATTGAAAATATAACTCAGAAAAAATAAAAATAGAATTACTATATGACCTAGCAATTGCACTACTAGGTATTTACCGAGATACCCGGGTAAATGCTGATTTGAAGGAGCACATGCACTCAAATGTTTGTAGCAGCATTATCTGCAATAACCAAATTATGGAAGAGACCCAAATGTCCATTGACAGATGAATGGATAAAGAAGATGTGGTATAAGTATACAACGGAATCCTACTCAGCGATCAAAAAGAATGACATCTTGCCATTTGTAAGCACATGGATGGAACTAGAATGTGCTATGCTAAGCCAAAGAAGTCAATAGGAGACAGAGATATCATATGATTTTACTCATATGTGGAATTTAAGAAACACAACAGATGAATGGAGGGGAGGAGAAAGAAAATAAGATAAAAACAGAAAAGGAGGCAAACCATAAAAGACTCTTAAATACAGAGAACAAACTGAAGATTGCTGGAGGGGAGTTGGGTGGGGGGATGGGCGAAAAAGGGGATGGGCATTCAGGAGGGCACTTTTGGGATGAGCCCTGCATGTCACATGTAAGAGATGAATCCCTGGATTCTACTCTTGAAATCATTACTCCACTGTAGGGTAACTAACTTGTTTTTAAATAAATAATTGTTTTAAAAAACTGGAAAAAAGAGCAGACCTCTAATCTTTAAGAGAAACAGTCTGAAGCAGTCATTGATGGTTACGGGTAGACTGGCATTTGCTTCTCAATAATTTTCTGTGTGTGAGTGAGCATGTGTGTGGGCAGGGGCACAGGAGGGTCTGGGTGAAATCAGATTCATAAAGTGTAAATAATTGTTAATTTGGGTAGTAGGTTAGTGGGGATCTGTGTCACTGCTCTCTCTAATTTTGACAGGATTGAAAATTTCTAATGAAGTTTCAAAGTGTGTGAAAAAGGATGCTAGTTGCCAACTAGAAATGTTACTTTTTAGGTTTTAACCCAAACAAGCTAAACTTTTCCTGGAAAGCTCAGGTTTGAGAATTCTTTGACTAATGCACAGCTCAGTAAAGGCACAGCATTTCTGTTTTAATGCTTGATACACTGAACTCATTTAGAAACCTCAGACTGTATTTTTACTGCATTGAAACTGTCTTGTGGCTATTTTTATCTTACAGATTTTATGAGCAAATTTCCTTTACCTTTGATTTCCTTCCGTAGGCAAGGGGATGTTTCACCCTATGTAAACTCAGACATCCAAACTGTCTAGTTAAATGCAAAGACTTTTTGAGAGAAGCTCTCTGAACACTTTTAAATGCAATAAAGTGAACTTTTCTGAACCAAATCTAAATAATTCACAGATGCTGACATTATTGAGTTCCTCTTTTTCTTCTTTTAGTTGTGAGCACCCAGGGAAGATAAAGTCAATGTGTGAAAAAACCAGTGGACTCATAGATTTGGTGACAGATCCACTGGGTTTTTTTTTCCTTCTATGTATTTCTTTCTTCTACTTACAGACATTTCAGTAAGTGGGCAAGATTCCTTCCCTGAAAATGCTGTGTGATTGCAACAAAGTCACTTTGATATTAAAAATTGAAAAGTAAAGGGGCACCTGGGTGGTTCATTAGGTTAAGCCTCCAACTTTGGCTCAGGTCATGATCTCATGGTTCACATTATCTCAGGTCATGATCTCATGGTCCGAGCCCTGTGTAGGGCTCTGTGCTGACTGCTCAGAGCCTGGAGCCTGCTTCAGATTCTGTGTCTCCTTCTCTCTCTGCCCCTCTCCCACTTGCGCGCGCTCTCTCTCTCTCTCTCAAAAATAAATAAACATTAAAAAAATTGAAAAGTTTGATAAAGGAAGTGATATGATAGAAATTGCAATATACTTAGGTAAAAGAGTATTACCATTGGTATTATTTTTATAAATTATTTTAAGAGAACATTATATGTTAATACCCTCCCAGTTTCTTTTTTCTTTGTCATTTCCAGCATATGTTTAGAAGAATGTTAGGTAATTATGATCACCAGTGTCTTAGGGAAGACAGGCTCACAGAGTTTAGTGACTTTTGGAAGCTCCCTTAGGAAGTTGAGGCACCATAGCCAGTTATATTCATCCTAAACATGGTCATTCGTTTTGCAACAATCATGTTGTTATCCTATATTAAGCGGAATCCCCACAAGAAAATTCCCCAAAGAAGTGCACGTGGTATCTGTGAAACATCTAATTTTGGTAAAACTCATCCTGGTATTTGGTCCTGTGTTACCTTCTCCAATCCCAGTTCCCTTGCAAGACCCAGGAGAATAAACTCCTTAAAAAAATCCCTAGCAAAGTGGTGTCAGAAAAACGATTGAGGAGGCAGTTCTGAGACTCAATCCTGCCACAGAAACGTTGAAAAACAAGCAGAAACTATCAGAACCAATTTTGTCAGAACTCTAGAAAACAGTCAAAGGTTTATCGCAACCAAGCAAATACTGAATGAAGGAAAAGGGAGGGTGAAAATGGTATGAAAGCCTTGTGCCGTTTTTAATCTTGTCAGGCCCCACCCTATCCCTGGTTTGGCACCGGTCTTAAGGATGTCGGCCCATGCTGGGAAACAGCAGGTGTTGGCGACGATATGGAGAAACGCTTTTGCACTGTTGGTGGGCATGCAAACTGGTGCAGCCCCTCTGGAAAACAGTGTGCAGGTTCCTCAAAAAATTAACAATAGAACTACCCTCTGACCCAGAAATTGCACCACTAGGAATTTATCCAAAAAATACCAAAATGCTGGTTCGAAGGAACACATTCACCCTAACGTTTATAACAGCACTATCAACAATAGCCAAATTATGGAAAGAGCCCAAATGACCATAGACTGATGAATGGATAAAGAAGATGTGGTGTATATATATATATATACACACACACATATATATAATGTATATGTATTATATATATAAAATATATAATGTGTATATATAATATATGATATATATAATATATAATATAATTCTGTGTGTGTGTATATATATAATGGAATACTACTTGGCGATCAAAAAGAAGGACATATTGCCATTTGCAACAACGTGGCTGGAACTGGAGGGGTATTATGCTAAGCAAAATAAGTCAGAGAAAGACAGATAACCTATGATTTCGCTCATACGTGGAATTTGAGAAACTCAACAGATGAACATAAGGGAAGGGAAGGAAAAATAAGATAAAATAAAAACAGAGAAGGNACACCAAATTCCATCTCTGGAGTTCAGAGCTACACAAAACAGAGATGTATATATAATATATATATAATTCCAGAGATGGAATTTGGTGTCAGTTCTTCAGGTAGCTTCCAGACAGGTTAGAGAAGACGTAAACAATACTTTGCTAATGAGTTCTGCTCTTCTGCCTCTGGAAATAAAGACCAATTTCCCACTCTGCATGAAAAGCAGTTTCCATTGCTCAAAAGTACTCTAAGGGGGTGTGATATGGTGCTTTATAATAAGAAATATATATTTGGTCTTTGGCTATTCTGGGCACGAAACTAAAACCTTTGGAATTTCTTAAGTGAGGAGAGCAATTAAAGTGTCTTTTGTCATGTCAATGACATTTGGGACTCACCTGAGGATGGAGGCTGGTTGGCAGTGGAGACTACGAAGTGATTAGAGGTTTGGAACTTTTAGTCCCACCCCCTGGCCCCAGGGAAGGTGTGAGAGAATGGAGATAGAATTCAATGCCAATGGCCAATGATTTAATCATTTGTGAGGTCTCCATAAATAGCTCAGAGGACAGGACTGGATTCTGAGTTGTTAAACACGTAGAGAGAGTGGCACTCTGGAGGGGGCCCTTTTCTCACTCATGGCCTGTTCTTCCTTGCATCTGGCTGCTCCTGAGTTATAGCCTTTTACAATCAACCAGTGAACTAGAGAGTAAAATGTTTCTCTAAGTTCTGTGAGCAGTTTGAGCACCTTAATCCAACCACAGAAAGTGGGCTTGGGAACCTCCAAGCAATAGACTGTTGGTTAGAGGCAAAGGTGACAACCTGAATTTTTGGTTGATGTCTCACGTGGGTGGTGGTTAGTTATAGGGCTGTGCCCTTAACTTGTGGGGTCTGATGCCATCTCTGGGTAGATCGTATCAGATTGGGTTGAATGGTAGGACCCCCCCCCCTTGCCAGCTGGTGTCTGAAAATTGCTTGTAGATGTGGGGACCTCCCATATTGTAACTGGGTACAGAATTGTTAGGTGATGAACACTGTGAAGGTGCCGATAGCACAAAATTACAGTTGATACAAGGAACAGTTTGCCTTAAGCCTGAAATCAAAATTTGCAAAAAGAAGTTACTTTGGGAAGTTAGGGCATTCAAAAATAATCACATAGAGCCTATCAGGGACTTTAAAAAGTCATGCATGGGGTGCCTGGGTGGCTTAGTCGGTTAAGCGTCCGACTTTTGCTTAGGTCATGATCTCACGGTTCGTGGGTTCGAGCCCCGCGTCGGGCTCTGTGCTGACTGCCAGCTCAGAGCCTGGAGCCTGTTTCAGAGTCTGTGTCTCCCTCTCTCTCTGACCCTCCCCTGTTCACGCTGTCTCTCTCTATCCTAGAAAAAAAAAAAAAGTCATGCATATACCTAGGGCACGAGGTATACTCAGAAAAGAACTTAGAGCACCCTAAGTATTCACGTGGGTTGTCCTTGGGCTCAGCACTAGCCTAGATAAGTGTCGAAAGAGAACCTCAATTGCACGGCCAATCTGCAAAGACAGATTTCATTGGAAATGAAGGAAATCTGTGTCAAATACCTTAATGAATGAACGCTAAGAAACAGAGACGAATGCTAATAAACACACAACAAGGAATAGTCTCTACAAACGTAATTGCAGCAATAACTAACCCAATTGACCACAACATGTTTTGGCAAATAAAAAAGAAATCACAAACAGCAGAGGAGAGAGTCTAATTTCTAGATCAGCCATGTTATAATATTCAAATGTCCGGTTTTCACACAAAACACAACAACGAGGAAAGTGTGGCCCTATATTAATCCTTTTTGGCTGCTTTAACAAAAATACCATAGGGTAAATATTTATTCATTTGTGCACATACATTTATTTCTCATAGTTCTTGAGCCTGGAAGTTCAAGATCAGGCACTGGAAGATTTGGTGTCTAGCAATCATCCACCTTTTGGTTCATAAACAGTGATATATCAAGTGGCAGTAGTGTTGAGGGACAATATAGGTCAGGGAAAGGGGATCTAGGGTTCGGGAAGGTTAAGTAGAGATGACATTGGTTTAATCATTTAAAATACAGTGTTCATAGTCAAGGTGGCACTTGAGTATTTGCGTGCAAACATACTAAAGTGTGGCAGTAGAGAATCCTCATGAAAATGATTCCATAAAAAGCCAATAGACCTTTTGCAAAAATTAATATTGGATCCTGCAAAATAAACATTACAGAAGGCTTCTATAAGCTGTCTTACAAAAAAACATGTGATGACTAGACATTAGTGTTTCAAATAAGGCTTTGCCTTTTAGATTTTTCATATACAATATTTATTAACTGAAAGAAACATTTTTCTTAAAGAAATAAACTTTTCCATAATGTTAAGGACAAGATAATTTAGCTAAAACAATATTTCTTAAAACTTTGGCCCAAGACTCTTTCTACGCTTAAAATGATTGAGGACCCTAAAGAGATTTTGTTAATGTAGGTTACACCTACCAGTATTTACTGTATTAACAATGAAAGCACTAGAACGCACAAATATAAATCCCTCTACTCATCAGAGCAATGGCATCACCACACCTCAGTATGCTTCTGGAATATCCCTCTGCAAATTCACGAGAGAATGAGTGGGAAAATTTCAATGACATCTTAGTATTAGTAACAATAATTTTGACTTCATTAAAAAGGTCTCGTAGCCCTCCAGGCGTCCTTCAACAGCACTTTGAGAACTACTGTCATTGAAAATTTCTTACAAGATAAAGTTTACAGTTAATATTAATCACAAGGACTTGGATGAATCAAATAATTGTTTGAAATTGATGAAAACGATAAAAATTTGTAAATATCTTCTCTTTCCTCTGATCTCCCATTGCTCCCTTTTATCAGATAAAAGAGAGGTGGAAGCTTTTATTTATTTATTATTATTTCTTTTTACAGATAGTTTATTGTCAAGTTGGTTTCCATATAACACCCAGTGCTCATCCCCACAAGTGCCCTACTCCATGCCCATCTCCCCCCTCCCCCCCCACACCCATCAGTCCTCAGTTTGTTCTCAGCATTCAAGAGTCTCTCATGGTTTGCCTCTCTCCCTCTCCCCCACTATTTCCCCCCTTCTTCTCCCCCATGGTCGTCCGTTAAGTTCCTCCTAATCCTCNTAACTATCTTTTCCCATTTTGTTGGTTGCCTGCTAGTTTTATGGATTGTTTCCTTTGCGGTATAAAACTCTTCCTGTGTGAATTTTGGTAGTGAGTGTGTTTAGGAATTTGTCCATTTCTTCTAAGTTGTCCAATTTGTTGGCATATAATTTTTCATAGTTTTCCCTGATAATTGCTTGTATTTCTGAGGGGTTGGTTATAATAAGCCCATTTTCATTCATGATTTTATCTATTTGGGTGCTCTCTCTTTTCTTTTTGATAAGTCTGGCTAGAGGTTTGTCAATTTTGTTTACTTTTTCAAAAAACCAACTCTTGGTTTCATTGATCTGTTCAATTGTTTCTTTGGTCTCTATGTTGTTTATTTCTGCTCTAATTTTTACTATTTCTCTTCTTCTACTGGGTTTGGGGTGCTCTTGTTGCTCTGCCTCTAGTCCCTTTAGGCGACTTGTTAGATTTTGCACTTTCACTTTCTCTAATTTCTTGAAATAGTCCTGGAGTGCAATGTATTTTCCTCTTCGGACTGCCTTTGCCACATCCCATAGAGTTTGGATTGTTGTATTTTCATTTTCATTTGTTTCCATATATTTTTTAATTTCTTCTCTAATTGACTGATTGACCCATTCATTCTTTAGTAGGGTGTTCTTTAACCTCCATGTTTTTGGAGGTTTTCTAGACTTCTTCCTGTGATTGATTTCAAGTTTCAAAGCATTATGATCTGAAAGTGTGCATGGCATGATCTCAATTCTTTTATATTTATTGAGGGCTGCTTTATGTCCCAGTATATGATCTATCTTGGAGAATGTGCCATGCGCACTTGAGAAGAAAGTGAATTCCTTGGCCTCAGGATGCGGAGTTCTAAATATATCTGTCAGATAAATCTGGTCCATTGTGTCATTCAAGTCCATGTTTCTTTACTGATTTTCTGTCTGGTTGATCTATCCATTGCTGTAAGTGGAGTATTAAAGTCCCCTGCTATTAGCACATTCTTATCTATTAGCTTCTTTCTGTTTGTGATTAATTGTTTTAGATATTTAGGTGCTCCCATATTCAGTGCGTAGACATTTATGATTGTTAGTTCTTCCTGATGGATGGACCCTGTAATTATTATATAATGCCCTTGTTCACCCCTTGTTATTGTCTTTAATTTAAAGTCCAGTTTGTCCGACATAAGTATAGATACTCCAGCTTTCTTTTGACTTCCCATAGCATGATAGATATTTCTCCATCCCCTTACTTTTAATCTGAAGGTATCTTCCAATCTAAAATGCGTTTCTTGTAGACAGCAAATAGATGGATTTTGGTTTTTTATCCATTCTGATACTCTATGTCTTTGACTGGAGCATTCAGCCCATTTACATTCAGTGTTATTATTGAAATAT
>NW_027532825.1:4043947-4044211 GCF_008692635.1 Crocuta crocuta
GTGTGTTTAGGAATTTGTCCATTTCTTCTAAGTTGTCCAATTTGTTGGCATATAATTTTTCATAGTTTTCCCTGATAATTGCTTGTATTTCTGAGGGGTTGGTTATAATAAGCCCATTTTCATTCATGATTTTATCTATTTGGGTGCTCTCTCTTTTCTTTTTGAGAAACCTGGCTACAGGTTTGTCAATTTTGTTTATTTTTTCAAAAAACCAACTCTTGGTTTAATTGATCTGTTCCATTGTGTCTTTGGTCTCTATGTTGT
>NW_027532825.1:4044600-4161992 GCF_008692635.1 Crocuta crocuta
GGGGGCTTTTATGTCCCAGTATATGATCTATCTTGGAGAATGTGCCATGCGCACTTGAGAAGAAAGTGAATTCCTTGGCCTCAGGATGCGGAGTTCTAAATATATCTGTCAGATAAATCTGGTCCATTGTGTCATTCAAGTCCATGTTTCTTTACTGATTTTCTGTCTGGTTGATCTATCCATTGCTGTAAGTGGAGTATTAAAGTCCCCTGCTATTAGCACATTCTTATCTATTAGCTTCTTTCTGTTTGTGATTAATTGTTTTAGATATTTAGGTGCTCCCATATTCAGTGCGTAGACATTTATGATTGTTAGTTCTTCCTGATGGATGGACCCTGTAATTATTATATAATGCCCTTGTTCACCCCTTGTTATTGTCTTTAATTTAAAGTCCAGTTTGTCCGACATAAGTATAGATACTCCAGCTTTCTTTTGACTTCCCATAGCATGATAGATATTTCTCCATCCCCTTACTTTTAATCTGAAGGTATCTTCCAATCTAAAATGCGTTTCTTGTAGACAGCAAATAGATGGATTTTGGTTTTTTATCCATTCTGATACTCTATGTCTTTGACTGGAGCATTCAGCCCATTTACATTCAGTGTTATTATTGAAATATGTGGGTGTAGAGTTATTGTGTCCTTTGTGGGGTTCATGCTTATGGTGATGTCTCTGGTGTCTTCGTTCCTTGCAATTCTTCCCTCAGGATTTCTTGTAGGTCTGGCTTAGTGGTGACAAATTCTTTCAATTTTTGTTTATTTGGAAAGATTTNCCTTCCCCAGGTTGGGGAAGTTGTCTGCTATAATTTGTTTAGGACTCCTTCAGCAGCTTTCCCTCTCTCTTCCTCTTCTAGGATTCCTATGATACAGATATTGTTGCGTTTGACTGTATCACTGAGCTCTCGATCTCTTCTTTCATGTTCCTGGATCAGTTTGTCTCTTTTTTTTGTCAGCTTCTTGTTTTTCTATAATGGTGTCTTCTAAATCACTTATTCTCTTTTCTGCCTCTTCAATCCGTGCATTGGACACCTCCAGTTTATTATGTATTTCATTTATCACATTTTTTAATTCATCATGCCTATTTTTGTTCTCCGTGTTGGTTGTAGCCATAGTTTCTTTGAGGTCCTCTATGCTTTTTGCAAGCCCAGCGATTAATTTTAGCATTATTGTTCTAAAACCTTGTTCAGTTATGCTGCTTATATCTGTTTTGAGCAGTTCATTAGCTGTCAATTCTTGGAGTTTCTTTGTAGGAGAGCTCTTTTTTTTCATCATTTTGGTTAGCGTTCTATCTCTTGTTAGTTTTAAAGACTTGTTATGCTCTCTGCAGCTGTGAGTGCTGCTGTATCCAAGAAGGCTCTTTGACTGTCCAGGGCCTATCCTTTCAGAAAGTGTTATTTGAATGGTATCTCTTGGTCTCTCTTGTTGAGATCTTGGTTATTTTATTTTCCTACTCATAGTGGTATTTGGGACTCTCCACCATGTGTACTTTGGCTTGTTTCTTGAGGTAGCCCTGGAGAAGAAAACATACAGACAAACACACAGGGAACAGAGGGACACAAACATACAGATAAATCCGACAATTACGGTAACCAAGAGGGAAAACTAAAAAGTAATGAGAAAAGACGGAGGAAGGAAGGAGAATGATAGAAAATAAAAATACATTAAAAAATCAAAAAGAGGAAAAGAAAAGGAAGAAAGAAGAAAGCTGATAGGCAAAGATCGGTTTAAAGCATATAACCAGATTTTCCAGCTACAATTCAATAGCCGGGTGTATGCAGTGCTGGTTGAAGAGCATAGAGAAAGAGAGAGATGATAGGGTGGAGATGAGACAGAACTGGAAATAGAATGAACAGGCAGAAGGAATAAGAAGCTTTTTTCAAAGAGCTAAAGGGTGGAATATGGTTGGAGAGGTGAGAGAAAGTGGTTTTATCCAGAGAAACTATCTGGTCTTATTACCCCTGAGAGGCTTTGTTATACCGCCATTAACAGTTTCGCTGGTTGCTGCTTCCCTGTTGCAGGGGGTTGAGTGGAGGGTGGGGGAAGTGCCGCAGCCTCAGATCCGCCGGGGTCAAGCAGCGATACACCCGAGTGCGTTTGGGGAACGTAGCAACTTCAGGTCCGCAGAGTCTGTCGCCTCACCCCGCTGCAACCGCTTTACCGCCGCCGCTGCTTCAGCAGGCAACTTTCGCTCATGCAGCCGCCGCTTGACCCGGCGCCGGCGCCACTTCACTGGGTCACTGCCACCGCCGCTTTACTGGCCCGATGTCGCGCGCGCCACTGCCACTTCACCCGGCGCCGGGACCGCCTCCGCAGGCGTTGCTGCCGGTTCACCGGGCCGCTGCCGCCATGAATGGTGCCGGGCGCAGGGCAGTGCAGTTTTTCCTGGCGCCTTCTGGGACCAAGGCACCTAGTGTAAAGTCAGCACCCCAGCCAGAGCTAAAAACACTGTCTTTCCCAGCCGAGGTTTTTTCTCTTCTCCAGGGACGGTTCTATGAGCAATCGCAGCTTTTCTTTCCTTTCCCCTGGACTCGAGGCAGCTCGCCCCCACTCGCTGGTTAATCACTCACCGCAGCTGCGCGCAAGCCGGGGTCCCTCCCCTCCTTCTGTGTCTCTGGTCCCGTCCCGCTTTTATCTTCCCCAGTTCGCACTCACGTACTTATGAGGTTTCCTTCCCAGTGCACTCTGTCTCTTTCTCTTCCCAAACTCCTGTGGCTCAGTGTCCTACGACTTCAGGCCTTCTCTGTTTGAGAGATGAGTGCAGGCGAAATGTACGGTGCTTCCCGCTTCTCCGCCATCTTGCCTCCCTCTTCCGAGGTGGAAGCTTTTAGATGGGGACCTCCTCTACCCTCTTGTTATATTCCAGAAATATTGTCTGTTCCTATCCAAGGCTGGCTCTTCGACTTGTGCTCTAGATTCCATCCTTTCTACCGTTCATGAGACATTCCTTTCTTTTGTCCGTTCTTCTCTCTTGCTTGTCAATCTCTCCATAAGGAATTAATTCCAATGGGATAACATACCCTCCAGTCGTTAAAGCTGAAAACTTGGAGTCATTTGGCCCATCTCCCTCTTAATCAGTATTTGCATCATTTCATGTGGGAAGGCAATTGGTTCTATCTTCCAAATACACACTTTAACCATGTGCTTCCCTCTGTCTCCATTGCCAACACCTTAGTTCAGGCCAACATCATCTTTTGGAAGGATTAAGGTGGTTCCTTTCCAGCTGGTCTTCCTTCTTCCACTCTTGCTGCTAATAATCCATCCAATAGCAAAGTAATCTTTCAAAAACATATTCTGGTATATTGCAGACATACCAACTGGTTTAATTAATTATGTAATCATGATGGAACCCAGAGCCTCACTAAAATAATGAAATATTTTGTGCATGTTTATTCCGCGTCCTCTCTTCCGCCCAAAGACCAACACTGTTGCAGATAGCTGCATTAATACCCCTTGCTGTCCCTTATGATCCTGAACTTATGAAACCCAAGCCCATATGTTTGGTTAGGCTTTCTTTTTTCAAGTAGTTTTAAATGGAGTCCAACAGATCAATCTATGAATCTTCTTTAGTGACTTGTTTTTCATCCAAATAGTTTTAAAATTCAGTCACCATATTGGCTGTATTTGTAGTTAATTCATTTTCATTGTTCTCTGAACTTCCACCGTATTTAGTAAGTGGAGTGTTGATGGACATTTGCATCTTCTCAGGTGACACGCCGGGTTCACCCAGTTATTAGTGATTAATTAATCAAGAGGCTGTCAGACTTCCTCTTGGTTCAAAACCTCCTTGGGAACTTCCCAGGTGAGATCTGAAATCAGCCTCTGTATATGGATGGCAGGGAGAGACTGAAGAAAGAGGAGGCCAATGACAAGTGACAGATGTAGTAAGCAAGGGACGTTATATAGAAGGCTTGCCTTGGGCAGCAGCTACCAGAGCAGCAATCTGGACACATGCAAGACAAAACACAGATTAAGGCTGTGATTCCTAAAATCGGTGACAACTTTTTCTACCAAGAGCTCCATGATGTGAACCACTGATTTATCCAGTCCCCTAGGCCAGGGAACAAATCCCTCAAGGTATTCTCTCCTGCCCTCATGTCTCATGTAATTTAATAAAGATGATACAGTAGCAGATGCCTCAAGTATGAACAGACAACATTCTCTTTGGATAATGATACAGGAGCCTCCTTGAGAGGCAGTACTAATGTCCAAGGCCATCCTATTTCGGAGGACAGTTTTTCTCATTGGAGACCCTTCACTGTTCAATAAGGACAGGGTTGGTGGTCTATCATTCAAGGCTTGCCGGGTGAATTTAGTAAGGTCTTCCACATGTGCTATAATGTTCTCCAGGCCAATAGAGGGAACGAAGGCAGTGGCGATGATAGTACATGTGGAGAACAGAATGTGCCCACCCAGATTTGAGAAGAAGGGAAGAGGAAGGGTGGCAGTCTTAGGAACTTGACCTGGTTGTGCATGCCATGCATGTTGGCTGCGAAAGGCAGGATTGCCACATGTGGGGAGATGGACTGGAAGTGGCATATGCCAGACCAGGACCTCCAACCCCTTTTTGAAGTGGTGTGTGTTCCACTTGGCCTGGCTTGTTTCGATCGGTCCAGCTTGCAGCAGGACTAGGGGATTGCAGTAGAGACTGAGTAGTCTGGGATGACTTTGAGATTCAACTTGAAGAACACTTGATTATCAAGTCCCTTTCCTACACAGATTTCCCCCTAGCTAGCTCCTGGTCCACATCTATGCCAGCTTTTTGGCATGTCAGTACAAACCGGGATATGTTTAGAACCCTCACACAGAGGGAGGGCCCACTGTAACCAGTCTGTCCACCCCTTCCCTGTTGGGAACTCTGGTGGATGGTATTATTTAGAACCTACAGGACATGCTGTTACTGCATTATCCATGTCACTGGATTTCTAGGGCATTCTGGCATCCTTGGCAACATGCCATCCACCTGGGTGCAATGATGGCCACTCTTCCTTCCCATGCACCCAATCTGTTATGTCGACTGAAGTCTCAGTTGTTAGGGTTGGGACCTCAGCCTGGGCGTCAGCTGACATAAGGCAGGTGTCAGTGCCTTATGAACTGGGACATGGAAGACAGCGAGGACTGCCCCAGGCTCCTGAGGGTGACCCAAATACCTTCCCATGTGCATCTTGGCCTTAAAAGAACTTATTCATGATCATCCACTCCTTGGACTCCCATTATCCAAGCCATAGAGTTAATCTCTCAAGAATGGCCCAACTGTCGGCATAAAGGGTTAGTGGCCAGAGCTCATGAATGATCACAAGTCAGACCACTGAGTGAAGCCCGCTGACTACATGGGAGAGACTCTACCTGGAGGAACATGGTGTATGCCGCCAGGAGCTGGTGCTCTATATGGGTATATCTGCTTCCTGTCTCCTTCCAGAGCTGAGACCAAAATCCCAGGGGAACTCTTTCCTCTGGTCTCTGCCACAGCACCTGACCCACACCTTCCAGAATCACAGGCACATCTAACTCAAATGGTAGCCCTGCTTGGGAGAGCTGTTTCCTTGGTATTTTTGCCTTTTCAAAGTTGGCTTTTTCCTCTGATCCCTACTCCCACATGTGCCTTTTCTAGGCTAAGGCCTAATGGCACTGTGCCACATGGAGAAGAGTCCTTTGAACCCCAAACCCCTAAAAGGCCTGCACCTCTTTCACATTTTCAAGCATGAGATAAGTTTGCACCTTATCAATCACAATTACTGGGACAACAGTGATGCATCTTATCCAAACATGTGACTCTCAAAAACGTATGGTCTAGCCATGCCTTGGTCTTGAATTTTCTGTTGGTTCATGGCCCATTATCTTCCTCATAAATATTCCAGCAAAGCCTGCAGGGTGTCCTGAAGCAGAGACAAGTCTCTGTAAGCTAACATTATACCATCAATGTAATTGAGCCCATTTTACTGATGTGGGAAAGGACAATGGGGGTAAGTCCTAGGCTGTCATTTTGATACATGGTAGGGTTGTGCCAATACCTTGGGGGAGCACTTGAAAGGTCCACTGTTGCCCCTCCCACTTGAAGACAAATTGATCTTGTGACTCAGGGACCAGTGGTATAATGAAAGAGTCATTTGCTAAGTCCAGCCCAGCATGGAACCCTCCTAGGACTATGGCCAAGGGAACTAAGATGGCGGCAATGTCGGACACATGCGTGGAAGGGGCACCACCTTGTTCAGGTCTCAATAGTCCTACTGTCATTAACCGCCATTGGCCGTAGGACTTTTTAGTGACCATATTAAGCTGTTGAAAACAATTGGTACAGTGTTGATAATACCCATTTGATACAGTTTTTGGTTTCGTCTATCTCCTGATGCCTCCCACTCTAGGCAATTATATCATCTGACGTCACCACCCTTCACGGGGTGAGGGGCAGGTTTACTGGTTTGTAGCTGGCATTTCCCCACAGCTCTGGTTTGATTACTCTAAGCCGGAGGCCAACTTCATCAAAAGAGGTTTGCAGAGTTTGACCTTTTAAGATACCTGTGTCCAATGTGTTCCTTGGTATTGGAGAGGTAAAAGCCTCATCTTTTTATGGGGAAGAATACTCACTTTTCAGTGTCAAAGGACCTTCCAGCCCATAACTGCTTGACCCCATAATCATCAACGGCACCAAGGGGACCAGAAAACTTAAGGGGGTACCACTTATTAGAGTACATCCAGCTCTAGTATCCACCAAAGCCGCCATCTCTTGTTCACTTCTGGAGGACAAGAGAGTAGTGAGCTCAACATGAGGCCTCGCATTACTTCTAGTCTTGGCAATCTTGGTCCTCACCCTGAATGGGACTGTATTTCTGAAGACTCTGCTGGAGTGGGGGGTGCATCCAGGGTTGTAGCGGCAGATGGGGCAGGTCTGAGCTGTTGTTCAGGTTTTAAGGCCAACCGAGACTTGGGTTGCCTGTCTACATGTTCAGGTAGGGTTCTTATAGCGAGGAAGTGAAACCCAATTTGCTTCCGGGTTATTTTTACCAGCCCTTTCCAATGGATTGGGAGAGTTTTTGGTCTTGAGAGCTTCCTCTCTTTCTTGGATCTTTCCCACAACCTGTTCCCATTCCCAGAATTTCTCGGTTTTCCCAAGATCAACAATGAATTGCCCAGCATCATGAAATTCTTGCCCCATGACTGGGCTCAGCATGGGTATCAGCACCCCATACCAGGTGCTAGAAGAGGAACTGGAGAATCTTGGCTTCCATGCCTGCAGTGAATGTGCCTCCCTCCAGGCTCTGTCTCATCCCCAACTTCCTAAGAATTTACTGCTCCTTCTCTGTGGATTTCTTGGGTCTAGCACACCCAGGGAGGTCCCCGGGTCAAGCCTGGCTGCAGAATAGAAGGACCCAGTTTCTAAGGCAGTGAGTGCCTTGAACCCCCAAGCATCAGGAAGGTGCTGCTAGAAGGCAGTGGGTGGTGAGATTGCTCACCCCTTCCATATCCTGCTTGTCAGAGTAGTGCCACAGGCACCTTTCCCAGAGCCCCACGTCCCATGGCCACACCATCCATACGTGCATGACCTCCTGGCATTTTTCTGGAACGTGACAACCGTATCAGTAAGCTCAGAGGGAATGTTTTCTGTCATCAGGAGAGTGTCCTGAACCGGGGCCGCCCTGCTGAGTGGGGTTCCTGTGGCTGTGCTCTCACTTTCCTCCATATTAGAAGTAGAGGTGGGGGGAGGGAGGCTGATGACACTGTGTCTGTTTCACTGTCAGGCACCACAACACCCCTCTATCCCCTGCCTTCCCTTCCCCAGGGTGTCTCTCTGCTGCAACACGCTCAATTTAGTCCCTGAAACAAGGGCGCTGAGGCAGCTGGGGTTTTCAGGGTGTCCCTGTTGCCTTACTGCCAACTGTTGGTGCTCACCCTTGGGGGCCTCCTGGGTGAGATCTGATGGTGTCAGATCATCCCTGTGGGCGCGGGGTAGGAAGAGAGGGAAGACGGAGGCCGCCACCCGCCATGCGCAGGCGGCAGGTGTCATGAACAAGGGAACTTACATCTGAGGTTTGTCTTGGGGACCACAAGATGAGATCCCTGCCCCACCCTCAAGTCTGAAATATTTTAGAGTCCTTAATGGAGTTTTGTCACTTGCACCGTACAGATGGTGTCAGCATCACTTCACTCTCAGGGCTGTGTCCTTGGGGCAGCTTCCAGGAGGGGGAAGACAAGAGGAATGCACATTCTAAGAATGGGGAGGGGGTGAGGACCGTAGGTCGCCAGGGTCCAGCCACAGGTCAACTGCCTGTCATGCCCACTTGATGACTTCCTCCAGCACTTCACTCAAATTACCCCTTTTCTCCTTCTAATTAGTTGTCTGGGCTGGGTGACTTTGAGAGTATGTAATTTCCCTTCCCTCTCAAACTTTGTATTTGTTTCTTTCTTTGTATCAGTGTGAAGCAAGGACTCCTAATTTATTCTGTGGGTTGTGGGTTATAATGTATCAACCTGTATCTTAATGCGCAAATTTGCTTGGATTTTGCCAGAGGGAAACTTCCTTTTTTTTTTTTTTTTTCTTTTTGGCTGAACGAGATGTTCTATTATGTTCTCTGAGCAGAGTTAGGTATTATTATTTAATGTGGCCAAGGGTTTCTTGTTTCCCCTTGTATTTACCTGCTTTCTGCAACCACTTTATTTTCTATCAAAAAGCCTTATTTAACTTTTACTTTTCTTATTAACGCCACTAGGAGTGGTCTGTTGGTTTCAATCTCTCGTTTGCACTTCTTAGAAAACTGTTTAGCATGGATATATTTCTTATTTCTGCTATGGCTTCACATCCCCCCAGCACACTGAAATTCTCTACCACTGTCTTCTGGCTCCATTTTGCTGTTAAGGAATGCATACTTGGCCCTTCCTCACAGCTAAAATGTGTTTTCATTCAAATCTTTCCTAAGATCTCTTTGTTCTTGGTGTCTCTTCTCGGTGTTTCTTTCTTCCTTCAGTTTCTCTGTGACCCTTATGTCACCTTTCTCCTTCACTCACCTTGGTTAGAATTAGTTATGTTGAGGAAGCTGTCAAAAATTTCCCATATGAGGGGTGCCTGGGTGGTACAGTCAGTTAAAGTGGCCAAGGCTTGGTTTTGGCTCACGTCATGATCTTGTGGTTCAAAGGTCTGAGCCCCACGCCTGGCTCTGTGCTGTCAGCTCGGAGCCTGCTTGAGATTCTCTCTCTTCTCTCTCCTCCCATCCTCCTCTGCTCGGATTCTCTCTCTCAGAATAAAGAAATAAACTTAAAAAAATAAAAAAAAATCAACTATAGAAAAATCACCATTTGATAATACATTTGCCAATGCTTCTTTCATATTTGTTTGGAAATACTGTAAGTACAATGTTGCAGGTATATAACTTATAATTTTTTAAAATATTTTATTTACTTTTGAGAGAGAGAGACAGCGTGAGTAGGTGAGCAGGGGAGGGTCAGAGAGAGAGAAGATACAGAATCCAAACACAGGCCTCAGGCTCTGAGCTAGCTGTCAGCACAGAGCCCAACGCGGGGCTCGAACCCACAAACTGTGAGATCATGACCTGAGCCAAAGTCAGATGCTCAACCGACTGAGCCACCCAGGCGCCCATCAGGTATATAACTTAAAGCATCCAATAGGATGGTAGACTTGGTCTTTCATTTGTGTGATAACCTGTCTCCTTAATTTTGGTCCTTCTTTTCCTAGAGCTATTACTGTATACATTTATATTTACGGATATCTTGTAATTTATTTCTGCTGCTTTGTTTTATGCTCCTTTTCTAAATTTTACTGTTTCTGTTTTATATTTATGACTTTATATTAATTCTTCTTTATAATAATTCAATTTTTCTTATTATTTTTCTCCCACTAAAGTTTGAATTTACCTACTACTTGCCTTTTTTCGTGGTTATCTTGTCTTACGTACTATTGATATCCCATGCTTGTATTCCAAATTTTAGCAAAATAAGGATTGTGACTATCCCCTAGAAATTTGGTGGTTGATTTTATTTAAATAGATTAAGCAGTTCATGCACTCAGAATTTCTACTTACATGACAGGACTTCTTTTGTGCAATCTTTTTTCTTCTTCCTGAATCACAAGAGATTGCTGCAAATTTTGTCAATTATTTTGTGCTTGGAAGTGCTTTCATTTGGCTTTTGTTCTTCAATGACAACTATAAATTATAAGCTAAGAGTCATTTTTAATCTCTGGATTTTCATAGTGTTTTGGGTGTTTTTTTGGGGTTGTTTTTAGAAATTAATTATCAGTGTATTCTTTTATTTCTTCTTAAATTTTTTAATGTTTATTTATTTTTGAGAGAGAGAGAGAAAGAGACAGAATGTGAGCAAGGGAGGGGCAGAGAGAGAGAGAGAGAGACAGAATCTGAAGCAGGCTCTGAAGTGGGGCTCAGACTCCTGAACTGTGAGATGATGACCTGAGCTGAGATCAAGAGTTAGATGCTTTACTGACTGTGCAACCCAGGAGCCCTAATTTTTATTTCTTTATAGTTAATCATTTTAAAAATAATTTTAGTGTTTCTCTTTAATTTCTATGCTCCTCTATAATTTAATCACAATGTTTAAAGAATACATACCTGTTTATTTACCTGGATTTAAATTTATTTTACTGAATTTTGAGGATTGACATTATTCATCAATGTGGAAAATATTGGGGATTTTTTTTTGCTTCTCTACCTATTACCTCCACAGTACAGTAAACAGGTTACAGTCCACAGGTTAGTTTCCATAACAGAGAAGGCTAAAATTACAGCTGTTGAAGAACAAGTATGCTGGTGCAAGCAGAGAGCCTTGTCACGCTGTTCACCGGGCACTGGTCCTTTCCATTTTTCTTATGTGACATTGGATAGGGGATATGTGACATTGGGATATGTGACATTGGATAGGGATATGTGACATTGGGATCACCCATTGGCATGGTTGATGTCCAGACTCAGACAGGCCAATGGTTCTACCGACGGGAGTTAGAAAGGGTGTGAAGAAGTGGAATCACAATGTCTCCGTTTCCTAAATGAGGCACATAGTGCCATCACCTACATATCACTGACGAGAACCCCATGTCACCCAATTATTCCCTGAGGTGTCCACATCTGGGAAAAAGCAGGAGGTCTCCACGATGTTTATGCTAACGAAATGGTGAGAAATAGAAGTCCAGAAAGGCCAAGCGAGTCAGCAGGTCGGTATAGTGCTGTGTTTCGTCAGTCAATTAGGTTCTTAGGGTCTGGCCTTCTGTTTATGGGGGCGTAGTTCTCAGGTGACTAATAGATGGAGCTGTTACTACGCCCACAACTGTTTGGGGTCACTCACGACAGGGGCACCTGGTGAGCCACATTTTTGTTGAAAAGGGCACTTGGTTTTGGTATTTTCCAGGCCAGCACTGGGGTCGATGGAAAGGTTTTCCTTTTGCAAGCCAACCTCTAGCACCGCCCGAATGCTGGGATGACAGAAGGGACACAGATTTGTGGATACACAAATCCTGAGGTTTTCACATTCATCTAAATTAGGTCTTTACTTCCATATGTCATTTGCACAGGATTCCATTAAGTCTATCAGAGCTGCTCCCCTTTTTTTAATAGGGAAACACCAAATATATAGCTTGATGGGGTGCAGGCCATGCCAGCATGTTTAGGGGAAAAGCATCATTACTAATATTTGTGGAATAAGTCCAGACTACCTACCACGCCAAGTCCCCAGAGTAGGTCCCTGGGATCATTTTGCTCAATGTCAAAGAGCTGCCTGGTTCATTTTACTTCCGGACTTCTTTAGTTATCCTAGAACATTTAACCACATTCAACAGGAGTTGTTGGCCATCATACGAATGCTAAATTTCTCTGCTAATAAATGACCTATAGTAACTGTATTGTCCAATCACCCTTATGGTAGATCAGATTCCCTGTTTGAGCGTCTGTACAGACTCATTTTGTGGTTGCGTTCAAAAAGGACATTTATGTGTTCTCATTCAGTGATCCCAAAGGAGTCATCCACACATAAAACAATGGAAACGAGAATCTCTTACACCTTCTGGAAGAGAAACACTTCAGTGAGCACATCAATGAGTGAATATTTGGTCAATTAAGATACCACCAGGGAGTATGGAAGCAAAGACACTCAAAATATTTGTAGAGAGCAGACCACTTCCTCTCTTGCCAATGCCCTCACGGTGGGTTGATATAACCTTGACATAAATGCCAGAAACCAGTAGGTACACATCCTGAGTAATTGTGATTATTTTTAAGGTAGCATCTCCAAATTCAGAGATTGTTATAGTAACGCTCAGAGTAGGTCAGAATAGAAAAATGTAGTGAACTCAGCCATAGGGGGGGCATCGAGTTTAAGGGGATTCTTGTTTATTATCTGTGAAGTCGTACCATCAGCAAAGATTTTATGCTACATAACTTAATGAACAAACAAAACGAATCATTTTTATAGTTAAAATTTTATGCCATATTTACAAATATGATGGTAATGCCTATGCTTCTCAAAAGACAGGATTATTAATAGAAAATATAAATTAATATTTATAGATAAATGTTATCATAATTGTGGCTTATAACACGTTCAGTAGTATGCTCTAATAGAGGGGACCACATCTAGGGGGTGACTCGGGGGGCTCAGTAGGTTAAGGGGTCGACTTCAGCTCGGGTCATGATCTCATGGTCTGTGAGTTTGAGCCCTGTGTTGGGCTCTGTGCTGACAGCTCGGAGCCCGGGGCCTGCTCTATATTCTGTGTCTCCCTCTGTCTCTGCCCCTCCCCTGCTTGCTCTCTCTTTCTCTCTCTCTCTTTCTCAAAAATAGTAAACATTAAAAAAGTTAAAAAATATAAAAAAAGAAGGGACCACAGCATACACATCTCCACAGTGGATGAAAATGTGACAAACATTATAGTTAGTTAAATCTTGTACTGCAGCTATAGCCTTTCTAAATATAACAAATGAGTTGAACATAGCCTAAGTTCATTGTAAAAATAAAATTGTATATTTTATTGATTAAACCTATGTACAAGCAAATTTAAAAGGTTGGTTACGCTGTAGAGTATAACAATTTTTTTGGAAGGTCTTATATAAACAGGTTGCTTCCAGTAAGTCTTCTAGCTTGTAACAAAATAGCCATGAGAAATCCTACTCAGTAGTTTGGTATAATCTACCAGGTGGTTGTTTATGTTAATGATGTCAGCCTATACTGGGGAAGGCTGCTGTCATGAGAAATGATTCCACCCTTTTGGTGAGTGTTAGGGAGGGGAGTAGGGGCAGCTGACTGAAAAGATGTCATAAACAGTATTATAAGCAAGAGTTCTCCAAGGATACAGAACCAGTGGGATAGATGATAGATAGATAGATAGATAGATAGATAGATAGATAGATAGATAGATAGATATCTCCATCTCAGAAGGTGGTGAGAGAGAAAGAGAGAGAGAGAGAGAGGGATTTTAGTGAATTGGCTCATGTGATTGGCAGTTTGGAATTTTTAGGACCAGCCAGCAGGCTGGAAACAAGGAATAG
The DNA here is from genome assembly GCF_008692635.1 of Crocuta crocuta. NCBI lineage: Eukaryota > Metazoa > Chordata > Mammalia > Carnivora > Hyaenidae > Crocuta > Crocuta crocuta. The sequence continues at coordinate 4,058,093 of NW_027532825.1, forward strand.
TCAGTGTTGTGTCTTACATATGAAGGCAGTTTGGAGGTAGAATTGTGTTTTATTTCTCAGAGACCTTAATTGCTTTTCTTAAGGCCTTCAGCTGATAAGATGAGGCGCCCCCGTATTACGAAAGGTAATCTGATTTACTCAAAGTCCACTGATTTACATTTTAATCATATCTTTAAAAATATTGGATAGATCGTGACTGTATTCTCTGGATAGATGCAGTGAGAGCACAGGATCCCTTCTGAAATATTCCTGCCAAAGATGTATATAACCTGAATGTAAATAAATATGAGGTACCACCAGGAACACACAAATTGGGGAATAGTGTGCAGAGTAATTGGCCTCTGCCTTTCAGAAGCACTGAAGTGTGATGGTCAAGGAAAGACTGAGGAAGTAATTGAGATTGAAGATAATGGAAATGATGATGGCAGCTAAGTGTGATTTGTGATTATCAACTGGGATCTCTTCCCCCAAAAGACACTGAAAAGTGGCAGAAGCTAGGTGGGTCTGAATCACACGACAGTATTAATTACCTCCGTGTCCCTCACCTGGTGTGGACTTCCGTGTTGGCTGTGTACAGAACGTCCCTGCTTATCCAGTGTGCGCACAGAGATGTTTGGAAGAGTATCGTGTCCACAAATGACATTACAATTGTTCAATTAAAAACAGTTCTTTGACTTTTTTGCCAGTTTGAAATTGTTCTAAAGTAACAAGCAAAAACGAACACACAACTAAGTCTACAATATGATCTTTATTTGGTACTTTTTATGTTTGGATGTTTAGGAGATACCAAAGTCCTTTCAATCAGTGTGAAGAAAAAAAACTGGAAATAATCTAAGGAGCTAAGACTATTATAAGAACCCATAAAACCAGAATATGTGAAATCAAACCATTGAGTTATGATGTATATCAGTTTATAAGCACTTAGTTAATAATTATATTGATTAAGACCACATTAGGGATGACTTGACTATTGACAAAGTTTCTAGAGCCTTTGGTTTTTGCCTTAAGTGGTATTACAGTTTTTCTATATGTAACCTAAACACAAATTCTTTCTAAGATAAAAGTCTTTTGATATCCATTGTCTTTGTGAATGAATACAAGTACATCTCTTCTCAATGTGAATTGTGTAGAGTTACTAATAGTGTGGAGTTACTAAATTGTATAGAATTCATAAGTTAGGGTAAATACTAATTATTTCTATTATCCCTCCTCTTAAAAAAAGAAAGAGCACCTTTTTTTCCATGCTCTAGCAGATAATGAGAAGACTTCCAAGATGATTTGGATATAAATTAACCTTGGCTATTCTATTATTTTGAATTTGGGATATGACGTTTGAAAAAGAAAATAGCAAATAGGACCCCTGGCAATGGCTCTAAGAACAACAAATAATAACTGAGTTGCCTACTTCATTAACCAGGGTGACTATCAGAATTTTTTAAGTGCAGGCACATCTAAAGCATTAGAAATTCAATTTTCATGTATTCATATGAGTTTTTAAATTGATCAGCATAATGGCTGCCATCTTTCCAGATGCCTTATGATGTGAGTCATGGGTTTCCTCATTTTCATTTACATCAATCTATATTGGAATTATACACCCAATAGTTCAGATTTTCTGACCAGTTAAGAAGCTGACCATGGTGGAATCACAAATTGCTTGCTTGTTTGTGCTGAAGCTCCAGAGAGCTGTGTAGCTTCAATGAACCCAGAAATTCTCCCTTCGAGTCATCGTAATCCAAAATAACCTCAGTAAAAGGCTCACACACTGCCGTATAGACACAGGAATTAGGATTGTAATGAGTCTACGTGTCACAAAGAGCCTTGGAGACATCGGTTTCTTCCTCCCAAGCAGCACACTCAGAATTTTGGGATGGACATGCCCTTTGATATTTGGGTCTCAACATTTCATGCTGAGTGACCTAGGTGAAGCAAGTGTTGGTGGGACCTCGGGATGAAGGAAGAATAAACAACACATGAATATTGAATTGAATTTCTTGAAATGCAAAGGGAGAAGGTCCAGTAATAAATTTACTTGCTATGTTTGCTGGGGTGAAAAAAAATTAGTGAGCTAGTGACGAGTGGCGGGTGAGAGCGTTCATGGTCATAGTAATTAAGGGTTGAGAGAGAACAGTACTCGGTTTTTGTATCTCTTGAACAGGAGCTTCTATGAGTGGAAAGTTTTGCTTTTGCATCAGCTGATCCACAGTGATACGTGAAAAGAGACAAAAGACGTCCTGGTAAAAACCAAGCAGATTTGACCCCCGGGCTGCCTCTCTGGCAGCTGCATTATTTACGCTCATCCACCTTCCCTTGAACAGAACTGACTCATCTCATTTCCAAAAAGCTGACCCCAAATCAGATCCATTGATTGCTATAGTCTCCACTTGACCAGCACAGAGCTCTTGCATTCTGATAACATAAATAAGACAAGTTAGGACACTTGCCCTCCACCCACATACCCAATACCCTGTGAGCAATGAGTTAATTGGGGGAAAAAAGGTGGGAGGGGATTAAACTAAATACCCTTTTGGAGAAGAAACTACTGAAAAACACTCAGCAGTAATTGATTCCTAGCAGTACGGAATTCTTCTCAGGAGCTGGAGCTGAGAGGGAGTTTTCGAATGCTTCGGATTCTATTCCTTGTAGATTTCAGCCACCATCTTCGGTCTCGCCCACTGAGCGTTTCTTCCTGGTTCATTTTCCTCTCTGGCCATGTATAAATTGAAAGCTAAGTTCCTTTAAGAGTCTGTACCGCTACACAGACTGCTTTCTTCTGGAGTATATGCATTGTCCTTCCAAGTTGTGAAAAACATTAGCTTTACCAAATGTTTCTCATGGATTATCAATAGGTACCACCAAGTAGCTAGCTTGCCGTATTTTCCCCTCTCTATCGCCAATGTGGTTTAGGTTTCGTATTATACCCCTGCCCTGCCCTTCACTTAAAGATGAAATACTTTAAGGTATTTAAAGTAAATACTAAACCAATATAAGGAAGAAACCCCACCAAGAATAGATTAATATACAAAAGTCAATTTGTCTTCACTTAAAGGACAAACAAATGGATATATTTTCTCATGTAAAAAATCCAGGGCAAGTAGGCATTGTACCATGTTCTACATTGCTGGAGTCTTGTTTCTGTCTTAGGCAGCTAACTTCATCCCTTTGTCAAGGCTGGGTCACAGACACTTTGGTGTTATAGCTCGTTAGAGGGGGAAGTAAGATGAAAGACTATAATTCAATGTTTTAGAGCTCAGAATTAACAGAAACAGAGACCTCTTGTGTTTACATTTCATTAGCAACTATTGGTCATGTAGTCATATCAGACTGTACTGGAGTGTGGAAATAAAGCCACTTTTCACATACATGCCTGGCTCTAATTCTACTGCTAGGGAAGAGAGGAACTGGATTGGAAAGGACAATCTGCAATTTCTACAAAAATCTCAATTGTAACTGCCCTCTCACTAGAACTGTGATTAAATCGGACTATTGGGTTCAAATGATCATGAGTCCATTTTTACTGCATTCAGCTCATTAATTAAAGAGGTAAGTCCATGTTGGTGAGGTCAATTCAAAGAGTGTGATGGTTAACTTTATATGTCAAAGTGACTCTTCAGTGTTGTGCCCAGACATTTGGTCAAAATTTACCCAAGGTGTGTCTGTAAGGGTGTTTCTGAATGAGATTTACGTTTGAATTGGTGGATCCGGTAAAACAGATTGCCTTCTTCAGTGTGGTGGGCCTCATCCCACCAGCTGAAGAAGTGAATACTGCAAAAAGACAGAGTAAACGGGAATTTTTCCAGCCTAGGTGATTGAGAGCAATATCTCAGTATTGGTCTTTCTCAACCTTCAGACACTGATTCTTTTTGGGTCTTGAACCTGCCGGTTTTCAACCTGAAACTCACATCATCAGCTTTCCTGGTTCTCAGGCCTTCAGACACACAATGTAACGACAGACCAGCTTTCCTGGATTTGCACCTTGGTAACCACACACCTTGGTAACTGCAATCTTCATAATGGTGCGAGCTGATTCCTTATAATAAGTCTCATGTATTCCTTATAATGCCCACATCCTATTGGCTTTATTTCTCTAGAGAACCCTAATACAAAGAATATTTGAGGAGCTGAGTATTTGTAGGAAATTTAGTAAATAAATGTTAGAAGAAAAGTAGTACTGGGGCGCCTGGGTGGCTCAGTTGGTTAAGTGTTCGACTTCGGCTCAGGTCATGATCTCATGGTTCATGGGTTCGAGCCCCGCGTTGGACTCTGTGCTGACAGCTCAGAGCCTGGAGCCAGCTTTAGATTCTGTGTCTCCCTCTCTCTTTGACCCTCCCTGCTCACGCTGTCTCTCTTTCTCTCTCAGAAATAAATAAAACATCAAAAATATTTTTTAAAAAGTAGTACTGTTACCCCGTAGGTGGGATACAAAACAAAACTAAAGGGAAATAATAGTAATTGGGGATTATTTATCCTTATGTAAATCCCCAAATGAACACAGAGCCTCACAGTGTCTGGGATCTATCAAAGTTATAAGTAAGTCATGCCCAGGTCCGTTCCTCTAAATAATTCTCTGGATACCTTTCACTAGTGACTGTTAAAAGGACTGCAGTCATTTTGAACACTGTCTTTTCCCTTCTTTATGATTTTACACCATATGTTATTATTTTTAACCTTCCAAACTCAACATGGTTTATATTCTGTGCTTCATAATTTTATACACTGAATTGCTTAGAAGTCTAATCCTACTGTGAGTCATTTTTTTTTAATGTTTCTTTTTGAAAGAGAGACAGAGCATGAGCAGGGAAGGGGCAGAGAGAGAAGGAGACACAGAATCTGAAGCAGGCTCCAGGCTCCGAGCCATCAGCACAAAGCCCGACGCGGGGTTTGAACTCATGAACCATGAGATCATGACCTGAGCCAAAGTCAGATGCTTAACCAACAGAGCCACCCAGGTGCCCCCTGAGAGTCATTTCTAATGACACGCATTCCTTGTACCTCATGTCTCTGTAAATCCTGTAATTTTTTAATGTGAGTTCAACTTTGCATCTGAGGGAATCTTGCCTAATAACTTGGTTTGCTTCATCTCTGCCAGGAACTCCAGGGACCTCATTTTTAAGATATAGTTTTGAAAGGACTTGAAACTCAGGGGATCCAGAGGAAACCTATGGCAGCAGAAAAGGTGTAAAATGAAGGAGATGACAACACAGACTCCCACGTGTGACTGAGGCTTGGAGCCACGACTAGCTATCTGCAAGGGGGACAGAATGATGACCAGACTCCATTCCCGAGTGATGTCTGTGCCTGTGCAGCCAGAATCAATGATCGCTTTGGAGAGTTTCTGTTAAAGAGATTTTTGTGGGTGTCTGACATGTGTAGTGTGTCCCTTAAAGTGGCTCAGGAGGGAGTTGTTTTCGTTACAAACCAAGCCCTGCATTTGGGAGCTGCTGCCTTTGTGATTTTCAATTTTAAGATCATATTTTAATACTTATGTTTTGTTTTGTTTTTTAAAATAAGCTCTATGCCCAACGTGGGGCCTCAATTCACTACCTGGAGCTCAGAGCAGCGAGGCCTGCTGACTGAGCCAGCCAGGCGCCCCTAAAGATCATATTTAACAATTTTTAAATGTTTATTTATTTATTTTGAGAGAGAGCACACAGGGACGGGCAGAGAGAGAGGGAGAGAGAATCCCAAGCAGGCTCTGCACTGTCAAGCCTGATGTGAAACTCGAACTCAAAACCGTGAGATCATCACCTGAGATTAAATCAGGAGTTGTAGCTACCAAGGCACCCCTGAAGATCATATTTGTTTAGTCCTTCCACAATTTATTAAACTGATTAAACTTTACATCTTGCCTTTCCAGAAGTGCCTCTTTTAAATTTTTCTTTTTTTTCCACTTTAGAAATGACTGCTTAGCTTTCTGTTTGCTCCCAGGAACATTCAGAATGTATTTCATGCTAAATTGATTTAAATCAAGCTGCTCCAAATAAACATTTCAAAAGTGGAACGTATGTATGTATAATGAATGCATATATTCCTTCACGAAAATACTTTGTTTAGGTATTTATTTTATTTATTTCCTATGACATGACTTATTTTGAAAAAGTACATGAAGGCATGCACAGAAAAAACATGTGATCAGGACATGTAAAATCTTACCCCAAATTACTTTCTATTTGTATCTACATCACAAGCCCCTCGTGGGGATAAACAGTTCCTCAATGTCATATTTTGACTCATTTAAATCCGTGAAGCAAATATGGTGAGAAAAGAGGAAACTAACCAAACCTTAGAATCAAATTAAATTTACTTGAAAATATAGTGAAAGATAATTTATGGCAAACTGTTGTTACCTAATTATTGTTTTGACATTTGAAAAAGAAAAAAAAAATAGGATAGCTAAGAAACAAAAACAATATCAAACTGTATTGACATGGTCATTGGTCATTTTTTGTTAAATAATTAATGTGGTATTTTCTATTCCACAATTTCTGTGCAGGTATTACTTTTGTGAAATTGTATAGCGAATCTGCACACATTCTTAGCTATTGGTTCAGATGTTTTAAACTATCTTTGTTTGAAATACACATAATATTATATTTGATGCATATACGTGTAACTTGCTTGTGATTATCAGATCAGACACAAGCAAGCTGTTAGTGGTCTAGTGTTTTTCATGGAAAAGTTTGCAACTGAGATCTTAGAATAGAAATGCAATTTCAGGGGCATCTCGGTGGCTCAGTTGGTGAAGTGTCTGACTCTTGATCTGATCTCACAGTTCATGAGATCGAGTCCTGTGTTGGGCTCTGTGCTGGCAGCACTGAGCCAGCTTGGGATTCTCTCTCTCCCCTTCCCCTGCTCACACTCTCTCCCTTTCTTTGCCCCTCCCTTGTGCATGCTCTCTCCCTGTTTCAAAATACATAAATAAACATTTAAAAATACAGTTTCATAATGACAATGAATTGTTACGTAAACTGTAGTAAGATACTGCCGAGCACCGGATATCCTGGGAAGGGACCACGCAATTTGGCCTGTTGAGGAGGAAGAATATTTCAAGAGAAGTGTGGGATAAACGTCAGGAATGCGTGAGTAACTAATGTTGAGATATCTAGGAAAATAAGGTCCATGGTCCCCCAAACCAGTTCGTCATTTGACCAACTGAAATGAGTGAAGAAAAGAAAATCAGACAGATGCTGGGGCTGTGAATGGCAGGAATACAGCTGGATGAGACAGGGGGTTGTGAGAACTATTTTCCTCTACTACTTCATAACAGGAACAGCGTTTTATAGGGTATAAAGAAACATACAAGAATGTTTGTTTCTACCTTGTGGCCTGGCATGAATGGGGGTTGGGGTGTCCAGCTTTCATTCTGAGAAAGAGAACACTTACTCCAAGCCTACTGACTTTCTCTTGTTTAGTTATCCATAAATGTTCTTTGCTTTATAGGCTTTCATCCCTGTGTGTGTGTGTGTGTGTGTGTGTGTGTGTGTGTAGATATACCCTATGGCTTTTATCAGTATGAATTTGGAAGACTGAGACAGTGACAAAGTGGTAATAAGTCTGCACTGCTGAGTAGTAGCAAAAGACTTGATTTCCCTAAGGTTTGGGGAAAACATTTTGTCTTTTCTTGTTTTACCCTGAAACTTTAAAATATTAAAAAAGTTTTTTAATGTGTATTTATTTTTGAGACAGAGAGACAGAGCATGAGCAGGGGAGGGACAGAGAGAGACACACATACAGAATCTGAAGGAAGCTCCAGGCTCTGACCTGTCAGCACAGACCCCGACAAGGTGCTTGACCCACAAACCAGGAGATCCTGACCTGAGCTGAAGTCGGATGCGTAACCAATGGGGCCACCCAGGTGCCCCTAAAATATTTTTTAAAATTACAGAAATGGTGAATACAATTTGTAAAACACCGAGTCTTGTGCCCAGTACTATTGGACCAAAAAATATCTTTGTAAAACCTCCCTTAGAGTAAATATTTATTATAAGCCAGGAATTGCCTAAAGTAGATTAATTTTATTTTATATTCTGATCTTCAATAAAACCTCTAAAAGAAAAGAAAGTCTACAACTTGTAAAATTATGAGCAGCTACTTAATTCTGTTCTTTCCCACAAATAATAACACTGAGTTTATCAAGTTAATCTTCTGTACTAGTCATAGAACTAGATCTATATGTAAAACATAATCCTTATCCAAATTCTTGTATTGTTTTATTTGAAAATAGACTTGGGCTGAAGAGGCTGGGTAGCTGGGTTAAGCATCCAACTTCAGCTCAGGTCATTATCTCATAATTGATGGGTTCAAACACCCACTGGGCTCTGTGATGTCAGCACAGAATCTACTTCAGATTGTCTGTCTCACTCTTTCTCTAACCTTTCCCCCTTCCTAGTCTCTCCCTCTTTGCTATTTCTCTCCCTCTCTCAAAAATAAATAAACATTAAAAAACAAAACAAAACAAACAAACAAAAAAAAGAAAGTAGACTTGGGTGGGTTATAAAAACATATCACAAATTCTAAGACAATCACTTAAAAATATTTTTAAAAAAGTAGAAATGTAATTGATTTGCTAAATGGGAAAGAATGTAATTATATAAAAAGCACAGTCAAAGCCATAAAAGGCATAAAAAGAAGGGAAGACAAAACAAAACAAAATAAAAAAACCCCAAACACAACAACAACAACAAAAACACACTTCTTAGGTAAATGACAACCCACAAAAGAATATAAGTGGATGTCTCAGCAGAAATTTCGCAGGCCGGAAGGAAGTGGGATGCTGTATTAAAAGTTCTGAAAGAAAAAAAAAACCTACCAAATGAAAATACTCTACCTGGCAAGGCTGCCCTTCAGAATTGAAGAAAAGATAAAGAGTTTCTCAGGCAAAAAAAGCTGAAGGAGTTCTTCACCACAAAACTAGTCAAATAAGAGATTTCTTGAAACTGAAGTGAAAGTATGTTAACTGGTAACATGAAAAACACACTAAAGGATCCATCTCACAGGAAAGGTATATAAAGAGTTAAATTTAGAATACGTTAAATTTTATTGATGAGTGGGTAAATTACTTGTAACTCGAATATAAATTTTAACACAATTGTTTTAAATAGCTACAACTATATGTTCAGTGTGATTCTCAGCAAAATCCGAGTCCCATTTTTCATAGAAAAAAAATCCTAGAATTTGTATGCAGCCACAAGAGACCTTGAAGAGCCAAAACAATTTTGAGAAAAAAACAAATCTGGATGCATTATACTTTTTTAAAAATGTTGGTTTTTTTTTTTAAATTTATTTTTGAGAGAGAGAGCATGATCAGGGGAGGGTTGGAGAGGGACAGAGATACAGAATCTGAAGCAGGCTCCAGGCTCTGAGCTAGCTGTCAGCACAGAGCCCAAAGCGGGGCTTGAACCCATGAACCGTGAGATCATGACACAAGCCGAAGTCAGATGCCCAACCGACTGAGCCACCCAGGCGCCCCTGTACTTTTTTTTAAAAATCATATTGCAAAGCTATAGTAATCTAAACAGTATGGTTCTGACATGACAGCAGACACATGGATCAATGGAAAAGAAGAGAGTTCATATATAAGCCTGTAAATATATATATATATATATATATACACATATAGTCAATAATATTTGATAATAGTGTCAAAAATACAAAATGGAAATGGAACACTCTCTTCAATAAATGGTTTTAAGAAAAATGAGTACATGCAAAAAATGAAACTGGGCCCATATCTTCCACTCTACACAAAACCAGCTCAAAATGGGTTAAAGACTTGAATGTAAAACCTGAAACTAAATCTCCTAGAAGAAAACACAAGGACAAAGCTCTTTGACACTACACTTGGAAACAATTATTTGAATTTGACAGCAAATTTGAAGGTAAAAAAAAAAAAAAAGCAAAAATAAAACCGTGAGTCCACATCAAACTTAAATGTTTCCAGCACACCAAAGAAAACTATCCACAAAATGAAAAGGCAACCTACCAAATGGGAAAAAATATTTTCAAAATACATGTCCAATAAGTGGTTTACTATCCAAATTGTAGAAACAATTCATACAACTCAATGGCACAAAAATAAGTAAATAATAAATACATAAATAAATAGGCCAATTAATCCATTTGTCAGTTGATGGACACGTAGACTCTTTCCATGTTTTGGCTATTGTTGAGAGTGCTGCTATGAACATTGAGTGAAATAAGTCAGGCAGAGAAGGACAGATACCATGTTTGCACATATAGGAGGATTAGGAGGAACTTAACGGAGGACCGTGGGGGAGAAGGGGGAAAATAGTGGAGGAGAGGGAGGGAGGCAAACCATGAGAGACTCTTGAATGTGGAGAACAAACTGAGGGCTGATGGGGGTGGGGGAAAGGGGAAGGTGGGTGATGGGCATGGAGGAGGGCACTTGTGGGGATGAGCACTGGGTGTTATATGGAAACCAACTTGAGAATAAACTTTAAAAAATAAAATAAAAAGTTAAAAATAAATAAATAGGCCAAATAAAAAAAGGACTTGGGTAGATCCAGATGGCCAACTGGTACATGAAAAGATGGTCAACGCCACTCACCATCAGGGAAATGCAAACCCAAACCACAGTGCAATAGCACCTCACCTCTACCAGCATGGCAGTATCAATAAGACAGGACCAGATAAGTGTTGGTGCAAATGAGGAGGAAAGAGTTCCCTTTTTTTTTCAATACCCTTGGGCACTGTTAGTGGGAATGTAAATTGGTGCAGCCACAATGGGAAACAAATATAGAATTCCTCAATGAATTAAAAATAGAACTGCTATATGATACAGGAATCCTGCTTCTCTGTTTATATCAGGGGAAATAACATCACTACATCGAAGTGCTGTCAGAACAACTGTTTAAGCAGCATTATTCACAATAGCCAAGATCGGGAAACATCCAAAGTGTCAGTCAATGTATGAATGAATATGTAAAATTATATACGAATGCATAATATATAGAAATATAAAAAAATATATTAAAATATTAGGTATTAACAAACCCTAAACTTAATTATAAATTAATGAAAATTAAATATGAAGTACCATAAAACAATGCTATTATACATATAATAGAATTACTATTCAAGTTGGAAAAAGAAGATGATGGCGTCATTTGCAGTAACATGGATGAAACTGGAGGGTATGATACTAAATGAAATACGACATAAAAAGAAAAGCATACGATATCACTTCTATGTGGAATCTAAATAAAAATTTAACTCATAGAAACAGAAAGTAGAAGAGTAGTTGTCAAGGGTAGGAGTTACGGAAAAATAGGGAGAGATTGGTAAAAGGGCACAAGGTCTCAGTTATAAAATGAATAAGCTCTGAGGATAAGGTATAACATGGTGACTGTTGTTGACAAGACTGTATTTTACAATTAAAATTTGCTAAGAAAGTAGGGCTTAGATGTTCTTGCCAGAAAAAAAGGTAAATAAGTGATTTATGTGTTAATCAACTTAATTGAACAAATGTTTCTGCAATGTATGCATATATAAAGTCATCATGTTGTCCTCTTTAAATATATTACAATTTTTTTCAATTATCTCAATAAAATTAAAAGAAGAAAATTATTACCCTTTGACATGGCAACTTCTTTCTTCCATTATCTAGTAAATAACAGGAGAATCAGGAGATTGTTCGAGAGCCTAGTGGGTCAGCTGTCCTAAGACTGTTAAATTTGGGAAGAACCCTATGTCTAATCAGATTCTAATCATATTGTCTTTATTACACTTTTCATTTTGGATCTTGGAAATTCTTGTCCAAGCTACAAAAATCACCTTTCTACTGTAAAACACATTGAGGGTATGAAAGTAACCCTTAAAGAGACAGATAAATATTCAAAGATTATTCAATCTAGACAGATAATTTCCTATTACAATTAAACTTCTTTTCAATCTCTTTTGTGTGCCTACACACTCACACGAACACATACATGTACACACTACTATGTGCAGAATATGAAATTTTACCAGATGCTGCACAAACACTCTGAGATGATAATAGTTGGACATTTTCACTTCTGTTCTTAAAAGACGCAATAGCTAAACAAACTAAAACCAATTACTTTCTTTAGACTCAGAGAGTGGCAGTTTCAGAGCAAATCAAAATAATAAAATCTGGAGAAATGGAGGAATGTGAAGAAGTACAGATTCACTCATCTAGAGCAGAAGTCTCTGAAGCCATACACTGGTAGAGAACACGTAAATGATCATTTCGGCAAATTCCTAGAGGCTGAGTATAGACTCCACTGAGAAGAAGAACTTTCTAGGGGGCTTCAGTCAGAGGGACAACAATATATTTATGGCTTTTACCTCCAGGACATTCACTAGGTTCTCACATTAAAAAGTCAGGAAAAATTTACTCTTGTCTTGGGCAGGGAGAGAAGATAACCATTTTGAGTTATGCCCGGTACATTCTCCAAAACAAAGCCTATTCTCCAGTGAAAAATACTTCACCAGAATCATAGCTCATGTAGTCAGAAGGGAAATTACCAAGTCTAGCTCCCCTGAACCTTCTTGAGTCACTCAAGGGTAAGAAAGATTTATGAAGGTAACATTCTGGGAATGCAGATTTCCTAAAAGACCAAGACTTAACCATAAAATTATGAACCGCTTCCCTCCCACTCCTCACCACACATTAACTCTGGGGTAATAACAGTGGACTACAGCTAAACGCCAAAGGAGATGCAGACATTACTTAAGAAGGAGTTCTTAGGGAAATCCAAAGAAAACAGGAAAGACAGAAGCAAAGACACCAAAGGAATTTGAAGCCTCTGGTCCCAAAAGCTACAACAAATATTAAAGATGAGCCAATTTCCAGCCAGGCTAATATAAAATCTTACACTGAAGAATGATTTCTTTCAGTTCCTGTTTTCCAATGTATCACAGCTAGCTTTCGATTAAAAAATAAAATTACAAGTTATACCAAAAAGAAAGAAAAATAGCATGGAGAGACTAAGCATACATCAGAAAAATTTTATATATGGTGCAGATTTCAGTAGTATCACACCAGGAAGTTAAAATAACTGTGAATAATATCTAAAGAACACAATGGAAAAAGTAGTCAACATGCAAGAACAGATATGTAAGGGAAGCAGATACACAGAAACTCTATTAGAAATCAAAAGAGGGACGTCTCGGTGGCATAGTTGGTTAAGCATCTGATTCTTGATTTGGCTCAGGTCATGATCTCATGGTTTGTGAGTGCAAGCCCCACATTAGGCTCTGTGCTGGTGGTTTGGAGCCTGCTTGGGATTATCTCTAAATAAATACATAAATACATAAATAAATAATTATTTTTTTACCAAAAGGTAACCTAAGGAGAGATGCCTAGGTGGCTCAGTCAGCAGAACACACAACTCAGAGTTCGAACCCCATGTTGGGTGTACAGAATCAAAGGAAACATAACAGAAAACAAAAACACTGTAGCAAAAACAGAGAACGCATCTGATAAGCTAATTAATAGACTAGGAACAGGCTAGAAAAGAATCTATGAACTGGAATAAAGGACAAAAGAAAGTTACCAACCTGAAATAAGTGGAGAAAAAAAATTTTTTAAAAAGAGAACAGATTATTGGATAATTGCAGCCAATTACAAATGGTATGTTAATACTTGGAATATCAGGAAAAAAAGAGACAATGAAGCACAAATATTCAAGATAATAATGACCAAGTACTTGTGAAAGTTAGTGTCAGATAGCAATCTACAGAGCCAGGTAGCCCAGAAATTATGAAACAAGAGAAACACCCCATATTCAACACCTGGGAATATCATAATCAAGCGCCAGAAAACCAAAGACAAAGTCTTGGAAAATTGGTTTGTCAGGGAGGGGAGATCTTAGCTCTAGAGGATCAAATATATGAGTTCTTTTTTAGTTTAAAAAAAATTTTTTTTTTGAGAGAGAGACAGAGCGTGAGTGGGGCTTGAATTCACAAACTGTGAGATCATGACCTGAGCCAAAGTTGGACACTTAACCGACTGAACCACCCGGGCGCCCCTATAGCTGACTTCTCATCAGAAAGCACATCAGTGAGAACAGAGCCAAGTGAAATATTTTAAGTGTTAGTAGAAAAATAATGCCTCAGTCATAATATTCTATGTCCAATGAAATTATCTCTCCAAACCAGAGGAGTAATAAAAGCTTTTTCAGCAAACAAAAAACTGAAGGAAATAATAATCAGCAGGCCAGCCCCATGGGAAATAATAGGAGTTTTTCAGTGAGATGGAAAAATGGATTTACATTAAAAGAAGGAAAGAAAGAAAGAAAGAAAGAAAGAAAGAAAGAAAGAAAGAAAGAAAGAAAGAACGAAAGAACGAAAGAAAGAAAGAAAGAAAAAGGAAGGAAGAAAGGAAGAAAGAAAGAAAGAAAATGTTTTGGAGAAATAATACATGATGGTAAAATAAGACACCTTATTTTTCTTATTCAATTGACCTAAAAGATAATGTTTATTCAAAGTAATAACAGTAAGGGATCGTGTGATAGATGTTTATGAATAAATGGTAGTACAAGATGAGATGGAAGAATTTCGAATATTCTTTTGCAAAGCACCCACACTACCTGTTAGTTGCTATCGTGTTCTTTGAACCCAGACACAGATGAGTTGTAAATATATACAGTAAAACCTTGGGTTGGGAGTAACTTGTCTGTGAGTATTCTGCAAGACGAGCAAATATTTCTAATAAATTTTAACTTGATAATGAGCGATGTCTTGCACTACGAGTTATATGTGACTCTGAATGTCACATGATCCCAACTGAGCCAATGGTTCTTAAAACTCGCTCTGATATAAGAACACTTTGGATGACAAGCATGTTTTTGGAATGAATTATGCTCACACACCAAGTTTTTACGTATTTGCAAAGTCTAGAGAAAGTACTAGGAGAAATAAATGGTTTCCTTCAGATTCAAGAAAGTTACTGGTGATAAAGAGGGCCATTACATAGTGACAAAGGGGTCATAACCCAAGAACGTCTTCCCTGCACTGAATGTGTCTGCACCTGATAACAGAGCATCAATGTATGTGATGCAAAAAACTTGTAGAACCACAGGAGAGATGGGTGAGCACACTCTCTTCCCAGGGGACTTGAACAGTCCTCTACCAGCAATGGGCAGTTCCGACAGGCAGAAAACCAGAAGGTCATGGTTGAACTCAACAACACCATCAACCAGTTGAGTCTAAGTGACATCTACAGACAATCTCATCCAACAGGAGCTGATTACACATGTTTCTCAACCCTTACACACACCGTTCACAAAGGAGCAGCACATTCTAGGCCATAAAACACACTTCAACAAATTTAAAAGAAAAGAAATCCTACAAAGGCTGATCTCAGACCATACTGGAATTAAGCCAGAATTCAACAAAGATAGCTGGAAAATTCTCAAGTACTTGGAGACTAAAAAACACAATCTAAAGAATACTTGAGTCAAAGAAGAGATCTTAAGAGAAATTATAAGATGTTTTGAGGGCCCTCTAGGGGATTAAGTCTGTTGAGAGCCTGACTTGATTTGGGCTCTGGTCATGATCCCAAGATGGTGGGATTGAGCCTTGCACTGGGCTCAGTGCTGAGCATGGAGCTTGGCTGAGATTCTCTCTCTCTCCCTCCGCCTCTGCACTCCTCATGCCCATGTTCTCTCCCTCTCTCTAAAATTTACAAACAAAAATCTTTGGAAATAAATGAACATAAAAATACAAAAGCAGTACTTAGAGGGAAATTTGTATCATTGAAATCCATGTGCCAGATAAATGAACATCCAAAATTGGTATCTAAGCCTTTATTTTAGGAATTAGAGGAAGAAAAACAAGTTTTCAGGTTTACAACTTTTATTCGGTTTTTCTTCCTAACTCCTATTTATTTTCTGAGAGGACTTATTTCTTTTCTGAAACTCTCTCTCTTTTTCACTTGTTTCAAGGACATTGGCAACTGCTCAATGAAGCATTTTTTATTATGGCTGCTTTAAATTCAGTGTCAAGATAGTTCTAGCAACCTCATCATTNTTTTTTTGTCTTTTTTTTTTTTTTTTTTAATTCTGTTTGAGATCTTCCTGGCTCTTGGTGGATGAGAGACTTTCTGTTGAAACCTGGAAAGTCTTGTATTCCATTTTGAGATTCTGGGTAACAGTGACAGATTCAGTTTTAGGTGGCTTCTCTGACATGTCTCTGCCAGGAGGAAGGAGGGTGATCTCATTGGTGCTGGATGGTTCTGGAAATCTGGATTCCCCATTCAATCTTCTTGGGCACCCGAGGAAGGGGGTCTCCATGACTGCAGGGCAGGGGTGAGGGTCCCAGCTCCCACACATTGTCTCCATAGACTCTGGAGTGCAGGTGACCTCATGATGGTGGCGTCGTTGGCTCATCACTTAGCTGTTGCCAACACCACTCTAGTAGGGTGACTACAGATAGAATTTCAGGCTCTCCATGAGGTCCCGACTGACACTCGGGGAGGGGGGTGAGACATGAACATCACCTTCTCTGACACCAGATCAACAGGGACTTGGGGTTGCTTCATTGCAGCATTGGGAGGCTGCTCACTTAGCCCGTGTGTATGTGGGTGGGGGTGGGAGGGTCCATTTTCATCTGTGATGTAGGCTGAGATAGAGTTATTAATGTCTAAAAGTTTTCTGTCTTTTTCAGCTTCACCTTTCCAGGTCCTTCGGTTAGAAATAGCAGATTTGGGGAGCCCAGAGGGCTCAGTCTGGTTTAGCGACCGACTCTGAATCTGAGCTCAGGTCATGATCTCACAGTTCGGGGGATCATGTGCTGATGGTGCAGAGCCTGATTGGGATTCTCTCTCACCCCCTCTCTCTGCTTTTCCCCTACTCACACTCTATCTCTCTCTCTCAAAATAAATAAATATTAAAGAAAAAGAAGAAGGAAGAGCAGTGCTGTGTCTGCATCCGTGGACAGTTCTGGGTGGCTGGTTCCTTCAGTTTGAAGTCTGAAATACACATGGCAGAACAGAAAGCTGAAACTACTTACCATTGAGCCATTGTTAGGAACCCAAGGCCCTTGGCAAACCTGCCTCTTCCTTTCAAACTTTTAAGGTCTTGCAATGTTTGTTTTATCTGTAATGTTTAAGGATGGTAGTTGTGTTTAGCAGGAAGCACGAGCACAAACAGAAAGCAGGAATCCTCTGATGTTTCTCTCTCTAAATTAAAAAAAAAAAAAGTAATGTCTTGCTATAGTGGAGAACTGTGTGTTATGGGAAAGGTTATGATTTAGAAGCTTAATGCCCAGAAGCGTCTGTTTCAGTTCTGAGAAAACAGTGAGTACATTCCTAAACATATTACAATCCACGTTAAATCTAGTAAAACTTACTGAAAGTATTCTTTAGTGGTCAAACTCAAAATAACATTTAACATAATAATGAAAAGTGAAGACTATTATCCAGAACACGTATTCTGTGAAAGCACTGTAACTAGGGGTGCCTGGGAGGCTCAGTTCATTGAGCCTCTGACTCTTGATTTTGGCTCAGGTCAAGATTCCAGGGTCATGGGATTGAGCCCCACATCGGGCTCCACACTGACACCACAGAGCCTGCTTGGAATTCTCTCCCTCCCTCTCCCTCCCGCCTAATCTAAGAGAAAAACACACAAAAAATAAAAACACTGTAGCTAGAGTTAACATTCTGTTACCAAAGTCAGTGTAAAAGTGAGGATAAAATTCCTCATGCTGAAACTGCAAAATGTTAAAATTGAACTTTATAGAAATTTGCAGACTAAAATAAGAAAAAACTAAATATATGATCAATTATTATCTAATATATAGGAGTGTGAAGGAGTTAGTGGCTTAGCACTAACCTTGACTTTTGGGGAAAACAAATGTGTTAAGTTACCATTTTGGAGCAAAACATTTTTTCCAACAGGACATCATTTTATTCCACATACAAAGTGAATCATGATACAGGGTTGCTGATATTTCAGGTTGGATCTGTGTGAAATTTCTAAAGTTCTTATAAATGAATTACTTTCAATATGTGTGATGCTGGTAACATCGAGGGTTCACTGGGGCTGACGCTTGCCTGGGGGCCCACGCGGGCTGGGCAGTGACCCTCTTGTGCATCAAACAGCTTTCTTCTGAATCAGGCAGTTCACAAGAAATGGTCTCTCTAATATCTCAATAAATTGCTTCTCATAGTTTTGCTTTAATCACATGTACTTTG
The DNA here is from genome assembly GCF_008692635.1 of Crocuta crocuta. Taxonomy (NCBI): domain Eukaryota; kingdom Metazoa; phylum Chordata; class Mammalia; order Carnivora; family Hyaenidae; genus Crocuta; species Crocuta crocuta. The sequence goes on from NW_027532825.1 coordinate 4,076,271, forward strand.
TCCTCAATTCACTTTTGGCCATGTAACAGATTCTTCAAAAGTGTGAGGGGCTCCTGAGTGGCTCAGTCGGTTCAGTGTCCGACTTCGGCTCAGGTCATGATGTCACGGTCTGTGGGTTCGAGCCCTGCATCAGGGTCTATGCTGACAGCTCAGAGCCTGGAGCCTCCTTTGGATTCTGTGTCTCCCTTTCTCTCTCTCTGCCCCTCCTCCACTCACACTTCGACTCTCTCTCTCTCTCTCAAAAGTAAATAAACATTAAAAAAAAAATTTTTTTTAAAGTGTGAGATGATCAGGTTTGCACAGAAATGCTCTGAAGTAGAGATTGCTTCTGTTATCAGTCGTACAGAAACTTGCTTATAAACGTTAATTTAGTGTCACTGCCTCTCCAGACTTTTTTTTTCCACTTTATAGCAAACATAGCAGTAGACAAGAGCATTGTGAATTCACAAAGGGCATTAGTTAAGTTAGCATCAATTTTGCATGTGTTCCTGTGGCCATGAAGCTTCTGGATAAGTCATTACACTCCCTGTTGAGGTGTTTTAGCAGATTGAACGACCTTTAAACATTAATGAATCAATGTGCATTATCCTGGCCACGCAGTGATGTGGCTTAACCTAAAAACGCAGCAGTTTGCCCAGAAATGGCCATGCCCTCCCTCTCCTGCCCCCACCATTCTGAGGCTGCTCTGGGCCATTCTGCGCAGCCCCAAAGTCAGCACGTTGACATATATTTCCTAACTTTGTACTCAGCCCGCAAAGCAGTGTGAGGGTATATATGCCGTGGAAGTATCTGGACTGGAGGAAACTCCTCTGCTTTTCCATCTCCTCCACAGTCCCAGGCTTGGAGCTCTTTAAAAGCCAGAGCTGGGGGCGCCTGGGTGGCTCAGTTGGTTAAGCGTCCGACTTCAGCTCAGGTCATGATCTCACGGTTTGTGGGTTCGGGCCCCACGTCGGACTCCGTGGTGACTGCCAGCTCAGAGCCTGGAGCCTGGTTCTAATTCTGTGTCTCCCTCTCTCTCTCTGACCCTTCCCTGCTCGTGTGGTCTCTATCTCTCTCTCAAAAATAAATAAAACATTTAAAAAATTTTAAAAAAAATAATAAAAGCCAGAGCTGGGTCTTCTGAATCATGTTTATTTCTAACTCCACATCTAACCCTATTGAGCACGAAATAGATGTTGGTGTGTAAAGTACCACTAGCTAGTTACCTTGCTATCTGCCACACAGGCTGGGAAGGGGATTGAGGAAATTGAACATGTGTGAAGGGAGGGGAATTGAGTGGAAATTCTTATTTTGGGATATCTCGTGTTGTAGTAAACAAATACACAAAAACCAAGAGACAACTATCAATTAGCTGGTTTTTCCATTGAGCTTTGCAAGTTGAAATGACCATTTCAGAAATTTATATTTTGTTAAATTTACTTTTGAAAAAGAGAGCGTGTAAGTGCATGCATGAGCAGGGGAGGGGCAGAGAGAGAGGGTAGAGGAAGAATTCCAAGCAGGCTGTCAACTTGGACCCCGATGCGGGGCTCAGTCTTGCAAATCATGACATCAAGACCTGAGCCGAAACCAACACTCAGACGCTTAACTGACTGAGCCCCCCAGGTATATTGAAATGCCATTTCTTTATTATTGGTATTTACATCTGACCTTATTTTAATCATAGTATAATTGTTTTCAGAGTATACAATGACATCTTTGGGGCTTATTTGTGTTACTTAAAAAGTAGATTTCACTTTTGGGGATGAGCACTGGGTGTTATATGGAAACAAACTTGACAATGAACTAATTTTTAAAAAAGGAAAAAGAGTAGATTTCATATTCATCTCCAAAATTCTATGCAGGCAACTCCAAAGGAAATGACAAAATTATAGCATGGTGCGATGTGTTTTAAAATAAAACATGTATAGAGTAGAAATATATAATAGATTTCATGGTTTTGGGACAGACTCTTACAGGTGCATGTATCTTCCTCTATACGAATCATTACTAACAGGCAATATTTCCTATTTTAGTGATGTGTGAATGTTTCCTATAGAACCAATAGACAGTTGAATGTCATAGCATTGAGAATGTAAGTTCCCAAAAGTCCGCTTCAATATTGCCCCTGCACTTAGCCTTATAAAGAATGTAGAAGGTTAAGAATTTGATACACTAGTTAGGACTGGGCATGTACGGTATGCTATTGTCTGAAATGTCCCTCCACCAAAATTCACATGTTGAAATTCTATGCCCACTACTGTGATGATAACAGCAGGTGAGGCCTTGGGGCATGGTGAGGCCATGAGGGTAAAGTTCTCACCAAGGGATTAGTGCCCTAAAGAAATCCCTCACCCCTTCATTACATCGGGATACCACAAGAAGCTGGCAGTCTACTCTCCAGACTTGTCTGCCTGGCCTTGGCCTCCAGAATGTGGATAATAAATGTTTGCTGTTCACAAGCACTCTAAGATGCACGCACACTACGAGACTGGGAAAAAAAATGAAAGATTTTGAAAGGAATCCATTTTCATGCTTATAATTTGCATGACATGTATTACCATTAACAGCATTTCAATGAAGCCAGATCTGTATACAGGGAAAGACTACAGATAAGACAGTCTTTAGACAATATCGTGATTCAAGGGGTGCCTGGGTGGCTCAGCCATTAAGCATCCGGCTTCCGTTCAGGTCATGATCTCACCATTCGTGACTTCGAGCCCCGTGTCGGGCTCTGTGCTGACAGCTCAGAGCCTGGAGCCTGTTTTGGACTCTGTGTCTTCCTCCCTCTGCCCCTCCCCAACTCGTGCTCTGTCTCTCTTGCTCAAAAATAAACTTAAAAAAAAGAAAATATAAGGATTTCACAAACCTACTAAGAGACCTAAGAACTTGATTGGAATTGCCACTGATACTCATTCTCATGCAAAGAAAACATTCATGGTCCGTATGGTAGAAATTAAGGTCATCTGGGGGAAGTCAAACCCACTTCTATTTTGCTGTCTTGCCCTGCGCTGCCAAAAATTCATGTATCTATTCAAATAGCTCATCTTGTCACAGGAGCAAATGGACCTTTTCAGAAACTGCAGAAACAAAACAAAACAGAAAACCCCGAACATCGGTGCTCATAACCGTGAAAAGTCTGAATGGCAATGACAGTCACCAATACAGTATTGTGTAGTTGAAGTTTGCTAGAGGACAGACCATACTTGTAATCTGCTCACAATACTCACGCACAAATAAGGACTAGGTGGAGCTGACAGGTGTGATCAAATGGATTATGGCGATCATTTTATAACATGCAGACCTATCAAAATATCGTGTTGGACACCTTCAAAATATACAATTCTTATATGTCAGTGATATCTGAATAAGGCTGTTAATAAAATCCACTTCTATCAGGCTCTGGCTAGTTTCTCTCAGGGCACTTTTGTTCTCCGACCAAGCAAGCTGGATTGGAAACTCGAAAGATCAAGTTCTCAACTGGAGGCTCACTCGGTTTCCAAGCCAGTACCCTGGAAGAAATGTGTGCATTAGTGACCCACACCCCTCTGCTCTGGCGTACTCAGCCTCTACCCACACTTCCTCAGCTGCAGACCTGTTTTCTTGTCTCTTCCTCAGCACAGAGCTGTGTACACTCTCCAGGAGGCTGAGGATTCAAGTTTTCCTGGATGCATTTGATGATGAAGGGTCCACTTCTGGGATTACCACCCAAGCTGCTTCCTCTCCCACAAAAATCATTCGTCTACTCTTTTTTAAAAAATATTTTTATTTATTTCTAGGAGAGAGAGAGAGAGACAGGGTGGGCAGGGCAGGGTCAGAGAGAGAGGGAAACACAGACTCTGAAATAGGCTCCAGGCTCTGCGGTGGCAGTCAGCACAGAGCCCGATGCGGGGCTCGAACCCATGAACCACGAGATCATGACCTAAGCGAAAGTCAGACGCTTAACCAACTAAGCCACCCAGACGCCCCTGTTCTACTCTTTTCTAGCTTTGCAATCTTGGTGAGCCACAGTATTTCATCCACAAAATGGGAACAATGCCCTAAATATTCAAGATTGTTGTAATCATTCCAGGTCTGTCAAGATCTCCAGATAGACTTTAATGATTTTAGATATTTCACCTATGAATGGTATTTGAATTCTGTTCTTAGGACAAGAACTGTGAACTTTCTAGTCCCAGGGGAGTGATTGGTTCCTATGTGTGGTTTTCAAGCCAATCTCCTTTCCAAGGACTTTCTCTAGCAACCGAATAGAGGCAGAATAACATTAGACTTAGATGCAGACCGTTGGGAGATGGGCTTCTCGGTTTTGGATTATTGGTTTGCTTTGAAAAAAATTAAGCTGCATGGTCTCCTTTCATTTACTGACATTTTTATTGAGATAATTATAGATTCACATGAAATTAGAAGAAAGAAAATAGAGAGATCCCATGTACATATCGCCAGTTTCCTCCAACCTGAACCCTTCTGCAAAAAGTATGGTTATAGTATCACAACCAGGATATTGACATGGACGCAGTCCGCGTATCTTCCAACACCCCAGTTTTACTTCCGTGTGTTTGCTTTTGCATTTGCTTCACTGTACAACTTTCATTATGTGAGTGTGTCTTCGGTCTACCAGATAATGAAGCTCTCAGATTCATCGCAACAGGGTTTCTTGCGCCCGCCGTTTATAACCACTCGCCTCTCTAACGCCTGAAGGATGTTAATCTGTTCCAAAATGGTATTGCTTTGAAAATGCTATGATCATGCAATATGTAACCTCTGGAAACTGGACTCATTCTGTCAGCATGATTCCCTGGAGATTTCTCCAAGCTGTTGTATGAATTATGTTGTTCCTTTTAATTGCCGAGAAGACTTCCATTGTTGGTTTGTACGCATGTTTCATTAGCCATTCACGCACTGAAGGACAGTTGGGCTATTTCCGTTATTGAGCTATTACAAATAAAACTACATGGAACATGGGTTTATAGGTTTTTGGGTGAACATAAGATTTCATTCGTCTGGGATAAATGCCCAGACGTACAATTTCCAGGTGGTGCCATCTGGTAATCACATATATACATTTATAAGAAACTGCCCATATTTTCCAGATTGGCTGCACCATTTTACTCTTTGGCCAGCAATGTATGGATGGTAGGATTTCTCAGTATCCTTGCCAGAATTTCACATTATTAGTGTTTTTAATTTTTTTTTTAATTTTAGTAATTCTGGTAAGTGTGTGGTGATACCTCACTGAGGTTTTAATTTGCATTTCCCTCATGACTTACCATGTTGACCCTCTTCCCATATGCTTATGGGCATTGTATAACCTCCCATTTTCCAATTGTTTTCTTGTTGTTGGGTTTAGAGTGCTCTTTGTATATTCAGGATACAAGTTCTTTCATAAAAATATGATTAGGAAGACAAACATCTATGTCTGCAATTTGATTTGGTATCTTCTTAACCAAGTCTTTTACAGAGCAAAGTTTTTAATCATGATGAAGTCCAATTCATATTTGTTTTCATTTATGTCTTGTGCCTAAATTAGGAAGTTTTTCTGTGATGCTTTTGCCTAAAAGTTTTATAGTTTTACATATCACATTTAACTTGATGATTGACTTTAGGTTAATTTAAAATTTTTTCTGTATTAATGTAATTTATTGTCAAGTTGGCTTCTATACAACACCCAGTGACCTATTTCAAGTTCTGAGGTTTATGTCAAAATTCTTTTTTTTTTTTGTATAGGAATTTCCAAATGTTACAACACTGTTGATAGACTACTTTCCTACATTAAATTATGTTTTTCTATCAAAAATTAGTTGGCCATATTTATGTGAGTTTATTCCTGCAGTTTCTTTTTTTTAAGTTTATTTATTTTGAGAGAGAGAGAGAGAGAAAGAGAAAGTGAGCAGAGGAGGGGCAGAGAGCGAGGGAGAGAGAGAATCCCAAGCAGGCTCAGCACAGAGCCCAATGTAGGCCTTGATCAAAGGAACCCTGAGATCATGACCGAGCCAAAGTCAAGAGTCGGACCCTTAACCAGGCACTCTGGACTCCCCTATTCCTTCATTTTCTATTCTCCATTGATCTGTCTATCCCTCCACTAATGCCATGATGTCTTGTTACTATAGCCACAAAGTAAACCTTGATATTGGCTAGACTAATGCTGTCCACTTTATGCTTGTGTAATTGTTTTAGTTATTTTAGTTCCTTTTCATTTCATACAAACTTTAGAATAACCTTGACTATGTGTATGAGAAACCTTGTTGAATTGTCATATGAAACCCATAGCTCGATTTAGGGAGACTTAATCTTTGCTATGTTGAATCCTCCAATCCCCAAACCACTAATGTGTGCTCCAGTTTGGTTATGTCTTCTTTGGTTTCTTTCTTCAGCATTTTGTAATTTTCAGTATATGTATTCTTTACCTGTTTCATTAATTTTATACATAAATATTTCTTTAACTTTGGGGTGATTGAGGATGGTATCAATTATTAATGTTGGTTGCCACATGTTCATGTTAGCAAATAAAAATGTAGTTAATTTTTTTTGCATGTTGATCTTACATCCTACTTGGTTACTCTAGGAGATTTTTGTTGTATTTTGTTTTGTCTTGTATTTTGGGTAGATTCTCTGAATGTTCTACATTGTGTCATCTGATCATAGAAACAATTTTCTTTATTTCCAATCTGTATCTTTTTTCCCCTTTTCTTATTGCAGTAGCTTGAACTTCCAATAGTTTATCGAAATAGAAGGGTAAGAGCCACCATCTTTGCCTTCTTCCTGATCTTATTAAGAAATCTTTCAGTATTTGGCCATTAAGTATGGCATTAGCTTTTAATTTTTAATAAATCACCTATCAGGCTGAAGAAATTTCCTTCTATTTCTAACTAGCTAAGAGTTTTTATCATGAATGGTTGTTGGATTTGGTCAAATGCTTTTCTGTACAAATGATCTGGTCATAGGAACTTCCTTTTTAGGCCCATTGATATGGAAAATTGTTTATTGGCTTTTAAGTGTCAAACTAGCCATGGATATCTGGAACAGATCAGACCCGGTCATAGTGTATATGTGTATATATGGTATAGTATACATGTTAAGATATGGAACATATTAAGTATATAAATAAAATATATGCTGGATTTCATTTGCTCCTATTTTGTTGAGGATTTTTGCATATAAGTTCTTGTTAGCTATTTCTCTTTGCTGTGATTATCTTTGATTTTAGTATCAAAGAAAAATTGGTCTCAAAAAATGAGTTGGGAAGTGTTTCCTTTCTTCAGTTTGATGGACAAGATTGTTTAAAATTGGTGTTAATTTATCATGGCACCTGGGTGGCTCAGTCAGTTAAGCGTCCAATTTTGGCTCAAGTTGCCATCTCAGAGTTTGTGGGTTTGAGCCCGGCACCGGGTTCTGTGCTGACAGTTCAGAGCCTGGAGCCTGCTTCAGATTCTGTGTCTCCCTCTCTTTCTGCCCCTCCCCAGCTCTCTCTCTTTCTCTCTCAAATAAATAATATTTAAAAATAATGGTGCTAATTTGTTCACAAATATTTGCTAGAATTCTCCAGTGAGACCAACAGGGCTTGGAGATTTCTTTACCAGAAACTTTAAATTATGGATTCAATTTCTGTAAATGGTATAGGGCAGTTCAGATGATCTATTTTATATGATTGAGCTTGGGACCTTGGTATTCCAGGAATTGTTTTATGTCTTCTAAATTTACGAACTTATCAGTTTATAACTTTCATAATATTCCCATTATCTTTTCAATTTTCAGAACTATAGTGATTTTCTCCATTTCATTTTTGATACTCGGGATTTGTGTCTTGTCTCTAATTTTGCCAGTCTTAATAGAACTAGCATAAATTCGCTGGAAAACTTCTTTAAAAAACCACCTTTTGGTTCCATTGATTTTTTGCCTCATTTTCTATTTTCAGTTTTGTTCGTTTATATTCTTGTCTTCATTATTGTTTTCTTCCTTCTTTTTTGGGGGGGGTTATTTTGCTTTTGATCTTATGTTCTAGAGGTGAGAGCTTAGATTGTCAACACTAGTCTATCCCTCTTTCCTAAATTACGCACTCACTACCATCAATTTCCCTCTCAGCATTTAGTGTATTTTCATTTTAGTGTACTTTCATCTTATTTTCTTTTTAGTTCTACTCAATGTTGTTTTAGAAACTTTTTAAAAAAGTTAGAAGCCTTTTTCTCCCAGTTTCAAGGAGGTGTAATTGACAAATAAAATCCACAATTATTTTCTTATAATTTTAAAGTTTTTAATATTCAGAACACAGGGGAGCCTAGGTAGCTCAGTTGGTTAAACGTCTGACTTTGGCTCAGGTCATGATCTCACAGTTCGTGGGTTCGAGCCCCGCACCGGGCTCTGTGCTGACAGCTTAGAGCCTGGAGTCTGCTTCATATTCTGTGTCTCCCTCTCTCTCTGACCCTCCCCTGCTCACATTGTCTCTCTCTCTCTCTCTCAGAAATAAAAATTTAAACAATATTCAAATCACAAATTTCGATAGTTGCATTTTGGTTTTAATTCAACTCAAGCACTTTTTTATTTACCTCGAAACTTCTTTGACACCAGCATGATTTAGAAATGTGTTTAATTTGCAGGTTTAGGCATTTTCCCATCATCTTTTTGTTACTGATTTCTTGTTCAACTCTATTATGATAACATGATTGGTATGACTCAGTTCTGGTAAACCCATTGATGATTTTTAATGACCAAAGGTAAGTTCTGTTGTGATGAACATTTTTGAAAAATACTGCATTCTGCTGTGGTTGGGTGTGGTGTGCTGAGTATTTTTTAGGTGACATTTGTTGTGTTCAGATCTTACTTCCTGTGGAGTTTCAGTCTCATGTTCCATCAGTTGCTGAGAGAGGATATTTACATATTACTTATGGTTATGGATTCATTATTCATTCTTTTGACTTTATTGGCTTTTTCATGACATATTTTGAGGCTCTGTTGCTTGGTGTACACACATGTAAAATCAGTATCCCTTCCCAATGGATCGATTCTTTTATTATTACATAGTACCTCTTCTTGGTTCTAGTAATTTCCTTTGCTCTGAAGTCAACTTTATCAGATATTTATGTACCCTCTACTGTTTTCCCTTTCCTAGTTTTGTTATAATATACAATTTTCTATTCTTTTACCTTCAACGTATCTATGCCATTGCGTTTGACTCTCGTTTCTTGTAAAAAGCGTAAATTTGTGTGATCTTTATTTCCTCTGCCAATATCAGTCTTCTGATTGGTAATGCAGATAATTTGATTTTAAGGTAATTATTGATAGGTCATTTCTTAAGTCTGCCTTTTATTATTTGTTTTCTGTGTGTTTCTTATGGTTAATTGTTGTCTCTTTCTTTATTCTTGTGTTCCTGTGGATTACTTACCGTTCTGCAATGCAAAATTCCATCTTGATTTTTTTGACTGTATCTCTGTCTATTTTTTTGTAGAGATTTCTCTGGGTGTGTATATATATAGTACTGGTGTCAATATTTTACCACCTTGAATTAATTGTGAAATCCTCACTACTATGTAGGTTTCTCTACTTTAACCACTTAATTGTTTTTAATGTTTACTTATTTTTGAAGGAGAGACAGAGCATGAGCAGGGGAGGGACAGAGAGAGAGGGAGACACAGAATCCGAAGCAGGCTCCAGGCTCCGAGCTGTTAGCACAGAGCCCGACACAGGACTCGAACTCATAAGCTGTGAGATCATGACCTGAGCCAAGGTTGGACGATCAACTGACTGAACTACCCAGGTGCCCCTCTACCTTACTCACTTTTAAATATTAATTTAATATTTGAGTGTCACATAATATTAATATTTTTGTTTCAGTCACTAATATGATTTACAAAATTAATGAGTGAAAGGTTAATCTATTGTATATAAAAGTTAATCTATGTATTCACATTTCTAATTATTCTATTATTCCTACCTGATACTCCAAGATTCTCTCTCTCTCTTTTTAAAATTCTTTTTCCCTTTGAACAACATTCTTAATTAATTTTTAAGGTTAGGCCTGCTAGTGACACATTTAAAAATGTTTCCTTTGATGATGATGTTATATTTCCTCTTCATTATTGAAGGATATTTTTTCCTAGATGTAGAATTTCGCGTAGACAATTCTTTTCTTTTACTACCTAAAAACATTGTATCACTCTTTTCTGGTCTCCCTCGGTTCAGATGAGCTATCCACCGACACATGAATTGTTATTTCTCTGTAGATAATCCATCTTTTCTCCTGGGCTACCTTCAAGATTTTCCCTTTGTCTTTCATTTTTAGAAATTCAATTATGAGACTTCTCGGTGTGAATTTCTTTAGTTTAATACTGCTTGGGGTTTGCTCGGCTTCTTCAATCTGCGATTTGTACCTTTTGCTATAGTGGGGAGTTCCCCACCATTATTCCTTAGAATTCCCTCTCAGCGCCTCGCCCCTCCTGGGAAAGTGATACGAATGATAGCTATTATGACCCTGCCCCGCAGGCTGGCTCTGTGCTCGCTCTTGTTCAGAATGGGATGATTATTGCCTGTCTTCCATCTTCTCCACGTCAATGTGGATCCATCTCACACAATTTGTACATTGCTGTCATTGTAGTTTTCAGTTTACAATTTCTAACCAGTTCTTTTTTGTAAGTGCTGTTTCTTTACTGATACTATCATATTATTTTCAAGAGAGACAAGTTTGGGAAATTTCTGACATTTTTTTCAAATACGTGTCCCCGTTTTCCTGTGGGTACTCAAACCACAAATATATGTACGTCCTTGACTTGTCCCTCAGCTCAGTGATGCCTGGATGCTTTTTTCAGATTGTTTCCTTCTGCATGTCATTTTGGATGATTTCCACTGCTATCTATGTGTTTAAGTTCATGAACCTTGAATTTCACTAACAAACAAGGAAGCTTTTTAATGTCTTTGTCCACTTATTCTGACAAATGTTTCATTTGTAGGTTGCTGTTTTTTAAATTTATTTATTTATTTTGAGAGAGAAAGAGAGAGAGAGAGAGAGAGCACAAGCAGGGAAGGGGCACAGAGAGAGGGAGAGAGAGGATCCCAAGCAGGCTCTGTGTTGTCACCACAAAGCCCAACACGGGGCTCTCGATGTATTCTTTTTTTGTTTTCATCATATTTCCTACTTTCTACATTTTTATGGGGCTGGTAATTATTTCTTGGTTGGTAGATACCGTAAATGTTACTGTGTCAGATGGTAGACTTTTTTTTTTGTAATTTTATAAATATTGTTAAATTTTATTCTAAGACTCAGTTAACTTATTTGGGTATAGTTTGATCCTTTTAATGTGTGCTTTTCAGCTTTGTTAGGGAAGACCAGCAGGTAGTTGAGGACTAATTATAATCCACTCTTGGAGTGGTTATCTTCTGGGTAGCCTACTCGATGCTGCTGTTGGAAACGCGGGCTATTCCTTGCCTTGTGTTTTCTCTGGGTGTTTTGATCTCTCATCCATTCCTTTGGCCCTTTTCTTGGCTCAGAGTTAACTTTTTAAAAAAATTCTAGGTATTGTGAACACAAACTATTTCTAGCCCTGTGTCAGCTCTATAGTTGAAGATGGTTCTGACACCAACCTCAATCTGTGCACTGAGCAGAATTCAACAGAAAACTTGGAAGAAGTTCTGCAGATCTCCAAAGCCCTCTGTCTCGGCAGGTTTGTCTCTTCCAATACTCTGCTTTGTGAGCTCGACCCGCTTAACCTGATTAGACCTCCATCTCTGCCTCCTCCATTCAAAGTGTGCACCTTCCCCTACATGGGTTCTGCTAGCTGTGAGGTGTTCCCAAATGCTATAGGCAGTACGCCAGGGCCAGCACTATGCTTCCCTCATCTGTTCTATCCACTCTCATACATCACCGCTCTGTCTCATGTTTAATGTCTAAATGCCAGACATTGGGTTGAATCTGTATCACCATCACCATCACCATAATAGTCATCATTAAGATTTTTCCAGGTGGGAGAGTGAATCCATTCCTTCCTCTTGGTTGAAAGTAGTAATGTCCTCACTCATAGTGTTTTCGTAAACTTGCATTCATCGTCAATTGCATTCACGAATACTCATATTTTCCAATGACGTTTCCTGGTATTGGTGCCAATGTCATTTTGACTGGTTCTTTGTTTCACAGCATTGTATTTCCTGCCTCAGGCTGGTCATCAGTCATTTCTCAAACGCTGTGAGTTTTGATTCAGAACTTCATAAGTTATAAACTAAACCCATTATTTTAAATACTGTGTCCCCTTGAGAAATTCATCTAAATGGTCTGTCTGATTTCCTTTTCAGCTAAGCCAATAACCTCTTATCTTGCTGTGTGGTTGTGAAAGAGAACAAAATGAAATATGAAGTATAAGTTCTGAGAGAAATTCTGATATTTAATATATTCTTAAAATTAATTTTATACATATATGTGTATATATATGTATATGTGTATACATGTATCTACACATATTTCAGAGATAAGGCTGTGTGTCATTAATTATAAGAATCAATGTGGGGTTTTTTGACACCGGAGTTTTAATTGTCCTGTTGCAGCAACAATTACTTATAAAAATGATATCTTTAGATTACTTAAGAAAGTTCTCAGGTACCTACATTTTATTCTTTCTCTTTTTGCATTCAGATAAGTAGACACATGATGAATGGTGTCTGCATTCACTAAACATAATGTGCATTAATCTCGGGGCCTGCTGGGTTATTAGTGTTGTGTCAATATATCAAACTCCAACATCCATCTGCCCATCAGAATGTATTACACACTTCACAGCACTTGAGATAGAAAACCAATATCAAGTGACAGGGTATCAGGACATCTTTAATGTCTGACATAATTCTTTCTCCACCATTTAATTATGTTAGGAATCCTTTTTATCCCTTTCTTGGGGCTTAATAAATTGAAAATCATTAATAGTTCATATACAGCTTGGCCATTGTTTATTTCTTTGATTTTCAATAATATGGATCAAAATCCCTTCACTCAACACAGTTTTCTGAGTAGAAAATTATGATCCATTATATCTGTACTTGGGTTCTGAAAATTTCTGTTCAGAGATCCAAAGAATGATGAGAAGAAAGAAATGAAGAATGAAAAGAATATCCACAGAATAAAAAAGCAAACAAACACTTTAATTCCGTTTAACACCAATGTGCTCAGTTATATGCATTTTACTGGGCATGGGAAGATTGTGGTAAAGACAAGAAAGCAGTTGGTTAGAGGTCACAGATGCTTTGTAACAAAGTGGGAGAATGAAGCCAAGGGTAAATTCTCTGTGTTCATCTCCCTCTCTCCTTACAAGTCCAGCCCTAAGAAACACTCTTAATAAAATTCCAAATAGGCTCACAGCGATGGGGTATTTGCCAAAGAACACCCATGGGACACGCAGTGTCACCCTTTGGCGGACACAGTTAGGGACCAGACTAAGGGCAGGATGGCACAGGCAGAGGAGGTGAGGAGGAATGGGGAACAACACTGAACAGCACTGAATATTGAAGAGGCAGCAGGCAGTGCCATCTTTACTGGAACCCCATTAGGCACATTCTATCAAAGTACTTATTTTCCAAATGAAAAGACTTGTGTGGATACCCTCAAAACCAGACAAGATAGTCTAGAATTGGGTTTTTCCTCCCCCTCCTCACAAATAAAAATTCAGGAAATAACACAGGAGGTACAAACCTCAAATCCAACCTAGGAGAATGAGTAAGACCTACCATTTCCTGACCCCAAACATAGTGAAATATGGTGGCCCAAGTAACTCATCCTTTTCCTGGTTCAGAAAGGGGGCCCACTGATGGCATCCGGCAAGCCTGATGCCACCGGCCAGAAAGAAGTGGTTACTGGAAGACACCAGCCCCATAAGGGGACCTGCCACCATGTCACGGGAGGAATTGAAAGCATGGCGATAGATACCACTCAAAATAAATAACAAAATGAAACAAACAACAATCGTATTGAATCAACAGAGCACCGTTGAACGATGGGACACCTCAAGAGGACAACTGAATTTGTAACTAAAGTTTCTGAAGTAGGGGCAAAACTATGAGAAGACATCATGGCTGAGATTTTTCCATAGTTTGTCAAAGGCTGGAAATCTCAAGGGGAGGAGGAGTGGAGGACGTAAACAAACCTTCAGGGAGAAGCAAATAATGACACCACATAGCACCAAAATCAAATTCCTTCAAACCCGTGATAAAGAGAAAGCCTTAAAATCAGGTAGAGGATAAAAGACACATTAGACTCAGAGGTACAAAGGCGAGAATAGAAACAGACTTCTCACCACGGAGCATTCACGACAACAGACCTTAAAAGCACAGAAAGAAAGATGGGTCACACTGGAATTCGGCACCCAGTCACACGCCTTTCAAAAAGCAAAGAGAAACAAAGACTTTGTAGACTTACAAAGGCTTCGATTTCATTACCTGGCAGCTGGGCTAAAATAATTGCAAGCCATTCTTAAAGAACCACATTTTGGGGCGCCTGGGTGGCTTAGTCGGTTGGGCGTCCGACTTTNAATTAGGATTTAAACAACAGGATAAATAATACTACGAATGGTAATTATATGAGGAAATAGAAAACTTTATTTCGACTTTCAAAATCTCTTTTAAAATATAACCATTTTGGGGTCCCCGGGGTGGTTTTGTCAGTTAAGTGACAGATTTCGGCTGGGGTCATGATCTCATGGTTCATGAGTTCGAGTCCTGGATTCTGCTTCAGATCCTATGTCTCCCTCTCTCTCTGCTCCTCCCTGGCTGGCTCTCCCTCTCACTCAAAAATAAGTTAACATTAAAAATAAAATAAAATATAACCAGGGATTTATTTATAAAAATGTTTATTTGTTTATAATTGAGAGAGAGAAAGAAATCACAAGTGAGGGAGGAGCAGAGAGAGAGAAAGAGAGAAACAGACAGACAGACAGAATCTGAAGCAGACTCTAGGCTCTGAGCTGTCACAATGTAATTATTTTTATAACCAGTTATTTAAAGGAAATAAAAGAGTAATGCATATGAGGTATATAACATACATAGAAATGTACAAAACATTAGGATGGAATTTTGGAGGAGAAGCAAAATTATTGCAGGATTCCTAGAAGTACACAAGGAAATGTAATATTGCTTGAAAGTTGACTGTAGTTAAGTCAGACATGTATATTGTAAACCCTAAATCAACCAGTGAAACAACTAATTAAAGTCAGTACACCAAAAAAAGAAGAGAAAAAGTCATCACAAAAAACTTGATTATCCAAAGAAAGAAAGGAAAGATGAAAAGGGAATAAATTTTTTAAAAGATAACAAAATGGTAGAACTATTTCTATAGTATAGATACATACTAGATCCTATGTATCAATAATCACATTAAAAATAAATATTATCCTTTTTAAAGTTTATTTCTTTTGAAAAAGAGAGAGAGAGAGAAGAGAGAGAGAGTGTGTGTACACGTGGCAGGGGGAGGGGCAGAAAGAGAAGAGAGAGAGAATCTCAGTCAGGCTCCACAGTGTCAGCACAGAGCCCGATGCAGTACTTGAACTCATGATTCATGAGATCATGATCTGAGCTGAAATCAAGAGCCAGACGCCCAACTGACTGAGCCACCCAGATGCCCAAATACAAATATTATCTAAACACTAGATTAATAGTAAGGGACGTTCACACTGGATGAAGGTAGGACCTGACTATATGCTGTTTGCGGAAAATCAGCTTTAAATATAAAGACACAGAGAAGTTAAAAATAAAATGACTGAAAAATATATACCTTTTGAACACTAATCAAAAGCGGTGTAGACTTCTTGATTTTCTATTTTAGAGAGAGATAGAGAGATGGGAGAAAGAGGCAGAGAGAGAGAGAGAAAATCTTAAGCAGAATTCAGGCTCAGCATGGAGCCCAATGTGGGGTTTGATCCCACGACCCTGGGATCATGGCCTGAGCCAAAATCAAGAGCTGGATCCTCAACCGACTGAGCCCCCCCACCAGGTGCCTCAAGAGTTCTTGCATTAATAAGGGAGAAAATTCTTTTTAGAGAAAAGAATATTGTCAAGAATAACGTCAGTCATTTTTTAGAAAACAGGGTCAATTTGTCATGAGGACATAATTATAAATGTGCATTCACCTACTAACAGAGTTCAAAACACATGAAATGAAGTCTGATTAAAAATGGTCATAAGGAAATAAATCCACACTTTATCGTTGTGTGTTTCAACATCAAGAGAAGAAAGAAGACAGAAAATAAGTAAGAATACAGAATGACCTAATAGACAGTTATGCAGCGATGTTTTCAAAAACAGGATAATACATAGCCTATTAAAGGCCACCTAGGACATTTTGCAAGATAGCCAATACTCGAAGCCATAAAATCAAAATCTGTATTTATCAGGGTTCTCCAAGAGAAATAGAATGGAGTGTGTGTGTGTGTGTGTGTGTGTGTGTGTGTTGGGAAAGAAGACAGAGGGAGATTTTAAGGAATTGGCTTAGGTAGCTGTGGGAGCTGCAAATCTCTAATCTGCAGTGCAGTTGGAAACTATGGAAAGAACTGATTTTGTAACTCAAGCCAAAGGCAGGCTGGAGCTCGAATCAACAATTGTAATAAAATTCCAATCATACAAATTATGTTCTCTGATCACTATGAAATTACATTATAATTCAACAAAAGAAATTTATCTAGACAATCCTCAATATTTATAAACAAGTTGAAACACGGATATGAGAATATATTCACAGGAAAATTACCAAGGAGTTAAACTGAATGAAAATAAGAATACAACATACCAAAAGTCTGGGCCAGAGTTGAAGCAGCACTAAAAACAGAACGTATAGCATTGAACGACTATCCCAGAAAAGAAGAAGAATCAATTATCTCAGCTACCAATTCAAGAAATGAGGACAAGCAAACCAGATTAAACGCCATGTGAGAAGAAGATAAGAAATAATAAAGATCAGAGAAGAAATCAATGAAAGAGTAAACAGAGGAACAGTAAAGAAAATTAATGGGACAAAAAGCTGATACTCTCAGAAGGTAAATAAAATTGATAAAAACCCTAGTTAGGTATCTGAAGAAAAAATAGAACCGAGAAATAGTCAATATAAAAAATGAGAAAGAAAGTTGGCATCACTATAGGTTTTATAGATGTTAAAAGAACAATAAGGGAATATCATAAACAATTTCTCAGTAATAAATTCAACAATGTAGATGAAATGAACACATCCTTTAAAAATACAAACCTCCAAGTCTCACTCAGGGAGAAATTGAAAACTTAAAAGGAACTATATTGAAAAAAAAACTGTTTGTGATTAATAACCTTCCAATAAAGAAAACTTGACACGAAGAAGATTTTATTGGTGAATTATACAAAATATCTAAGGAAGAGATGATATGAGTTTTATGCAACATGTTCCTGAAACTTAGAAAGAATGAATACTCGCGAATTTACTCTATGAAGCCTGAGTCATCCGAACACAAAAATAGGGGAAACGTATAAGAAAAAAGTTCTATATACATACTTTCTCATGAATGTAAGTATACAAAAGGGTCAGCAAATCAAACCGAGTGGGATTAATCCCAGGAATGCAAGGTACATTTAATATCTTTAAATCCATTACTATAATTCGTCATGTGAGTAATCTAAAAAGAAAAAGAAAGCCATCGTCTCAGGAGTTAGAGAAAGAATTTGGAAAAATCCAACATCAATTCTTGATTTTATAAGAAATCAGGAATGTGGGAATCTAAGCATATTTTCTCAACCTGTTAAAGGGCATCTATGTCTGTGGCTAATGTTGAACCAAATGGTAAAAAATTTAGTGCTTCGCCCTTAAGATCACAAAATGTCATGCTCCCGAGATTTTTATTGAACATTGTGGTGTAGATTCTAGCCAGTACAGTAAGGAAAATAAATAAAACCACAGATGTTGTGAGCATCTATGGAGAAAAAAACCCTAAATCTACAAAAATGCTACTCAAACAAATAAATCATTTTAATGAGTGCTAGATGAATATGATATAACCATTACAAAATATTAGACAAATTAAAGAAAATCTAAATAAAAGATTTCGTAGATTGGAAAACTCATTACTGTTAACGGTGTTAGTGCTCTCAAAATTGATCTGCAAACTCAGTGTAATCCAGAGTAACCCCCCCAGCAAGCTTCTTTGTAGAAACTGGTAAGAGTATTTAAAAGTTCCCCAGGAAGGGGCATCTGGGTAGCTTAGTCGATTGCACCCGGCTCTTGAATTTGGGTCTGGTCATGATCTCATGGTTAGTGAGATTAAGCCCCACATCGAGCTCTGTGCTGACAGCACAGATCCTGCTTGCGATTCTCAGTCTCCCTCTCTGTCTGCCCCGCCCCCCTGCTCTCTTTCTCTCTCTCTTTCAAAATAAATAAATAAAGTGAATTTTAAAATCCTTTAAAAAGAAGAAACAATTCCCCGGGAAATGCAAAACTAATTTGATAAAGAAAAACAGAGTTGTGGGGCACCTGGGTGGCTCAGTTGATTAAGTATCCGACTCCAGCTTAGGTCATGTTCTCGCGGTTCGTGAGTTTGAGCCCCACTTCAGGCTCTGTGCTGACAGTTCAGAGCCTGGAGCCTGCTTTGGATTCTGTGTCTCCCTCTCTCTGTACCCCTTCCCAGTTCATGCTCTGTCTCTCTGTCTCACCCTGAAAAACTTTTTTTAAAAAAGAATTTTAAAAAGAGGTGCAAAATGATATGATATGGAGCCCACCTGTCTGCAGAGCCCCTGGCCTCCCTGAACAGGAGCCAACTATCAATTGTTCTCAATTGTCACAGCCTGGAAACAGGGGGAGTTAGGGCATCGCCCAGAAAAAGAAACCAGGGACAGAGACTTTTGGGACACAAAAGAAGTCATTTGAGGTCCCTGGCTATTTTCGAGACCTATGGCCGCCTGACACACCACTTGAAGAACCTCTTAGGAAGCGTTGGGTAAAGAATGGAGAAGCTTCCGGAGTTAAGGATTTTAAGGGGAGCAAGGGAATGCACAGTTTCCAGCAGGCCAGGAAATGCCTTAACATATCAGAGACAGAAAATCAGTGGTAAAAGGCCCAGTGCTGTTTCATTAAAAAAAAAAAAAGTTTTTATGTTTATTTATTTTTGAGAGAGAGAGAGAGAGACAGAGCACGAGAATGGGAGGGACAGAGAGAGAGAGAGAGGGAGACACAGAATCCGAACCAGGCTCCAGGCTCCCAGCTGTTAGCACAGAGCCTGACATGGGGCTCAAACCCACGAACCATGAGATCATGACCGAGTCGAAGTCAGACACTCAACCGACTGAGTCATCAGGTGCCCTGGCCCAGTGCTGTTTGAAAAGTAGACATTGACCGGGATGTATGTCAACATTCCTGAGTCGTTTATGCAAGATTTAAACCCCATGGAGCATCTGAATATTGGATGCACTGGAACATGTGAACTGTTACTCACCTGTGATTTCAATCAACAAAGACTTGGACTTTGTCAATGTGACATGACCTTTGTGTCACTTGTATGCCAAGCTCTCCCTTTGCCAGGTCCCTTCCCAAATATACACACACCCATAGCTTAAAACTTCCCCACATTCATTGTTTGGTGAATCGCTGCTTCGGAAGTTGGTCCCCAAGGTGATCTCCTTCTTAGCGGCAGCAAATGAAGATTACTTTGTGTGACAACATCTGCTGTACCCACCAACTGTACTTCAGCAAGGCTCCAACTCACGTCAGCTCGGGTATAACTACGGCTCTCTGCACGGAGGCACTTTGATTCGATTCATCACACCCTTCAGTCAATGTCCATGAATAGAAGATGCCCAGGAGCCCTGGACCCTCCTTCCTTTTCCAGGCCTACTTTCCCCTGCACTCTCTCTGCGTATCACCTCTTCCTCCATCCCTATCCATCTCCTAAAATCTTTCCACCATGCACTGTGGAACACAAGGCAGACAATCTCCTGTATCCTTAAACTTGGCTTTAGACAATGCTTTCCTCTTCTAGCTCCAAGGGAAACATCTCTCCCTACAGGAGTCCAACGTGGGGCTTGATCTCAGAATGCTGACATCATGACCTGAGCTGAAGTCAAGAATCAGATGTTAACAGACCAAGCCACCCAGGTGCCCCCAAAAGTAAGATATTCTTGATCCCCTGTTCAACTTCCACTGCTGCTCTATTTTGTTTTAAATTTTGTTAATGTTTATTTATTTTTGATAGAGACAGAGAGAGCGCACAAATAGGTGAAGGGCAGAGAGAGAGGGAGGCACAGAATTGAAAGCAGGCTCCAGGCTGTCAGCTAGCAGCACAGAGCCTTATGCGGGGCTCGAACCCACAAACTGTGAGATCATGACCTGAGCCAAAGTCCAATGCTTAACCAGCGGAGCCACCCAGGCGCCCCTACAGTTATATTTTTAAAATTTGTCCTATAATACAAGTAGACAAAGTTGTCTGTGCACGTTCAGTTTTTCTCCTTCAGTTTTCTTTTGAACCAATTTTTGCCTGCATAACTGCACAAATGCTGCCTTTATCATATCATCCATGATGTCCATACTGTTATGGACAATGTCACTTCTTGGTCACCAGCAGTGGACAGAAGTGATCACTCATTTTCCTAGACACAGTTGATTCACTTTTGATGGCTGACATCATCGAGTCTTCTTTTCTTACTTTTTGGGAGGCCCATCCCAAAGTTGTTGTTCCTTCATCTCTCGACATTAAAAATGGAAATGCCACTGGGATGAGTCCTTGGATTCCCCTTTGATTCCATCTATACTCATTCTTTGAAGATCATGTCCAATTACATGCTGATGCCTCTGAAATTTATATTTTCAGTTCTGACCTCTACCTTGAACACTAACTTCCCAAATCCTACTGTCAAACTAAAGCTCCAGTGGGAGTCAGATAAGAGTCCCAGCATCACAAAATGAGCTCCTCATTTGATAACAGCCTTTTCCATTGGTGGTAAGTCCATCTTTATAGGTGATCACAACTAACCTTGACTTCGCTTTCTTTCTAGCCCACATTTGGGCCACCTGGAAACCTAGTTCAGGGTGGTCGGGAGCCTAACCACTGAAGATCATCCCACACCTCACTGATCCAAACCACTTTAAAATCTCACCACTTCCCTCTTTCTCTTGACTTTAGCCACACTAGCTCTGGTCCCAGACCGCTTCGTCCGTGCTCTCTTTCACTGTGGACCCAACCTCTGGGGCCAAAGCCCTGGGTAAAGTTACATTTCTTTTCTCCCCAAAAGATTGGGAAAGCTCAATATTATATGAACACTACATACCTGAGATCTGACTAATTAAATCCAATCAGAAAAAAAGAAAGTAACAATTGTTACACGGAAAGAAAAGCAACCCTTCTTGAATCCCC
Organism: Crocuta crocuta; assembly: GCF_008692635.1. NCBI lineage: Eukaryota > Metazoa > Chordata > Mammalia > Carnivora > Hyaenidae > Crocuta > Crocuta crocuta. Next base: position 4,097,567 of record NW_027532825.1, read on the forward strand.
GTCACCCCAGATTCACTGTGTTGTTGGCTTTAAGCGCTTGTAGCCACTGAAATGCTATTGCACTGGATTATTGTATGGAATTACCCACTTTACCAAAGAGCATGTTCATTTGAACAAAAGGACTGTGTATTTTCTTTTGTGATTTCCCCCTGTGCCTTGCAGAGCAATGGATAAACAGAGAGCTCACAACGAGTATTTGTTGAACTGAATTGTACTTAATAAACATTGCCAATCACGAAGACAGAAAATGTTTTGGCAATTAGCCGCTATGACTACTTGAACCAAGTTCCAGTGTGGAGCTTTCTAAAAGCTTTGCAAAGGCAACTTTGCCAACCCAATTATTTTCGAAGAGATTGTAAAACTATTTTTTTTTCGAAACATAAATGATCCCATCTAACATACAACAAAAGCAAAAGTAAGATTTTTTGCTTTAAAAAGGGGTCAGTCCAATTATGTCAAGTCCAAGTCAAAGCATAACCTTCAGCCTTTGCAGGAAATAAATGCAAGCTCTAATCCCACAGAGATAAAGGAAATCGGCAATTGGACAGCTTTTGAAGGTAAAAGACGAAGGTTCTAGTGAGAGATATGCAAATTGACAGGCATATTTAAAAGTCTAAAATAAACTTCAAAGATTCAAGATCACCGTTCATGTACAAGATACCTAAGGGAAAATAAACACCTGATTATTTAAAAAATAAATAAATAAATAAACAGAACATGTTGTTTTGGTGCCTGATGCTAAGAGGTAAACTGAGTGTTTTAAGATTACAACAACAAGAAAGGAACACTTTCTTGTTGAAACATCATATCCGAGAGGCACCACATTTTTGATAAGAAGGTCTGTAATTTAGAGGCGCCTGGGTAGCTCAGTCGGTTAAACATCCAACTTCGGTTCAGGTCATGATCTCTCAGCCTGTGAGTTGGAGTCCTGCGTTGGCTCTGTGCTAACAGCCTAGAGCTTGAAGCCTGCTTCAAATTCTGTGTCTTCTCCCTCTCTCTCTCTCTTTCTCTCTCTCTCTCTCTCTCTCTCTCTCTCCCCCTTTCCCACTCATGCTCTGTCTCTTTCTCGAAAAAATAAATAAACATTGGGAAAAAAATTTTATTTTTTATTTTTTAAACATTGGAAAAATTTTTTTTAAAAATCTCAAATCAGTGACCTAAACTTCCACTTTACAAAACTAAGAGGAGAAAAAAAGGCAAACTGAAACCAAAGCAACCAAAAAGAAGGAAATAATAAAGATTAGAGTGCAATAAAGGAAATGAATAATAGAAAAACAATAGAAAAAAAATAAAGACAAGTGGATTCTTTGAAGAGATCAGCAATATTGACTGACTTTCAACAAGACTTAACGGGGGGAGGGGAAGACTCAAATTAGCAAAATCAGGTTCGAAAGTGGGGGCATTACTATTAACCTTGCAGAAATAAAGAGTGAGGTAAAGGAATATTCTGAGCAACACATTGAATACATTGAACCAATTCTATAACCTGAGTAAACTAGAAAATTTTCTGGAAGCGCACAAACTAGCACAAGCGAGTCAGGCAGAATAGAAATCTCAACAGAAACTACAAGAAAGAATTAACATCAATCGTCCCAAAGGTTTTTCAAAAAAACATAGAAGAGAATGGGATATTTTCTACTTCATTCTACTATGCCAACACGAGTCTGCACCAAAGTCAGACAAAGACACTTTTTAAAAATAAAAGTACAGACAAATACAGCTTATGTATATAGATGCACAACTCCTCCATGAAAGACTAGCAAGCTGAAACCATTAGTATATTAAAAAGATTATATACCATCACCAATGGGATTTATTCTAGGAATTCTAGGTGGGTCAGTCTCTGAAAACAATAAATATCATACACCATCTTAACAGAATGAAGGGGGGAAATGATGATCTCACCAGACACAAAAGAAAGCTTTTGACAAAATCTAACACCTTCAAAAAAGTAAAGATGCTCAACAAACTAGGAATAGAATGGAACTTTCTCAACCTGGTTACAGACATCAAAAAAAAACCCACTGCTAACATTAACGGTTAAAAACTGAAAGATCGCCACCCCATCCCTAGGATCAAGAATATGAAGAAAATGTCCACGCTCATCATTTTTATTAAACTTTGTACTGACGTTCTAATTATGAGGATTAGGCAAAAAATGAAAGTAAGAGCACCCAGTTGGAAAAGAAAGAAGTAAAATGATCTCTATTCGCACATGACATGATTTGTTTTAAGTGTTTGCTTTTGAGTTTTTGTTTGGTAAATGGCATGATTTTAAATTAGAAAAGACTAATGAGTCTTCCAAAGACAAGGGTTAGAACTGAGGAGCTGAGCAAAGCACAAAAGCAACAAACAAAAATAAGTTCTCTTTTCAAAAAAACTAGTAAAGAACTCTCAAAAATGAAATGAGAAAAACAATTGCATTTATAACAACATCAAAAAAAAATCAACTTTGGAATAAATTTAACCAAATGAGTGGAAGACTTGTACAGTGAAAACTAAAAACACTTTTGAAAGAGATTCAGGAAGACACATGAAAGATGTCCCATGTTTATAAATAGTAATAGTTAATGTTAAAATGTCACACTCACCAACGTGGCCTAGGTATTCGATGCAATGTCTTTCAAATCCCGTGTTTGCCTTTCTGCAGAAATTGAAATGGCGATCCTGATATTTCTATGGAATTTCAAGGACTATAAAGTAGCCAAAGCAATCTTGAAAAAGAACTAAGTCCTAGAACTCTATTTCCTGATTTCAAAACTTAATAAGAAGCTACACCGACCAGATTAAAAGAGTATGGTACTGGCTTAGGAACATATGTGTAGATCCCTGGAATAGATTTGTGTGTCTAGAAATAAATGCATACATCTATGGTCCATTGATTGTAAGCGAGGGAGGAAAGAACAATCTTGTTCTTGTCACCCAAGATGACAAGATTGATTGCCACCCAATGGAGGAAAGAACAGTCTTTTCAACTGGATGCATACCCCAACAGAGTAGACTGCTACCACACACAATGTACAAAAACGAGTTCAAGATGGATAGAAAGTCCAAATAGAAGAGAAGAAATTCTAAAATTCTTACAAGGAAAAATATACAGACATTTTCCTGAGTTTGGATTTGGCAGTGGATGTTTAGATATTCATTTTTAAAAGATCCCAAAAGTAATTTAAAAAATAGGTATATTGGAATTTATCAAAACCAAAAAAAAATATTATTTGTTGTTGTTGTTGTCATGAAAGAACAATATCAAGAACCTGAAAACACAACCACAAAATGGGAGAAAATATTTTCACATTACATTCACAAGGGTCTGGCAACCAGAACACATAAAGAACTCTTAAAACTCCACCATAAAAAACAAATAAGCCAAATACAAATGGGGAAAAGATTTGAACAGACATTTCTCCAAAGAAGATACATTAAAATAATGCTCAACAAACACACAAAAAGATGTTCAAATCATTAATCATTTGGAAAATGCAATCAAAGCCACAATGAGATACTATATAACACCCACCAGGATGGCTATAATCAAAAAGCCAGATGACGATATATTGGCAAGGATGTGGAGAAAATGAAACACTCATACATTGCTGATGAGAATGTAAAATTATGCAGCTGTTATGATAACAGTCTGGTAGTTCTTCAAAAAGTTAAACACAGAATTACCATATGACTCAGCAATGTCACTCCTAAGTATATATCAGAGAGAACCAAAACCATATGTTTATGGAAAAACCTGTACATGAAGGCTCATAGCAACATTATTTATAATGGATGAAAATTGGAAACAGTGCAAGTGTTCATCACTTGATGAGTAAGTAAATAAAACGTGAGATGTCCACACAGTGGAATGTTAGCAAACTATGCAAGGAAATGAAGCCCTTGTATGTGCTACAACATGGATGACCCTTGGAGACATGTTAACTGAAAGAATACAGACACAAAACGTCACCTACAGTATGATCCCATGTGTATGAAATGTCAAAAATGGCAAATTTATGGGGATAAAAAGATTTGTGGCTGCCGGGGCCCAGGGAGAGGGGAGAATTAGGATGAATTGTTATTTTGTACAGGGTTTCTTCTTGGAATAATGGAAATGTTTCAGGGTTAGGTAGGTAATTGTCGTACAACATATTGGATACACTAAAAATGGCAAACTTTATATTATGTGATGTATAGCTCAATAAAAAGTGTTCATATAAAATATTAAGGAACTGTAATATTTAACTCTTAATATCAAAATGATGGGTATAAAGATTGTTGATGGAAAGCTTGCATTTTTTTTGGTTCTAAAATCATGCATGATGACTAGCTGGGGAGACATTTTGACATATTTTGTGTTCATAGTTGGAACACGGAGGATCTAGAGGTCTTGGGGTCACTAAGAAATGGGGGACCTCACAGCACATATTATTGAGAATCCAAAGGAAGTTTTGCCCTTTGGATTCTGAAATATTGAATGCATGGGCCATAACCCAGGATGGTGGTCTTAATCTATTAATGGAGAGACATAGGATAAGTAAAATGTTCTTAATTTCCAGAACCTGTAATATTTTGAGATGGATGTTACTTTAGATGGATGGTATCTTAGCAGCCTTTCGGCTGTTAAAACAAATCACTATGAGCGCTAATCCCAAGTATGAGGACTCTACCTAATTACATGCCAAAGGCTCCACCTCCACGTATCACCCCAGTGCATATTAGACTTCAACATGTGAAATTTAGGGGGACACAAATATTCAGTCCATAACGGATGGAAACTGAAGACACAGTATTCACGTGCATGATTAGGATGCCAACATCAGGAAAGGGAATTTGGAATTGAGGATCAGATCTACACTTGAACAAATGGTGGCTTCGTCCAGAATACCTCCAGGCTTATTATTTAGAGGAGATTCTGCACCTTAGGAATATAAGAAAGCCAGAGTCACTTCTGGGAAGGGAACAGTGAGATTCAAGTCTAAACCACCAGGCACATCCTCAAAAGATAAACAAAAAACCATGGTAACTTGTGATAATTTGCAGTTCGTTGTGACGTACAGCATACAAAACCTGTTGGGGAAACTTTAAGACAGAACAACTAAAAAGTGGTTTTCAATGAAGTCATGTTCACAGCAGAGAGAAAGGAGGGCGTTTTCAACCCACCAACCTTGGCTGTTCATTAATGAGGTAGGATGTTAACAGGAAAAGGTGGATAGAACTGAGCTGTCCTGTGGGGTGCTTGGTAAAGTGAAGTTTGAGAGGACTGCTATAAAGGAGGCATTAGGAATCTTTATTTGATTTTAGAAAGGATATATAAGAAAGCAGGAAACACGGACGTAATGTACTATGTTATAATACAGGTCACATTCCATCAAATGTTCATTCACGGCATCTAAACCGGGTAAGTAAAGATAAACAGAGACTAAGTCTCCAATTTACAGAAACTGGATAAAATAATTTATAATGTAAGTTTCCTGACATTGATGTTGATTACGTAAGTATAGTAAGTAAGGCACAAGTAAGCCTCCTTGAAATTCCAAAGGAGAAAACCTCACTGTAAAAGACATCTATTTTCAAATAACTTAAAATTTTTCATGAAATTCAGTGTGTTTCATAGAAAAAATACAACGACACGATCACATCCATAAACTCACCCTTAAAACAAGCAAAAGGTGATGCAGAAATATGCTTTGCCCTCAATAATCAGAAAAGCGATAACGGTGAATGAGAAATATTTTGGAAATTTATGTCAAATGCTAATCCTTCAACACAATGGTGATCTACTGCCCTGGCCTTTCCCCCAGCTCAGTGTTATACAACCACTAATTTACTCTCTGTCTCTATGGACTTGCTTATTCAGGACCCTTCCAGTAAACGGAATCATACAATAGACGGCCTTCGTGACTGGATTCCGTCACTGCATGTTGTCACTGTTCATCCATGTGGTGCATATATCAGCACTTTATTCTTTTCTTTTTCACGGCTTAATAATATTCCATTGTGTGGCTATTGCACATTTGTTTATCCATCAGTTGGTATAAGTTTGGGTTATTTCCACATTGTTATTATTATGAATAATACTGTTGTACAGACTTGTGTACAAGTTTTCGTGGAAGACTACGGTTTCAGTTTTCTCAGATATATACCTAGGAGTGGATTTACAGATTATTTGGTAACTTGTTTAACTTTGGGGGGAACTTCCCTACTGGTTTGTGCAATGGCTGCACCATTTTCTATCCTCACTACAAATTGATGAGGATCCCAGTTTCCACACATTCTTTTCAAGACTTGTTACTGTCTATATTTTTTGTTATAGCCATCCTACTGGATTTTACATGGCATTTTATAGTGCCCTTGATTTGCATTTCCTTAATGACCAATGATGTTGAACACTTTCAACCATTTGTCTTTTTATGGTTGGATTTTAATGTACTGTATATATTTCCATATGAGATCCCCATTAGATACATTACTTGGAAATACTTTCTTTGTGTCTTTGGACCATATTCTCACTTCCTTGATGGTGTCCTTGGGATTCTCAGAAGCTCTTACATTTCATGAATGGCAAATTATTGTGTGTTTTTGATACTTGGGTACATGGTGTCATATCTAAGGAAAAGTTGCCTCAGATCACAATATTTTACTCATTTTTGCTGCAGAATTTTTATAGCTTCAGCTGTTACATCTAGTTCTTATTGGTTCATAAGCTGGCCCCCACATACGGAGGGCAAGGAGAGACCAAAGAAAGAGGCAAGACCATTTCAGATTGGCCAGTGGTAGTTTTAGCAGCCAAAGGAACTTACTTAGGATGCTTGTCTTAGGTGGTCACAATAGGAGTAAATCTCAACTTCCCGCCAGAGTCTTAAAAGTTTGTATTGAGTCCTTCACTGGGTCTCATCACATGTACCACCCAGATGGTCTCAATGACACCTTACTCTCTCATGACTGTGTCCTAGGAAACAGCTCCCACCGTGGGAATGTTGGGTAGAACACATATTCCAAAGGCAGGATGGGGGGAGGCACCCCAAGTTGCCCAAGTCCAGCTTGTAGGTCAACCGGTGACCTCGTCCTCTGGGTGACCTCCACCACCACCATCCCTTGTGATCTCCTCTTACAATCTTAGACATGCCCCTTTCCCACAATGTGGTGCCCTGAGCTATCAGCAAGGGGTTTCACTAGAATGGAGGGTCCTTGTTGGGTGACAATCTTGCTACCCTGGTAGGAGGTCCCACTGCGAATTCTGGGAGATAATTCCTGAGGGTGTTGCTGTTCTCAGCAGCATAACACATTGGACCACAGTGAGAGTCTGGGGACAGGACTGTCTCCTGTGACTTTTGTGCCTTTACAGCAATTGGGTGTCTCGGCAGGAGGCCCCAGTTTGGCATAGATGGCAACAGCCCTAGTGGGCGATTGTGGGAATGTATAAAAGTCTGGGACGGTACTGTAGTCCCCTGGTTATGGTGGTTTTAACTGCTAGTAACTTAATCTGCTGCCTTAATATTCCATTTTTCCCTTCCAGCAGTCAACCCTGCCCCTTGAGAATTATAGGGGAGACACAACCTTGGTTCAATGTATATGTCTTCTGCCCAGCCTTGTACATCACGACTCTGAAATATGACACCCCCCCTGCACTCCCTCCCCCTCCCCATCACCATCTAGTTGATGAGAGTATCCATATATGGTACTCAGCTTCTATAGTCCCTTAATGGTGACAGCCTGGTTCTCATGGTGACAGGGTGAAGCTTGGGTAGGGCCAGATGCAGCGTTCACACAAATCAGGGCATGTTTAGAATTCTCGCTGAGAGGAAGGGGCCAAGGAAATCCATTTGTCAACTGCTTACCTGCTGGGAACTCTGGTCGATGGCCCCAAACTCCTTTGGCTGTTGCCGTGGGTGGTAGTTAGAGCACACAGGACACACTGCCACTGCGTGAACCAAGTCACAGTTAGCATCTTTGCCAATACGCCAGCTCCCCCAGGCACCATGGTGGCCCTTTGCCTCTAGAGCTGATCTGCTGTATCTCCCAAGTGGTAGTTGCTATGGCTTAGGCCCAGCCTAGATCATCAGCTTGGGTCTGTCGGTGCCTATGAGCCATGACATGGAGAACAGTGAGGACTCCCTCAAGCTCTTGTAGTCTGACCCAAATGTCTTTTCATATATTCTGACCCCATCAGGACTTATCCGTGATAACACATTCTTCAGTAAGGGAAATCCTTGCTATGCAATGCTGTTCCTTGCTTAGAGGATCTACCTGGAGGCCTGCTGTGTATAGTACTAGGAGCTGGGATCTATATGCTTCTATAAAGTTTCTGCCTATTTCCAGAGCTGGGCCCAAATCCTGTGTCCTTCTGTTGACTCTGCCTTAATGCTCAACCCAAAACCCATACCTTCTGAGACCACACACACACTGAATGCTTGGAAGAGGCCAAGAGCTTTAATCTGTTTCACTAGTATTTCTCCTTTCTCGAAAATTTCTTTGGTATTTCTTTACCAGGTGGTATAACGGATGGAAGCACTATGCCAGGTACAGAATAGGAGTTGTCCAGGACCCCCAGGATCCCAAAATCCCCACCAAAGCTCACACCTCCTCCATATTCTTTTTTTTTTTTATTTTTATTTTTTATTTTTTTAATTTTTTTTTAGGAGAGAGAGAGAGAGAGAGACAGCGTGAGCAGGGAAGGGTCAGAGAGAGAGGGAGTCACAGACTGAAACAGGCTCCAGGCTCTGAACTGGCAGTCAGCACACAGCCCGACGCGGGGCTCGAACCCACGATCCGTGAGATCATGACCCAAGCGAGAGTCGGACGCTTAACCGACTAAGCCACCCAGGCACCCCACACCTCCTCCATATTCTTAAGGATTGAATACATTTGTGCCTTGTCAGTCACAGCTTCTGGGACAATGCACATCTTCCCCAAACAAACAATACCCCCAAACCTATGATGGTGCATTGGCTTGAATTTTCTGCAGGCTTACTGCCTGTCTTCTCCCTCGGAGATGCCCAAGAAGGCTGTCTCACAGCAGGACACCCTCAGTGGAAAGGGTTCGTTTAACTGATGTGGAGAAAGAGAGCAGGGACAGGTGCTGGGCTTTGAGGAAGCTGCATAGGTGGCCTTGGGGGACCACGGGACTGGTTCATTGCTGCCCCTCCTACATGAAGGGAAATCGGTGTGACTCAGAAACCAGCCAGAGTCTCTTCATGAAATTCCTTGAAGATGAAACACTGTTGCAAGAACACTTTTATAAAAGCATCAGAGTAAAACAATACTTATCTGTAAATGACAAAAACCCATATTTAAAGATCTGAGGAGAGGGCTGCCTGGGTGGCTCAGTTGGTCAAGCCATCTGACTCTTGGTTTTGGCTCAGGTCATGATCTCACCTGCATAGGGCTCACACTGACAGCCTGCTTGGGATTTTCTCCCTCTCCCCTCTCTCTGCCCCTCCCCTGCTTGCTCAAGCTCTTTCAAAATAAATGAATAAACTAAAAAAAGTTTTTTTTAAAAAACATATCAGAGGTTGACTAAGTAAGATCATAGATTTTAATGAAAATACTTAATTTTTAACTCTTTTTTAACTTGTTTTATTTTTAACTTAATTCTTAGTTTAATGTTAACTTAAAATTTTAACTTAATTTTTAACTCTTTAAAGTGACAATAAAATATTTTTCAGGCAAATACAGAAGGTGCTTAGTTATAGAAAAAAGTTAGCTCTCTTATTAGAGAGTCAGTTTTCTTAAGTGATCAAAGATCTGAAAAGGACAAGGTGAAGTACAAAAAATGATTTGATCAAAGGCAGGATCTTTGTTTTCTAAACAGGTTACTTAAAAGGTAAAGAAAAATCTTTCACAGTCTTATCAAAAAGATACCAGTAGTCCAAGGAAAGTTTGCTCGGTTAGCAGATAATAGAAATGTAAGTTTTAGCTTCACATAAGTACACTATTGATAGTAAAACTTTTTTTTTGGGATGCCTGGGTGGCTCAGTCAAAGTTAAGTTTCCAACTTTGGCTCAGGTCATGATCTCACAGTTTGTGGATTTGAGCCCCGCATCAGGTTCTGTGCTGACAGCTGAGAGCCTGGAGCCTCCTTCGTATTCTGTGTCTCCCTCTCTCTCCCCTCCCCTGCCTGTGCTCTCTCTCTCAGAAATAATAAATGAATAAATTTTATTTTAAAAGATCCCAATTTTTATTTAAGCCAATTAAATAGTTCTTTTTAAATTTTTTTAATGTTTTATTTATTTCTAGGAGAGAGAGAGAGACAGCGTGATCAGGGGAGGGTCAGAGAGAGAGGGAGTCACACAGACTGAAACAGGCTCCAGGCTCTGAGCTGGCAGTCAGCACAGAGCCCGACGCGGGGCTCGAACCCACGAACCGCGAGATCATGACCTAAGCGAAAGTCGGACGCTTAACGGACTAAGCCACCCAGGTGCTCCTAAATAGTTCTTTTTTACAAATTAATTTTGAAACACCCTCAAGAGGTAGAAAAACATCACTATACACAATATATACTCATAGACATTACATAAACACACAGACACAGACTCCTCCTTGATCTCATTCTAAAACTTCAGTGAGGAATCAGGTACAACAATGTCAAGCTCTCTGATTTATAAATACGGCTGAATCCAAACTTTCTCTGGCAGATGGAGCAAGTTAAGGTTACCCCTTCACAGGGCTCCAGCTTTTTCCATATATTTGTGGAGACGACTTTTCACATCCATACTTGCCCTTGACCAGCAATCTCACAAAGGCTATAGATGGAATCTGGGCAAGGCAGCTTCCACAGCGGTGTGTATTTTAAATAGCATCCCCCCCAACTCCATTTTTTCCCTCTGACTCAGGCAATCTTGGGCAGTGTTTTAGCCATTTTCACGCTGTGTATATTCCAAAGATATAAGGTTGACAACATCAAGAAACAGAAAGCAAGCAAGTTTTCTCCTAGGGGATTTGGAGGTATGTTTCTCTATTATCAGAAGCCTAGAGTAATTACTATTTACAATTTCCCTTGTCCTAGGGGCCAGACAGCATGGTGGCTCTCTGTCTGTCTCTTTGTCAGTCACCAAGGAATCTTCCCCTTCTCTGTCCTCATTTCTCCAGGGATTCCGCCTCTCAGCATCCTGATCAGGCTTAGCATAGGAGCTTGGACCTTAATTTACGGTGCCTGTGACCTCTTGGCTTCGCAAAATGGCTTTGCTGCCCACTCCCCTATGTCTACCAGCCCTCAAGTCGGGGAATAGTGGACACCTTCGCACGCCCCATCCTTCCCTAATCTCACCTTTTCTAACTTGCATTTATTTACTTGTATTTTGAGAGAGAGAGAACGGGAGAGTGCATGCATGCGTGCGGGCACGAGTGGGAGAGGGGTGGAGAGAGAGACAGAGAGGATCCCATCAGGCTCCACACTGGCAACGCAGAGCGTGATGCAGGGCTTGAACCCTCAAACTGTGAGATCACGACCTGAGATGAAACTAAGAGTCAGACACTTACCCCGCGGAGCCACCCAGCCTCCCCTATCTCTTCGAACTTAAACTTGAGGCTCTAGTCTGGCACAGGTGGGCAGTCTGCCACACAGTCATGTCCTTCCCACCTCTGCTTCAGTGCACTCTGCATAAGGCCTCCAACACGGGCATCTAAGCAGCTGGCATTTTCAGGGTGCCCCCCTACTCACCTGTGTCTCCCTAGTGTTTGACATATGTGCCACTCCTCCCACAGAGAGGTCACTGGCCAACTCAGATTTCCCTGTGGACATCTCCTTCCTGTTTCTTTGGTGGCCTGGCTGGTTCACACCCCTGGGGACTTCCCGGTGAGATTGGGATGTGTCCTTCTCCATGGAGCACAGGGGGAGACAGAAGACAGGGGTGGCCCCTCTACTTGCGCGAGTGGCAGGTGTAATGAGCAAGGGGCCTTACTTACAAGGCTGATCTTTCAGCTGCAGGATGCCATCTCCCTAATCCCAAACAAACTGAAGCCCCATTCCCATTTGGAAAGAGGACTGAGGCTGGTCCAGGGAATTTAGCCAATTCTTAACGTAGCTATTTCTCAGTCTGAAAGTAACAGATTACACATGTTTACTTCCCAAACCTTTTTTTAACAACAAAAAAAATTCAAACATACTAAAAAGTTGAAATAATTTTACATCTACTATCCATATACCCACCAGCTAGACCCTACTGTTAATATTACTGTACTTGTGTAATCATATGTAGCCCTTTCAATCTATCCGTTTATGGAGGCTTTTTTAAAATTTTTTAAAAATGTTTTATTTATTTCTAGGAGAGAGAGAGAGAGAGAGAGAGAGACAGCGTGAGCAGGGGAAGGTCAGAGAGAGAGGGAGTCACAGAGTCTGAAACAGGCTCCAGGCTCTGAGCTAGGTGTCAGCACAGAGCCGGACGTGGGGCTCGAACCCACGAACTGCGAGATCATGACCTAAGCGAAAGTCGGACGCTTAACCAACTAAGCCACCCAGGCGCCCCTTATACATTTCAAAATAAAATAAATTGCACATGAGTAAACATCGCTATCAGTACTTCACACACACATTACTGAATATATTTCAATATTTTAAATACTTCTTATGTTTCAACATGTCAGGGCTTTACTGTACCTAAAGGTCACTTGAGGAGCAGGGCACCTGGGAAGCTCAGTCAGTTAAGCGTCCAACTTTGGCTCAGGTCATGATCTCGCGGTTCATGGGTTCAGGTCCTGCTTCGGGCTCTGTGCTGAGATCTCAGAACCTGCTTCGGATTCTATGTCTCCTTCTCTCTCTCTTCCACTCTCCTGTCCACACTCTGTCTCTGTCTCTCTCAAAAATAAATAAACATGAAAAAAAATTAAAGATGATGAGAAACAAAAAGTCACTTGAGGAGCGCCTGGGTGGCTCAGTTGGTTGAGTGTCTGACTTGGGCTCAGGTTGTGATCTCGAGGTATGTGAGCTCCATGTTGGGTTTTACTCTAACATCGTGGAGTGCGTTTCAGATCCTCTGCCTTCCTTTCTCTCTGCCCCTCCCCTACTTGTGCTTCTGTCTCTCAAAAATAAATGAGCATTTAAAAGGTTTTAAGAAAACAAACACACAAGCACTAGAGAGTGCTTGCTTGTAATAGTTGTGTGAGAACGTTTAGCAGCTTTTAGACTTATTGCATGATTCTTGATCTGCTAAGTTTGGAACAAGATTTCTTTACCCTCATGAGGACCCCATTTCCCTTCTCACACCCCATCACAATAGCTGATCTCCAGAGCCCCCTTGACTTTGCATTCCTGTGAGTTACATGCCTACTCCCACCTCTTGGACAGTGTTCTGGATAAGCAAGCTCCAAAATGATCTCTGCCCTTATCTCTGAGCCCAACATCACCTTCTGACCTTTGAATTTGTTGGTCTCTGCATTATTCTGGCTTCCTGGAGAAGCACAGGGTAGCTGGAATGGGAACACAATTATGCTGAAGGATGTCACTGGATCCTAGGATATTTTGGTGGGAACAAATAGGCACATTGGTCAAAGAAGAAACAGTTTTCTAAGCCAAAGAAACATATTAGGAACTTGAGATGTAGAAGCAACTCAGCCATTGATCCAGACTGGTATGGAGTATTGCTTCATTTTTTTTTTAAGTTTATTTATTTACTTTGGGAGGAGGGTGTTGGGAAGGGCAGAGAGAGGAAGAGAGAGAATCTCACGCAGGCTCTGCACTGACGGCACACATCTGGTGACCCTGGGATCATGAACTGAGCCAAAATCAAGAGTCGGATGCTCAACTCACTGAGCCACCCAGGTGCCCCTGGAGTATTGTTTCAAAAGACACTTATTTTTTTTTAATGTATTCAGTAATTACAGGAGAATGCTGCAGGTTTATTTGTTAAATTTTAGCATGACAGGGCTCCGTCTGTGTGCACATTTGAAGTGAATACAGTTTTGGCATTTGGAAAATGTGGAGCAGAAAGTCGTATAAATTGACGACACAGAATTTATTATAACACCGACTACGTTCATTGCCAACTGGTTTGTCATCATTTCCGGTCTAGTCTGTGCCACCAGTAACTGCGTCTCATTCTTAAGAGAATAAATAGAACACAGACATGATGCTTATTATTTTTTTTCTGCCATGGCCATCCAGATTTAGGTACTGGAAAGTAGGGGCTAGTGAAACAAATGAGAAATATGTGAGAACAGCTTTGGAATTGGGTAGTGGGTAGAGACAGGAAGAGAGCTGAGGTACTTGATAAGGAAAAAAAGCTTCAATGGCCTTGAGGAGATTTTTGGTAGAAATATGGACGTTAAATGTGCTTCTAATGTGAACTAAGACAGAAATGATGAACATGTGAAGGGGACTGAAAGAAAAAGCCATTTTTGCTATAAAATGGCGAGAACTTCCCTGTACCGAGTCCCAGGGTTTTGGGAAAGGCAGACCACGTATGCATATGTAGTGAAGAGGTTTCTTTTTTATTTATTTTTCTATTGTTTAGAGAGAGAGAGAGCAAGGGAGAAGGGAAGAGGGAAAGCAAGAAAGAATCTTAAGCAGAATTCCACGCTCAGCACAGAGCCCGACGCGGGGCTTGATCCCACAACCCTGGATTCACGACGTGAGCCAAAGTCAAGAGTCAGACGCTCAACTGAGCCCCCCAGGAGCCCCATAGTGAGGACATTTCTAAGCAAAACGTGTCATGAGTGGCCTTGTTTCTTCTTGTTCAGAGCGAAATGCAAGAGGAAAGAAATGCATAATGAAGAAGCTATTAAAAAGAAACACACTCTTCATGATTTGGGAGATTCTCAGTCTCTCCTGACAGCTTGCTCCAAAAACAAGGCCAAAGATGTGGCTGGACAGCCTTGTGCTGAAGAGATTATCTGTGTGACTCATGGACCCAATCAAGCATCTCAGCCGAAGCCAGATGCAGAGATGCTGTTGCCCAGGAAATATCCAGTCTTGTCCAGTTTGAACTGCATGAGAGGCCATTGAGTGGTTTTTAGAGTTGTTTTTTTTTTTTTAACCAGCAGCCACACTGCCAGCCTTTCTGGAACAAATGGAACAGAGATGAGATAAAAGGAAGGAAAAACTGATTTCAGGGCAAGAGCTATGGTTGTGGAGTCTGTTGAGATGCCACTGTCACCATGGGCTGAGAGCCCAGGCCAAGGGAACATGGCCGCCACCCTGCTGGGCCTGGGGGACAGAATATGGACCTCAAACCGATCATTCCCAGGCCTCAAATCAGATGGAATTTGCCCTGGCATGTTTTGGGCTTCCTTGGCACCCATGACCCCTTTCTTCCTTCCGACTTGTCCCTTTTGCTGCAGGAATGACTCTCCCACACCTGCCCCACCATTGCATTCTGGAAGCACATTGCTTCTCGGGTTCACAGCTAGAGAGGAATTCAGGATGATTCACAAATCACACCTCAAGTCTCAGTGATATCACCGATATGTAGATGAGATTCAGGGCTCAGACCTGATGCTAGAATGTGTTAAAACTTTCAGGAGCGTTCCAGTGGGTTGATTGGGTTTCGCATGTAAGAAGCACACAGATTGGGGCGGAAGGGGGGTGAGGGCAGAATGTTCTAGGTAGAATGATGTTCCCCCCAAGTTCAGAGGTTGAAGTTCTAACTCCCGATACCTGGTAGGTCAGAATATGACCTTATTTGCAAATAGATCCTTTGCAGATATAGTTAGTTCCATTATAATAGGTCATAAAGGCATAGGCTGGGGCCCTAAAACAATATGACAGCCGTCCTTATCCATGAAGGGAAATACGGACACAGATATGCACACAGGGAGAACATCTTCTGAAGAGGAAGGCTCACCCTGGCTAGTGTTTCTATAAGTCGAGGAAGCCCGGGGGTTGCCAGTCAACCACCAGAAGCTAGGACAGACTCGTGAAGCAAGGTCTTCCTCACTGCCCTCTACAGCAACCTTGAACTTCTAGTGCCCAGGCTGTGAGACGCTACATTTTTGTTTCTTAACCACCCCGTGCATGGAGTAGCTACAGCAATTTCACACACATGACAACCAAGCAGGAGACGAGAGATGTGCTAGACACAGTTTTCTCATGAACACACAATTTGCAAATTGGGTATTTGTTAGTTCAGATGGCCTGTCTGTGATCGTAAGATTGGTTTAAGAAGTTTTTCATCACAAGATTTCTTTCCTTGGACTCTAATTTGTTTCTGATGTCTTTGTATAGTGCGTGAATTAATATTCCAATTTTATCAACAATTCACACTTTAAGAAAGGGAATGGCACTTTGTGTGAGGTACAGTAATTCATATTAACAAATTGACGTGTTTTAATTTACACCAGCCGCCCTGTGGGTGTCTCAAGAGCCTAGTAGATATTTCTGTGTAATTGTATTCCCTTTTCAAGATTTTTAAGTGTGGGAGATTGAACAAATGCTGTATAATCCTTAATCTTCAACTGTGATTAGAGACACATTTGGTAGGAACAGAACATATGGGAAATTTATTGTATATAAGTTCTATTTCCCCCACAAAAATATTTAAAAATTAAAAGAAAAAAAACAGAACGTGTCCAGAATCATAGCATGGCCCATCATTTGGTCTCAGGGACCACAGAGATTTCCAAGATTTTGGTCTCAACAATGTAGCCCTTTATTTTTCTACTCCAATGAGCTTCGAACCTAAGTCTTTGACCAGGTGTTTCTACTTCAAATATTTCCTCATTCTGAGTTTCAGCCTCTGCTTGACTATCATGTGTCCATGCTCAAGTCGTTTTTCATTAAGGATCATCCGCTCTCCAGCCTACATAAAACCTGTCACCTATTCCCCCCTCGCTTCTCCTCTCTCCCTTCCTCCCTTTTCTTTTTCTCTATTCCTCCCTCCCTCCCTTCCTCCCTCCCTCTTTCCTCCCTCCCTCCCTTCTTTCCTTCCTCCTTCCCTCCCTTCCTTCCTTCCTTCCTTCCTTCCCTCCTTCCTTCCTCTCTCTTTCTTTGTTTTTCTTTTGCTTCACTGATGACACGAATGTCCCAAATGATGAATCTTTTCATTATATTAGTTTGTGTTGAGGGTTCCTGCAGTAAATAAATAAATGATAGAACCACTCTTTATACTTTCTTCACAGAGCCAAGCCAGTGGCTGACACAGCAACGCTCAGGAAACAATTGAGTGAATAAATACATAAATGCAAACTTCTTTTGTGGTAGCGAAAGACCTTGTGTGACTAGCTTAGTGTTGTTGCCCTTATAGAAAGCTTAGCTTCCTAAGAATCAAACACCTCCCATAAGGGAAGTTCTTTTTGATCTCTTACATCTGGTGTGGTCAATTAGTCTTCCTTTAAAAGTTCCTAAGCAGCCCTTGTCTCTAATTACAGGTATACAGTACCCCACAGAGTGTATATAGATATTATTGGTCTCAGTAATTTCCTTCTGCTATCAAGAAAATGACTGTCTAGGGTCTTTGGGAGGTTATTAGGTCATGAGAAAAGAGGCCTCATGAACAGGATTAGTGTTGTTATCCAAGGGACCCCACAGAATCCCCTTGCCCCCTTATACTACATGATGACACAAGAAAAAGACAGCTGCATATGAACCAAAAAGAGAACTTTTATCTGAATAATGAAGCTCACTCTCTCCTTGATCTTGGACCTTCCAGCCTCCAGAAATGTGAGAAATAAATTTCTGTGTTTGTAAGCCCCTCAGTCTATTTTGTTATAGCAGCCTGAACTGAAAAGATCTTAGTGAAGTTGATAGATTTTATTTATATTTAAATTACACATAAATATATATGTTTGCTTTCATTGATGTTTCTGGATAGAAATCTACCCAACATAGAAAGACAAGTAAGATTGTCCATTGAGTGCTCCACAGACTCTTTTTTTTTTTACATGCTTAATTATTTATTTTTGAGAGAAATAGAGCATGTGTGTGAGCGTGCACACGAGTTGGGGAGAGAGAGAGAGAGAGAGAATCCCAAGCAGGTTTTGCCCTGTTAGCACAGACCCCGACATGGGGCTCCAATTCATGAACCTCGAGATCATGACCTGAGCTGAAATCAAGGGTCGGATGATTTCAGAGCCGTCCAGGCATCTCGACTCCATAGACTTTTTAAATGTTGTTTGGCAAAGAACAAGCTGGAACAAGGACATCCCCTTCAGCCAACAGGACTCAGTTTCCTATTGACCCCTGGAATGTCTGGAGCCTTTTGTAAGGCTTCTCTGAAGAGCATGGCATCCAGGAGCTCTGCCTTCCCGCAGAAGTCTGCCCCTGCTTTTTGCCTACACAAAGGTAGTGCAGCAGTGGACGGAGTCTCTCTTGTAAAAAAAAGACCCCTGTCATACGCTGATGTGTCCTCGCCCAACACTGTCTGACGCAATAAGGGACAGTGTGACTGCTCAATTTTCTCACCCAAATCATGTAACTTCATTTTTATTTGCTTTGCACATTCTCATAGTTAAAACCATTCCATATAAAATATTTTAAATACTTGTGTTGAACTACAATTTCACCAATAAGATGATTTTTCCTGGGGTCAATAACACATCTAACCAGCTCAAAAGTCAAGGAAAAGATCATGAATAATATTTTATCACCTTCTTATCAAAGTCCATTTCTGTCACTGTTCCCGCGTTTTGCAGAAGTAAGAACCTCTACTTCAGAACCTCTACTTCAAAAGTCGATGTGGCTACTTTTAAACCATTTACAATAGCCATGTAAGAAAGCTGACTGTATAAGCAGATTAATTTTTCTGGCTTGTTTCATTCAGTATCATGTTCGTGAAACTGATCTATATTTTTTCGTAATATTATAAAATGCACTCATCTAGTTAATGGAAATTTGAGTTGCTTTCAGCTCGGAGATATTATGAGTAATGCAATAAGCATACATGAGTTTTGGTGAATGTAATTTTGCATTTTTGTTGGAGTGGAATGTGAGAATGGCGCAGCGATTCAACTTTAGTAAATATTGCTGGGTTTTCCAAAGCAGCTGCACCAATGTACGTTCTCATTAATGGTGATTGGGAGTACCAGTAGATAGACATCTCTGCACACCCTTGACACTTGAATTTCAGCTATTTTGATGGAAATGTGATGATTTAGGGTAGTTCTAATTTGCATTCCTCTGTGGCCAATAAAATTTATTGGGCCTTTGGGTATGCCTATTGTGAATATCTGTTTTTCTATTAGGTTGTCTATATTTTCCTTGTTGATTTGCACAACTACAAAATATTAATGGTACAGATACAATGCTGTATACAGGTGTTACATATATCTTCTTTAACTCTGTGTGATGATGCTTATTTCTCTTAAAGAAGACATGTGATGAAGTTATTAATTCGAATGTAGCCCAGAAGTGGGCAGAGTTTTTCCCTAAGGCTGTGAGAGGAAATATTTTCAGCCTTGAGGATATACACAGCCTTGATCACAACTACTGAACTAGGCTGATGTAATATAAAAGCAACCATTGGCAATATATAAGCAAATGAACATGGTTGTACTCCAACAAAATGTTATTTCTGACATTGAAATTTAAATTTCACATTTTCAGTCTGACATTGACATTTAAATTTCAGGTAATTTTCAAGTGGCATGAAATAGTATTCTTCTTATGAATTGTTTAGCTGTTAGAAAGGGTTAAATCCCCCCTCCAAAAAAAAAAAAACAAAAAAAGAAAAATGTAAAATCGATTATCATGTCAAGGATGGTACAAAAATACATGAGTTTGTCAATCTCTAATACGGTATAATACATCAAACATTTTCTGTATAGTTAATGATTCAGAGTATTCACTTATGGACCTCTCTGACTATGTACATCAATTTTAATTATAGCTCTTCTGATCAATTAATAATTCAGTGTGGTTTTACTCTCTCCTTAAATTTTTTCTTGATTTTTCTATTCACTTACAGATTATTGTGTATATGAAATAGACAAGCATTCTGTCAACTATCTTATTTTAATGCCTATATTTAACAATTCCATAAAACTAAACCATCTGTAATCCTATTTCTATTGTCTGTTTTTCTCTAGGTTTTTGTGACTTGATCTAGTATGCTTGTACGCCTGGTAAGGTGTTATTGACTCTTGACTTTGAGAAGTGAAAGAGATAACCCGGATTTCTGTCATGTTATTTTCTCCCAGCAAGATTTCATTTACTTCTGGTGGGTGGTTATCCTTCTATTCCAGTGTGTTAATTAGCCGATTAGATGTGGTTTTCATGTTTTCTTTTATTAGATTTGTCTATTTCTGTTTATTATTACTTGCAGATGGTAACCCTTCATGAGTTTATTTTTTATTTTTATTTTTTTCAAATTATTTTTTGACGTCTATTTATTTTTGAGAGACAGGGTTATGAGATAGCAAGCATCTGCTCAAGTTTTTCAAGCTGAAGTTGCTACCATAAATTGCCAATGCTTTGTATGGAAAAGCATAGTTGAATTTTGGACTCATTTCTGCATTCCTTGTATTTTGAGGATCTTGATCTCTCAAGTCTTTACTGTCTTGGTAAGAATTCAGTCCACTGGAACAGACTTTATTTTTTTCTGTGACATTCATATTTTCTAATAGTTTTCAGCAGGAGGTTTAGAGTAGTACACCCTAACCCTTCATGACTGGAAAACAAGCCCTATTCCTTATGTAATTATGAATCCTATGTTTTTCTCTTTTATAGAATATTATATTACATGCATTTGGTGCACTTTCTTTCAAATTGAATGCTAATTGTATGCGTTGTTACAGTTCATGGATGCAAATTCTCATTTCAAAAATTTAAAACTGTTTCCTGGGGTGCCTGAGTGGCTCAGTCAGCTGAGCATCCGACTTCTGATTTCTGCTCAGGTCACAATCTCATGGTTCATGGGATCAAGCCCCACATTCTGTTCTGTCATGACAGCACTGAGTCTGCTTGGGATTCTCTCTCTGATCCTCCCCTTCTCTCTATCTCTCTCTCACTCTCAAAATAAATAAATAAACTTTAAAAATTATTTCCACATTGAAGTCTTCCTAGTTGCATTTTTAAATGTATTGAGATTTGTGATTTCTTTTCCCACCTAATTTTTCTCTTTTTGAATGAGAATTTCTACAACTATGGTCCAACATATGTCCCACTCTTGTATTATGGTTTTTCCCCCACTTTCTTAGGTCCATAAATGGAAAGGAATTTTGCCTCAGAATGGATTATACCAAGTTTCACCCATATCAGAGTTCGATGGTGAGACATGAGGACTTTAAGCTGAGGATGCCTAGATAGAATTTTGGACATGAGTTGATGGTATAATGAGTTGAGAGTTGCACAGATGTCGGCATGAATGTATTTTTCGTGTAGAGTGTATATGAATCTTTTAGGACTGGAAGGCCACCTATGAAATGTTAAATAGTGGTTCCCCCAAGATGTTCATGTCCTAATGCCCTGACCCTGTGAATATTTCTTTACATGGCAATCGGAATTTCACAGCTGTGATTAAGTTGGACATCTTGAAGGGGTGCCTGGGGGGTTAAGCGTCTAGCTCTTGATTTCAGAGCAGGTCATGATCTCACAGTTTGTGAAATCAAGACCCACATCAGGCTCTGCTCTACCAAGGCAGATCCTGCTTGCGATTCTTTCTCTCTCCCTCTGTCTCTGCCCTTCTCTGCTTGCTAGTGCTCTCTCTCTCTCTCAAAATAAATAAATAAATAAACTTAAAAAAATAGGTAGAGGTCTTGAAGTGAGATTATTCCAAATTATCTAGGTAAGCCTTAAATACTCAGAGAGGCCCTTATAAGACAGAGGCAAGAAAGTCCAGTGAAAAAGAGGATGATGTATGATGGAACACAGAGACATTTAGAGGTGTTTCTTGCAGGATTTTAAGATTGGAAGAAGGAGTCGTTATCCAAGTAAAGCTGAAAGAGGGAAAGGAATGGACTCTCCCTTGGGCCTTTAGAGTTATTGTAGTCAGGCTAACACCTTGGATTAGGTGCTGTGAGATCAAGTTCAGGCTTCTGACTTCCAGACTGTAAAAGAAGAAATTTGTGTTATTTGCAGCCACTAGCTTTGCCATAATTTGTGATGGCAGCAACAAGAAGTTAATACAGATTCAGAGATGATATGACTCTCTTGGTTGTTCATTTGGGAAAAACTCTTGAATAAAAAATATGTTATCTCCAGTATGTAGAAAATACTTTCCAAATTTGTTGAGTTAGTTCCTTTTCTAATTCACTTTAATGAATGGAGGGATGGATTGTGTAGAATGCAATAGCATGCATTATTTATGTCTTATCAAATGGCTCTTATCAACATTTACCTACTTCCAGTTGTTCTGATTTTTAAAAATGTAATAAACTGCGTGTCTGGGTAGCTCAGTCAGTTAAGTTTCTGGCTTTGGCACAGGTCATGATCTCACAGTTTTTGAGTTTGAGCCCCACATTGGGCTCTACACTTACAGTGTGGAGCCTGCTTTGGATTCTTTCTCTCCGTTTCTCTCTGCCCCTCCCCTGCTGGCATGTGGGGTGGGACACACACACACTCTCTCTCTCTCTGGCTCAAAAATAAATAAACTTAATAAAATAAAAGTGTACTAAACTGAACAATTTTTTTTTCCCAAAAGGTTTTTACTTCCATTTGCTTGCAGCTCTAATCTGCCTCCTTTCCTCCTCATAATCAAAATTCTTGAAAGTCATCCCAGAATGGGTCCATCTGATTACTCCATTCTCCTCAAAGTTGTTAAATTTAATGGACATGTTTTCATTTATATTTGTTACTGAAGAGTAGATGACATAATTAACCACTCCCTTCTTTTTAAACTAGTTTTGTTATGAACCCAGTGGCTCAATATGGTCTTGGATTTATTCCATCTCTGAACCATTGTTCTTTGTTCATTTGGAAAATAATTTTCACTTACATGAACATTACATATTAGGAATGTTTATAATTTGATTCTAGTATTTTTTAAATTTTGTTTATTTTTTATTTATTTAATTTTTATGTGTATTTATTTTTGAGAGAGAGAGAGTGCACACAAGCCGGGGAGGGGCAGAGAGAGAGGGAAAGAGAGAATCCCAAGCTGGCTCTATACTGACAGCATATCTCTAATGTCATCTTCTTTTTTGTTTAGTCTTTATTCACTTATTTTGAGAGAGAGAGATAGCACATGTGTGTGCACAAGCAGGGGAGGGGCAGAGAGGGAGAGAGGGAGAGAGAGAGAATCCAGTGCAGGGCTTCATCCTATGAACTGCATGATCATGACCTGAGCCAAAATCCAGAGCTGGACACTTAACTGACTGAGCCACCCAGGTGTCCCTGTAATGTCATCTTCTTATTCTAAGATACCATCATTGCTCATCTGGTTTATAACTTCCTTCTCTAGGCTGCAGCCAAAATGGTATTTTCAAAAGCACATCTGATTAAGCTCCACATTCATGGTCACAGCGAAACACTTCCAGGCTGTCATTGAACAAGACCGAGTTCCCTATTATGGCCATAGTCCCCCATTTACTGGCCTCTCCAGTGTCATTTCTTCCATCCGCTCCCTCCTCCCAACTCTATGTGGCTTTCACACTTGTCTTTCTTTAGTTCCTTGTAGCCTTTATGTTTCCTCTGTGAAAAGGAGGGACATATTGTTTGCCCTGCCCCGAATGGTTCTCCCCGATCTATTCCCTACCTTCCAACAGTCTAGCCCCATCCACTGGAAAATCTGAATACCTTCCCCATCATCATTCAGACCTCAGTGTTCAGACCCCTCACACTCATGCCTTCCCTCAGCAAACATCGTCCCTTACTTCATAGCACCTGTCAAACTGTAACATTGCAACCTGTTCTTAATCATTTGCTTAGAATCAGTTTCAACTCACTTGAAGGATCCTGGGAGCATAAACCAAGGACACTTGCTTGCTTTTCATTCTATACTCTGCGCTTCTTGTAATACTTGACACATGGTGGACACTTCCTAAAGAATTCAGGAAAGGACAAATGGGAAAGAAAGAAAACCTATGCTCTATTCACTTTAATATTGAACTAGAACAAGCCTTGGTAAAAACTCAGGGTGACATTCCTTACATTCAGAATGATTACTCTAGTAATCACAGCTAATATCTCTCTCTTTCTCTCTCTCTCCTCTCTCTCTTTGTTTTTGTTTTGTTTTGCTTTGCTTTGCTTTTCATGTACTCAATTAGTTTAAGCTAAATTCACATTTTATGATGCAAAATATTGGCAAAGAAGATAAAAGATTCCTTCTACTCAGATTAATATATTGTAAATTATCTCTGCCATCCTCTCTTAACCTCCTCCCTTTCTCATGTTAATAATTGAAATAATTCCTGTTAAATTAATTAGTAATAAAGAGATGTTTATCTCTTCAGACACATATGTCAACATTTCACTTAAGAAGAATTACCTTTATATTTTCGTGTGTTATTTCCGAAAAATAGGCAATGGTTAGAAATTACCTGTAAGGTGGTTAATATTTTTATCAGAACACATTGATAGATTAGTGGTAAGAAATTGTATGCTTTTTAAGTAAGAGCTTGGGCTCTGGCTTCTAATATTACATCAGTGTGTGAGTACCCAAGTAACTTCTTTCATGTTGTTCCATCTCTTGGTGGTGTTTCTTCTCTAAACATCAAAAGTTTGGGCTAGATGATCATCACAACTGTTTGGCAAATAACTTGCCCCCAGAAGTTTTTAGGAAAATAATTTGAAGAAGATAGTGATGTGTTTAAGGAGTAGAAATTGATGACTTTCATCATAACAGGAAAAGAGGCCCACATATAGGAATGAGAGGGATTTAGTATATGAATGAGCTCCTGTAAAATAGAGCATGTGATACGTACTAATTTGTGTTGCAAAGCCTCTGATCATAAATGAGAACTACTTAAGGAACATTTTCTTTATTATAAAAACTCAGCAGGTATGATGCCATGAATTTTCATGGAAAAGTACGATGCTCAAGCCATCCCCCTGTACCAAAGTAGTATTTATTGCTTGCTTGATATTTGCTGTGTCATTTCTCAGCTCTTCTAAATTACTGAGTTTAATCTTTGCTCTCTCCCTGTTTGATTTATGTGCACAATTCTCCTCATTTTATAATTTGGGGAACGATTGCTTCTAGAGTTTAAAGAACTGTCCAAAGGTCACAGAGCTCTCAAATATTTTAAATGAAGTCTTCTGATTTCATGATTTCTCTCGGCTGTGTTTATGTGGAAGAGAGTAGAGAAGTGAGGGGCAGAGGTAGGCACATCTGTGTCTTGTAACCCATGTTCCCCTCACTTGAGAGTTTGCAAACACCCAAAGCAATGGGATATGGAGATCAGAGCTTTCATCTTTGTCAACCATTTAGCACCTCCAGACCACAACGGCATCATTTGTAAAATAAGAAGTTTAGCCTCTGTGAACTGTGAGGTTCTCTGAGGGTCTGCAATTCAATCAGTACTCTCACTGCCCAGGTAAGGCTCCATCTATTCAAATAAAAGCCACATTTCTAAGCACCGCGACTGTGGTGAATGTAGAGAGGCTTCACTAAGAATATAATTTATTGATGCCACATGTTACTTCTCCTTGGTTTCTTCTAGGAAGACATAAAGCTGATAAATTGGTAGAATCTAAATTAGATTTGTTTATACTTATTATCCATAGAGCAATGTGACTTGTTTATATCGTTTGTGTATTTTGTGTGTTTATCAATCAAAATTTTTATCAAAAACCCTATTCGTTCATAAAAAGAGGAAGGCAGGAAAAAAAAAAGAGGTTTTAGCAGCAGCTGAAAGAAAATTTCAAGAAAAGCTGTTAACACTTCACTCCAGGACTGACTGCTATCTTTCCGGGCTGTGCTTCCCATACATTAATTGGATTCCATAAGTTCCACTTAAGGAAAAAGCACTAACAACTAAAATTTTGGCAAGAGTTAAACACCATCCAGGAGTCTTTTTGTGAAATCCCACTTCACGCCCACCAGGATGGCTACAATGGAAAAGAGAGACAGTGAAAAGTGCGGATAAGGACATAGAGAAATTGAAAGCCTCATGTCATTTTGGTAGTTGTGTCAAATGGCTCAGTCCCTTGGGAAAACAGTCTGGCGATTTCTCAAATGACTAAACATAGAGTCACCATATGACCAACAGCAGTGCTGCCCATGGGTGTCGACCCAGGAGAAGTGAAGGTACACGTCCACCCACAAACTTTTGTACAAATATTTATAGCAGTGCCGGTCATTCGAGCCAAAACACCCAAACAATTTAAATTCTCATCAGATAACAAATGTTAAAATCTGATAGACATATACAGTGGAATATTGTTCAGCCATAAAAAGGAATGAAGTTCTGATTCATGCTAAAATACGAATGAGTCTTGAAAACATGATGCTACATGAAAAAGACCAGTCATTGGAACACCTGGAGCGGGGGGCGGGGGGGGGGAGGCTCAGTTGGTTGAGTGTTCAACTCTTGATTTGGCTCAGGTCACCATCTCACGGTTGTGATCTCTCTCTCCCTCTTTCTCTCTCTGTGTGCCTCTCCTCTCCTCAAAATAAACAAATAAACATTTAAAAAATTCAAAAAGAGAGAGAGAAAGAAACCCATCACAACAGACCACGTAGTAGATCATTCTATTCATATGAAGTGTTCAGAATGAGAAAATCTACAGACAAAAAGTAGGTTTGTAGCAGGATTCTTGCACAGAGAGTCGTGACACCGAGCTTTTCTTTCCAGGGAGCAACTTTATTCCTGCTGGCACAGGTCAATTGGGTTTGTACCCAAAGAACTGAGTCCTGAATGCCACGTGGTGTAGTTTTTATACAGTTTTACTTCTTTACCTCCCATGTATGGTGACACACAAACATGTAGTGGGTTAAGTGGTGTCATGCTACAAGGTCGTGAGGCATGTTGTCAGGTATGCTTATAGTCATGTTGCTTTGAGGTTGTTTTATTTTTCTTTCCTTTAGGAGGGGACCCTACTACAGATTTAATGGTCGCTTAGTTCTGGATGGAGGGTGGTAGGGGGATGAGTAAAACGTATGAGGGTTGCCTTTATGTGACAATGGCAATGTTCTAAACTTGACTGTGGCAATAGTTGTACATATCTGTGAATGTACTAAAAACAAATGAAGTGTACACTTTAAATGAGTGAACTGCATGGTATGAATTATGTTTCAATAAAGCTGTTTTTTTAATAAAAAGAATAAAAGGCAAAGGGAGGTTTTTAGATGGAAACGACATAGTTCTAATAATTTCTTAAATCTTTTTCCAATACTTTTGGGTCATAACTGATGAAGAAATTCATGAACCTTCTTAAATATGCTCAGTTGAGGCCATTCACTGAGAAGCTTACGGATTCTGATAAAGTTTAATCTTGAAACCTAATCTTAATTGCTCCTCTCACATGCTAGGAAATCCCACCAGAATGTGCAGAAGAAGCCGGGATAGATGTGAGTCAGGGCTCCTTAGGGAAATGTGTGTAGGAAGGGGCTTTATAATCAAGTGTTTTTCAAGTTGAATCTTAAAGTCATCCCAGGCGGGGATCAATGGCTATGGAGTGTAATCAAGAGATGGGTGACCTCAGAGTTTGAGGACGTTTTCTAGAGCCAGGCTTCTCAGGGACTTGTATGCAGAGATCTCTCACAGAGGGATTCTCTGGGAGGACTTTGCCCTGGATGGAAGGCAGTGCCACTCCCTCTGATTCTTTGCTCTGGGCCCTGGCATGTCTAGAGGCTTGGGCACTGCTACAGAAATCCAAGAAAGCAAGGATTGAGAGATGATGCCAGAATACAAGGAATGAGTGTGGTTTTCTAGAGTTTGGCTACAAAGCACCATGTCCAAAAATGTGATCACAAAAGCTGGTCTTGGAGAAGATAAAGACAGTAAAGATCTTAGAGAAAATCAGAGAGAGCTTGAAAGGTATTTGTTACCTCTTAAGCTTTAGCACGCATGTAAATAAATCATCATCTGTGCAATTATTTTTCAGTATCTGCTAGCCCACCCTATACCCACATTTGATTTATACTCATGAGGAAAGAGACTTTGTTTTTTGTTTTTTGTTTTTATTGTCATCTTCTGTGCTTGATAAATGGTGAGGCGACCAATAAATACTTGTTGAGTAAATGCATGAACACTTGAATGAATGAGTAAATGAATCAGGGATTGATGTTCAAAGACAGACCTACAACCCGTGTCTTGACTCACAATGAGAATTCATCCAGAAATGTACGACCCACCAATCAGCAGCATTTAAACACAGAACTAAAGATATTGCTATCCATTAAATGAGTAAAAGTAGGCTATATTTTTAAACACTTGGAGATAGGCATGGGCTTTCACATCTTTGTTCTTTTAATTAGCACTAGAGTCTTAGGAAGTAGGTACTGTGATTCCCATTTTAAGGATGCGAAAAACATCTCATTGATGTGACAAAGTTAGTGTACACATTGAGGTCTCCCAACCTCACAATTCACGACGTTTACCCTGCACTTGGTATTTCAATGTGAAAATGCACACCGAGGGTGATGATGGTTGGAGGTGTATGAGTGGAAACATTTGAAGTGGGGCGGGGTTCTCCCTTCTTTCCTACCGTGCCTAGACCCCAGGGTAGGTGTTGTTATAACTGTCCCTGGAAAGTTCTCTCTTCCCCCAAAGCACCATCACCTCTGGCTTCTCTCCCTTCTCTTAAACAAATAATGGTTCTGTGTATAGAGTCACTTGAAGGAAAAGGAAGCCGTTCCCCTTATGATCATCCTTTACATGTAAATGTATGGTTCACTTAATGTTGTTTCTGCACCACCTACACCAATGTTGCATCCCAAACGTTAGTGATAAAGCATAGCAGGAAGTCATTCAGAGCACGTGGTGGTGACAGCAGACAATCCCATGTCCTTTATAACATGCCATGTCATTGCTGTCCAAACTCATGGGCATGACATGTGAGCCTTACTTTAATTAATTAATTTACTTTGAAAGAGAGAGGGAGTGAGCTGGGGAGGGGAAGAGGGAAGGAGGGGGAGAGAGAGACAGAGAGAGAAAGAGAGAGAGAGAGAGAGAGAGAGAGAGAGAGAGAGACCCAAGCAGGATCCACGCTGCTAGGGAAGAGCCCGATGTGGTGGCTCAAACTCACAAACCATGTTGGGGCGCCTGGGTGGCTTAGTCGGTTAAGCGTCCGACTTTCGCTTGGGTCATGATCTCACGGTTCGTGGGTTCGAGCCCCGCGTCGGGCTCTGTGTTGACTGCCAGCTCAGAGCCTGGAGCCTGTTTCAGTCTGTGACTCCCTCTCTCTCTGACCCTCCCCTGCTCACGCTTTCTCTCTCTCCTTGAAATACATAAAACATTAAAAAAAAAAACCTCACAAACCATGAGATCATGACCACAGGCGAAATCTAGAGTCGGATGCTTAACGGACTGAGCCTCTCGGGTGCCCCATGACACTTTCTGAGGCATAACCCCACCTACCACTCCACCTGATGTCTTTCACTGCTTTATCTCCCAAACAAGTCTTCTTTGGTCTTTCATGTATTTGTGTTGAGGCACAGATGTCTTCCTCATCGATATTCCCACCCTATTCTTGAAAAGTACATGTGTTCTTCATTTCCATAACCTAAGTATTAGTGCAGTCCCTGTTTATAAGAAGAGCTTAGAAAATATTTGTCATAGTAGCTATTCGTGTTTGGATAAGAATATTTATTGAATAACCTCCTTATGCCATGTACTTGGCTTACTATCGATTATGTGAAATATGAATAGGGCACGGCCTGCGATCGCGATGAATATGGATCAACTACTTTCTGTTTATTTTAATTAGGAACACAGGCAATACAACACCTGTGTGACATATTTAAGAAGGGTACATGCAGGGTACCCTTCAGAATCCTGAAGTCGGGTGTGGGGTGAAGGTTTCTGGAAAGAGGTGATGTCCAACCCAATCCCTATCAGCGGTTTGCCCAACAGCGCTTGCTCCCACTACCAAGAGCTGAGTGTGAGCATCTCTTTCCAACTTCAGTGAGGTCACATTAGTAAGACAAAAGCAGCTTACAGGAAATCTTTCCACCATCGAAATGGGGAAACACCGCATCGCAGGAATTCTCACCAGACTGTAGGCCACTCATTTGTGGCCATGAGCTTTAATTTACAGAAGGGACTGAGTGAGTAGGCTGTGCGTGGGGCTATTTTTATGACTTACATTTCCCACCCCATGCAGGGCCCCAGAGGAAGCATCAGGTTTTGCTTAGGAGGCAGAAACAGGAGCAAAGGGAAAGCCTATTCTGAAGCCTTTATTGGGATTTCCTGGGGGAAAAGCAAGGTGGGGAAGAAGAAACACAGAGGGTTTAGTGAGTCGGAAGGGCTGCAGAAGGCTTGTCTCTAGTTCCCTGGAGGGCCTGCAATGACTTAGAGCATGGGGAATACAGGCGTGGGGGGTGACATCTAGATAAAAAGGGTCTTCAGGGATCTCCATTCTGGGTTGGCTGATTTGCTTATGTAAGACACGCTCTTTAGAGCCCTTTTGCTAAGAACTGGTTGGCCTTGGGAGGGGCAGCCTCTCCTCGGCCAGCAAGCTTCTTAACACATCAACACAGGATAAAATACAGAAAATAAAACTCATGATTCATGCACAGCAGGCAACCGTTCACCAGAATGCTGCCGGTCACAAAGGAGGAGCCGGAGGAAGACATCCAGAATGAAGCCAGATACAGATGACAGAGATAGGAGATGAAGACGGCGAAGGCACTCGGGTCGGTGACCCACGGGGAACATGAACAAAAAAAAGCAGGCACCTGTTTTTCACGTGCATGAGCAGGTTATTAAAGAACACAGGCGGCGCCCCAGGCGTCCAGGAAAAAGCAAGGACTTTGTGTGGACGTGATGAAGTGTTTTGATATGAAAATGACAGTAGCTGTGTCTGGCAGGAGTATGCACCTGTTGCGGTGTCGCTAGCTCAGGGTACATTTCTGGGGTGCAGACACACACTCAGTGGCTGGCTGTCAGTGAACCAAAGACGGCGTTTTCGCTATGTGCCCTGTTCTGTGGAGTATAGTTACACACCGAACATTACTGAGCTCTCTATCACTTCCACGTTTTGCAAGGCAGCCTTTAACCTTGCGGATCAAGAATGCAAAAGTTAAGAACCATATAAGTCTGCAAAGGAAGGACCTGGAGAGTTTGGTCTGGAAAGAAATGCTAAATCTCCTCTCTCAGGTGATGCTGCAAACTCAACAGGTGGCACAACATCTCAGAAACCAGGCGCAGGACACCTCAAAAACTATTCAACAGGGTCAAAAAAAAAGATAGTTATTGTTGATTTAATTCATACTATCCATACATATCCATTCATCAAGCAAAGAAGCTATTAAAAAGTTAATTCACATTAAATAGACGTTTTTCCAAAGAAGACATCCAGAGGGCTAACAGACACATGAAAAGATGTTCAAATCACTCATCATCGGGGAAATACAAATCGAAACCGCTATGAGATAACACCTCACACCTGTCAGAATGGCCAAAATTAACAACACAAGAAACAATAGGTGTTGGTGAGGATGTGGAGAAAGGGGACCATCTTATGCTGTTGGTGGGAATACAACCTGGTGCAGCGACTGTGGAAAACAGTGTGGAGGTTCCTCAAAAAGTTGAAAATAGAACTACCTTATGACCTAGCAATTGCATTAGGTATTTACCCAAAAGTTACAAAAATACAGATTCAAAAGGGCACATGCACCCAGATGTTTACAGAAGCACTATTAACAATACCAAATTTTGGAAAGAGCCCAAATATTCATCGACTGATGAATTGATGAAAAAGAAAAGGAGAAATTATATATATGTGTATATATATACATATAATGACACACACTTATACAGTGGAATATTATTCAGCCATCAAGAAAGAAATCTTGCCATTTTTAACAACATGGATGGAGCTAAGAGAAATGTCAGTCAGAGAAGACAAATACCTTGTGATTTTACTTTTGAAAAGATTATGAAAAAGAAGGGCACCTGGGTGGCTCAGTCAGTTAAGCGCCTGACTCTTGATTTTGGCTCAGGTCATGGTCTCATGGTTCATGGGATTGAGCTCCCCGTTGGGATCTGCACTGGTAGTGTCAAGCCTGCTTGGGATTCTCTCTCTCAACTCTCTCTGTTCCTCCCCTACTCATACTCTCTCTTTCTCTCACACATACACACACACACACTCTCTCTCAAAATATATCAACTTTAAAAAATTAAAAAAATAAAAATATTATGTAGAAGAGTTGCCAGTGTCTCCACACTGAAACGTGAGACCTGTAGAGAGTGATCTCCCCCCAAACATCCAGCGCTTTGTACCCTCTTGGCTTCTGGTGAATATTTCTAAGAACAGGCCATTTTGTCCTTGACAGTTGGTTTGACCGAAAAAGACTAAGACCCAATTTGTTCAATGTGTTCCATCCAACATTTGCAGTAAGACTTCCTGCAGCAGAAAAAAGCCAACCTACAATAGTGGCCTCAACTATGTCCGCAAGCTGCATAAATCCCCCCAAAAAGTCAAGACCTGTCTTTGAAAACCAAGTAGCTTCCTTTTTAAATATCTGGGTTGACCTTTCCACTTGGGATAGAGCAAGGGTATGTTTATAAATGTAAAGACAATGTCTTGGGCCCCAAGAAGTAAGTTCAGGGCCATCCCATAGTCTATAGACCCTGGCTAAAGGGGTGAGGTTGACCTGAATGCTTTGCACAGTCAACAGTACCATTAAGCACTCAGCTAAAGTGACTGTATGACTCTCATTGTAGGGAAAATTGTCCACAGGGTGTATATAAATTACCGGTCAGCCATCCTCAAAGCCTGTCTAGCCTTGTCACCAGGAAAGCCTCACTTTGGAGAGATGTCTCTCATTATCTGAGTGCCATATGACCTCCTGCTGGCATTTACTTAAAGACCTAACCCTCTCATGACCACCCCTAAGGTGCAAGTCGCTGTGTTTCTGGAAGAGAGGCGTGCTGCAGGCTGACTTTCACACCCAGAGCAAAGTCACAGGGAGCACATGGCATGTGGGAATGATGTTTGCCATTGTCTCCCCAAGTGTGCCCATAGCTTGGCAGTGCCCCCACTGGGTTTCCAAGCCATTGTTAATAATTGGGATAAGTTCTTGTGTTTGTATATAAGGGCCACCTGAAGGCAAGCCATCCAACCTGTCCCTTGTGTCCATGGGTGTCTCTGGGAATGTGTTATTCATCGACCACTGAAAGGGTAATGGCCCATCTGGGAATGCGGTGGTGACTGCAGGCACAGGTGTTGCCAAGTGTAGGAGCTGCGTCATTCCCCCGCTCTTTCTTTCTTTTTTTCTTAAGTTTATTTGTTTTATTTTTGAGAGAGACAGAGAGCGTAAGTGGGAGAGGAACAGAGAGAGAGGGAGACAGAGTCTCCCAAGCAGGCTCTGGACTGCCAGCGCAGAGTCCCACACAGGGCTCGATCCCACGAACCCTGAGATCAAGACCTGAGCAGAAACTAGCAGTTGACACTTAACTGACTAAACCCCCCAGATACCACTTCCCCCACTCTTTCAAATGGACTTTTTAAAATTTTCTTTTTAATTTCTGAGAGAGAGACAGTGTGAGCAGGGGAGGGTCAGAGAGAGAGGGAGATACAAAATCTGAAACAGGCTCCAGGCTCTGAGCTGGTTGTCAGCACAGAGCCCAACACGGGATTCGAACCCATGAACCGTAAGATCATGACCTGAGCCGAAGTCAGATGCTTAGCCAACTGAGCCAAACAGGCGCCCCTCAAATAGACCTTTTGATGGAGTTAAGGGGATACAGATTAAAGCACAGTGTGAAATACTCAGCAGGTTACCCCCTGCACCAGCTAAGTGTTGGTCATGTGCGGCCATTCCTAACAGCTGCATTTCCTAAGGAAAGAGGGTCTTTCCTTTTGTGAGAAAGTCTCCAGGGGATAATTCTGAAGACTCAGTACTTCAACGTCCACCCCTCCCCCGTTAAATCCTGGGATCTAAGGTGTTTCTTTCGCAGGGGCTGCTGTTAATTTTTCTCCCAAAATCTGGACACCAACACCCCTTTCCATTTCCAGGTACTGTAACCTCACCTTTTCCCCAGCCATCCCCAAATTTAGCCTGGACCTGTCACCTGGAGGGGCCATGGGGAAGAGGCACAAGGGGACTTTTAAAAAGCTTAACTGGAATTAAATTCATATTTTTAAAATATTTTTTTCCCAAGGGCATCTGCGTGGCTCAGTTGGTTAAGTGTTCAACTCTTGATATCGGCCCAGGTTAGTGTGATCAAGCCCCGCATCAGGTTCTGTGCTGACCGCGTGGAGCCTGCCTGGGATTTTCTCTCTCTCTGGACTTCTTCCTCTCTCTCTCTCTCTCAAAAATAAATAAACTTAAAAAATTAATTAAAATTCTTTTGTCCTAGTTGTCACCTAGAGAGTGACAACCGGGTTGCCCCGGGCTGCCAATAGGGAAAAGTCAGATATGTCATTGCTGGAAACAGCTGGGTGGAATCCTGAATTTTCCAAAAAAGTCTACATAAATCCCTTACTCCTTTTATCTTGATACTTACGAAGCACCTGGGAGGGCACCATCCCTTTCTGGTGACACCGTCACTCACCAACCCATGGCCACAGTGATTCTTGGTGTGTGGACAGGGAGAAAGGAGGGAGATGGCTTGGGCAATCTTTTCTGAGTTTGACTTTTGAGCAGGTCATCCACAAATTCACTCACACCAGGTAGTTGTGAATGGCAGGGAACATGAAAAGGCCATCAAATACCAGACTATCAGCTCATATCTGAGTGGCTTTTACAATAAACATCGTGTTACTGTAAGACGTTAGATGGGCTGGAAGACTGAAAACATGACAGATTAGTCTCAAGGACCGCCGTGGTATGGCTGCAGTCAGGTGACCAGACTGTCAGAACAACACAGGGCACTTGACGAAGTGTCCACGATGGTGAGGCCCCAACCCGGGGGGGAGTCAAAAGTCAGGTGTGGTCTACAGCCAGGAGTGGGTGGGGGATACATGCCTCGTATCATGTGGACTCCCTCACTGCAAGGCACACCAGTGTGGACTGACTTTTGCTTGGTTCTGGCGATCAGAATCTTAGAGTCTTCAGCGGTGTGGCAAATCTACACTAGTCGATGTGTTCCTCAGTCCCATGCAGCGGTGTCTGGGCAATGTGAGGGCAGTCTGAACAGTGTAGCCTCATCAGTTGCTTGACCCCATTCAGTCTCAACTGATAATGGTCCCCTCCTGGGGACACATGAATAACCCAGAGGGTTCGACCAGGAGCCACGACATTTTCCACAGTTTGCAGACAGTCTTTGAAGCTTAGAATACTGGAAAACCTTGGATTGTGAGTAACTTGTTCTGCAATTGCTCTGCTAGATGAGCAAACATTTCTAATAAATTTTAACTTGATAAACAAGCGATGTCTTACACGACAAGATGTATGTGACGCCGAATGTCACATGATCACAACTGGGACAATGCATCTTCTCTCTTTCTTTTCTCTCTCTCTCTCTTACTGTGGGATTGTGGGGGATTGTCTCTCCTGCCTAAATGCTCAGTCTCAGGCCCCAGTGTTTGGCAGAAATCAGTGATTTTTCTCAGAACATTGGAAGGTGCCCACAACTGGCACTAGTGTATTTTTTGTCACTTCCAAGGACCTATGGGCAGTCCTTTGCTTTTCCATAAAAGAGTGAGTTTAGGAAGGCTTTGCTTCATTCTAGGTCAGGCTCCATGCAGATACAGACCCTTTCCTCTGCTGCCTTATTGCTACTTACATTAAATGCAATATATGACAAGAGTTTATTAATACTGTTGTCAATATCCATTAGTGATAGTGAAAGTTGTCCTACACAATAACCCTCCTCTCTCTTGTCTCCTTCACACAAGCCATGAAGGTTTTCAAAGGTTAAGTATAGGTTAATTTGTTTATTTTCTTTACATTTTGTATTTTATTCATTATCTTGTATTCAATTATAGTATTATAATCATTTTTATATGATGATTCGTTGTGGAATGAATCATCTGAGTTTCCATTATTTCTTACGGGGAAATTAGCTTTGACATACGAGTGCTTTGCATTACAAGCATATTTTGGGAACTAATTATGCTCACAAACCAAGGTTTTGCAGTAATTTAAAACGAGGAAATGCCTCAACATTTTATCCTGAATTCCACAATAGGTTTTGAATTTGAAAGACTAATAATCCCTTGCCTCTTAATTTCTGTATCTGAATTATCAAAACTCATAATTTTTTCTTGAAAACGTTGTCTCTGAAGTGTTCACTCCTTCATATATGGTAAGATTATAATTTTCATTTCTCTTTTATATCATTATAATTTTTTTCTGCAAGAAAAATCTGTCACACACTGTCTTTAAAAAATAAAGACATTAATGTCTCATTGGGAACTAGATTTCCAGAGGACAGAGAAATTTCCCATTTGATTTATTTGATTTTGATTGTATTTTCCTTAATTATTTGGTCTTGTCTACTTTTACTCAGTTTAAATTTATGGCCAGTAGAGACAAGGCTATGGAATTTTTGGCCATCACTTTTACCCAAAATAATAATAAAAAAAAAAAGTAAAAAGACCTGTTAACAGAAATTCTAACAAATGAGGAAGCTCTCTCCCAGAACCTCCAGCAAGAAATATCTCACATCTTATTGGCCCTAAACTCTTTGAATTAAATCACAGTCCATTCAGTTCCAAATGGAACAAGAGTGATTTTCAAATAAGCAGGGCTTTAGAGAGATTGGAATTCAAACCTGAGCAATATCCTGTTGTCTTACTAGGAAGAAATTTAAAAGGAAAAAGGGGAAAAAAAAGACACCAAGTAGATGAAAAAACAAACAAAACAAAAAATCACCCAATTTCAGATAGCTTCACTGAATATTTGGAATATTTAGAATAATGATAAGGAATAAATACTCCCAATATTTCACAATTCTTTAGGAAAATAGAATGAGAACGTTTCTCTTTTTATAAAAATTTTTAAAACATTTATTCACTTTTTTAAGAGACAGAGAGAGACAGAGTGTGAGTAGGGGAGGGGCAGAGAGGAAGGGAGACACAGAATTGGAAGCAGACTCTAGGCTCTGAGCTGTCAGCACAGAGCCCAACGTGGGGCTCGAACTCACATACCATGAGATCATGACCTGAGCTGAAGTTAGATGCTTAACTGACTGAGCCACCCAGGTGCCCCATGAGAACTTTTCAGTTTCATATATGAACACTGTATTACATTGATTCCAAAGGCAAAGAAACCATAAGAAAACTACAGAAAAGTGTCATAAATTTAAACATAAACATCCTTTAAAAAGCTAGCCATAATTG
This sequence comes from Crocuta crocuta, assembly GCF_008692635.1. Taxonomy (NCBI): domain Eukaryota; kingdom Metazoa; phylum Chordata; class Mammalia; order Carnivora; family Hyaenidae; genus Crocuta; species Crocuta crocuta. Next base: position 4,134,756 of record NW_027532825.1, read on the forward strand.
AAGCTGGTTACTTGTAAACATGATTTTTATGTTATGATTTAGTTGGATGGTCTCACGAATTCAATGCTGGTTAAACATTCCAAAACTACATTAGTCGAATAGAGAGCAAAAACAATTGAGTCATTTTCTCGAATGCACAAAAAGCACAGACGACAGCTTTCACCCATTTATGATAAAACTCTCAAAAATTCATGTTAGAAAAAAACACTCCAAATGATCAAGTGCTACACAGAAACCTGCAGCTACTATATTTCACGATGAAAGACGTGAATGCTTTGACCTTATGATCGGGAACAAGATAAGGATGTCTGCTTTTGCTGTTGCTACCCAACATAGTTTAGACATCCTAGATAGTGCAACTGAGCCAGAAAAAAATTAATAAAATAAAATAAAATAAGGTTTTAAAAGTAGAGTAAAAATAAAGTAAAATAAAATAAGGTAAAATAAAATAAAAAGTGCCCTGATTAGAAATGTTTTATTCACAGATGACACAAGTCTGCATTAAGAAAATCCCAAGGAATCAAAAAAAAAAAAAATACTAGAACTAATAAATTCCTTTGCAAGATTACAGGATATAAGATCAAAGCCTACACTAACTGTATTTCTGTATACTGGATAGTAACAAAATATCCAAAATAAAATTAAGACATTTCCTTTTACAAAAATATAAAAAATAACAAAACTATTGGAGCACCTGGGTGGCTCAGTCGGTTAAACGTCTGACTTTGGCTCAGGTCATGATCTCATGGTTCATGGGTTTGAGCCTCGCATCAGGCTCTGTGCTGACAGCTCAGAGCCTGGAGCCTGCTTCAGATACTGTGTCTTCCATTCTCTCTGCTCCTTCCCCTGCTCGTGCTCCCTCTGTGTCTCAAAAGTAAGTAAACATTAAAAAAATAATAAAACCACTTATAAATACATGTAACAAAAGAAGTGTGCAAAATTCATGTAGTGAAAACTACAAAGTAGCATGGAGAGGGGGGTGTCAGTAAATTTCTTTAAAATTTTATTCATCTATTTCTCGAGAGAGTCTGCACGTGAGTAGGGGAAGGGCAGAGAGAGAGAGAAAGAAAGAGAGAACCTGAAGCAGGCTCTGCACTGCCAGGGTGGAGCAATGTAGGGCTCAGTCTCATGCGCCATAAGATGACGACCTGAGCCAACACCGAGTCAGATGTTCAACTGATCGAGCCACCCTGGCGCTCCAGAAGGAGGTGTAAATAAATGAGAGACATCTTCTCTTCAGAGATTGAGAGACTCAACTCTGTTAAGATGGCAATTCCTCTTAAGGTGATTGATAAATTCAAGGCAATGTTTATCAAAAGTTGATTTTGAATTTATGTGGAAATGCAAAGTATCTGGACTAGCCCCCCTCCATTGAAAAATGTTTGGATTATAATTTTTGATATTGAGAAAGTACCCAATTTCAAAATTTAAATCATCAACAATCAAAGCAATGTGTTATTGACATGCGTATAGACACATATCTAAATGGACAGAATGGAAGTCCAGAAATGAATCCTTACATTTATGATCAATCAATTTTTTGACAAAAATGCTAAGATAAGACAATATTTATAGGATATTAACATTTCAACAAAGCTGTGCTAGAATCATTGGATGTCGGCAGACAAAAAAAAAAAATCCCCCCAAATAAAACAAAACACAGACACCTTGAATTTTTGCTTCACTCCAATACTCCAATACAAAATTTAAAAAAAATATGAAACCAAGAACAGATCTAAACTTAAGTGATAAAACTATAAAACTTCTCCAAGAACAGAATGTAAGAAATTCTTCATAAGAATTGGAAGGGCAACATGTTCTGAAATTCATCATCATAATAAATGATCCATAAGAGGATAATTTGATAAATTAAATCTCATCAAACTTAAAGTCTTTTACACTTCAAAGCACATGGTGAGGAAAGGAAAAATGAAGCCACAGAACTGAGACAAAGTGCTTGCAAATCATCTCTCCGATAAGACCTCAGCAAAAGATATTGTCTCTGTGATGAGAAGCCACAAGGAAACTCACATTTTTATACAGGCAAATATTTGAATAATCATTTTACCAAAAAGATGGACCTCATCTCCTTTTTAACAATGAAAATTTTAATCTCCACTTATGATTTCCCAACCTTTCTTATGCAGCTGATTTTCAATCCCATCCCATTGTGGTGGGAAAATATACTTTATACGACTTGAATCTTATAAAATGGGCTGGCACTTGTGTTATGGTCTCATGTATGTTCCGTCATAGAAAATGGCAGGAGAGCCAGGGGATGGAAAGTTTGCAAATGTAACTTCTTTATCAAAGAATGACCAACTGAGGACGCTTGATGGTGTGTGGGTTGAGGAGTATCTGGCAGTGGATGGCGAGTGTGTCCCTGTGCGCTGACACTAAAACATACAAATACAACGACCTTGCAAGTGTCTTTCTTGAAACAAGGCCAAAGGATGGTGGCCATGTTTTTGTAAGAGAGACCAGCAGCCTTCCTTCACAAAAACATTGCATTTAGCTAAGTTTCATGTAAATTTAAAATTGGCTTTTTCATAAAATGAAAGCGACGCAGAATGCACTGGAGAAGACCTTCTGCTATTGTTGAATGGAATATTTTACAGATAATGTGAGTTAGGTCGATAATAGAGTTCGTTAATTCCTCTATGTCTTTGTTGGCCTCTGTCTAGTTATTCCGCATCATTTGGAGTGGGGGTATTGAAGTGTCCAACTCTCACTGTATGGTTGACATTATCTCTTCCCATTTGTCACTCTGTGCATCCTATTTAGAGGTTCTGTATTAAGTACGTATATATTTATAGTTAGTCTGTCTTCTAAGGAACTGATTTTTTTGTCACTATGAAATGACTCCTTTTATCCCTAGTGACTTTTCAAAGTGAGTTTGTTTGGGGTGGTATCAGTAGAACAACTCTAGCTTTCTTGTGCTTGCTATTTGCATAATATATCTTTTTACCTCCTTTTACTTTGAATTATTTGTATCATTAAATCTAAAGAGTGTTTCTTATAGACAGCATAGAGTTTCATAATTTTTTAAAGTTTATTTACTTATTTTGAGAGAGAGACAGAGGGAGTGAGCATTTGAGGGTACAGAGAGAGAGGAAGAAAGAGAATCCCAAGCAGGCTCTGGGCTGTCAGCCTGGAGCCTGGTGTGGGACTCCCACCCACAAACAGTGAGATCATGACCTGATTGAAAGTCAGACACTCAACAGAGTGAGCCATCCAGGGTCCCCAGATCACTTTTTTAATAGTTTGATAATCTTTGCCTTTTGATTGACCTGCTTATTGCGTTGCTGTTTAACATTATTGTTGACATAATTGGGAATGCACGTGTTATTTAATATTTTTGTTTTCTATGTCTCATGTATGAGTGGAAGATGCTTTTATGGGTCTTTTGTCTTCTTCCGAGAGTGGTTTTTTGCATGTTGTTTTCAATGGCTCCCAGCTCTGTCCCCTGGGACAAACTACTCTTTGATCACTTCTGAAAACTCAATGGAAAATATGCCATTTTCTGTATCTGAGCAATGTTCTCAATCTGCTCGTGTCTGTAGTCAGTTAGCGTCCCAAGAGTATTTTTACATTTCAGATAGTCTGTGTCTCACTTAGCATTGGCTAGCTACTACTGTGTGTGTATACACAAAGAATTAAGTTGCATATCTGGAATAAAACAATGGTTTAGTTTTGGTTTAATTTGTCTACAAAGTAGTAACATTATATTAATTGATTCAAAAAGAAAACATGTTTTATCATCTACTTCGATTCAGAAAAGATAGGTAATAAGAGGTGGACTTCTGGGTGGCAGGAAGGTGTGTGCTAACAAGGTAGGGATGGAAAGAAATTTTCCTAACCCCATAAAATGTATTTATTTACTCCACAAGTAGTATTGAGCACCTGTGTGTGTGGGTCAGCTCTTCAAGCTGCTGTAATGATAGAAGTAAACCAAACAATCACAATCCTTGCTTTCATGAAGAATTTATTTTGTTAGATGCCAAATAATAGTAATAATAATAATAATTAATAATAATAAGAGAGTAAGAAATTGAGGGGTGACTGGGTGGCTGGTTGGTTAAGTGTCCAACTCTTGATTTCAGTTCAGGTCATGATCTCAGGGTCATGCGATAGAGATCCCATTGGGCTCCCCACTGGGTGTGGAGCCTGCTTGGAATTCTCTCTCTCTCCATCTCTTTCTTTCTTGCTCTACCCCTCTCCACTGATGCTTTCTCTCTCTTTCTCTCAAAAAAAAAATAAGAAGAAATTTAGAGAGACAAAGAGAAAAGAAGACAAAACAGTATTATTTACAGGGAAAACCTAAGATATCACATCCACAAATTATTAGAACTTCTGAGGGAGTCAAAGCTACTATATGAAAGGAAGTTGTTTTTCAGTATATTCAGAGAAATTTGCACCTCTTATTGAGTCATGCTTACAACATTTTTGTCACAAAAAGGAAGCCACATGTGCTTTACCTAGGATTCCTCTCCCCCTCCCACCCCCAAGAAGGTCACCACAAGTACCAGTCAACCACAGCCTCCTGTCTGTGTCTATAAATTTCCCCATCTGGACATTTCCTGGAATGGAATCATACAATGTGTGGTCTTTTGTGACTGGCTTCTGTCACATACCACAATGTCCCCAAGGTTCATCCGTGTTATAGCAGGTCCCAGAATTTGCTCCCTCTGTATGGCTGAAAACGATTCCCGTGTACCGATGGGGCCACATGTTGTAAGTCCATAGATCCCTTGAGGAACATCTGGATTGCCTCCTTACTGGGGCCGTTTTGAACAGCGCTATTGTGAACACTCCTGTGCAGGTGTCTGTGGACATACGTGTTCATTTCTCCTGTGCATGCACCTAAGAGTGGAATTGCAGATAACTTTCCACCTCATCCTTTGAGAAGCTTCTGAAGTGTTTCAACAGCCGCGCTACCAATTTACATCCGCAAGAGCTGCGTATGAGGGCTCCAATTTCCCAGTCTTTTCCTGCAGCTGTAGGTACCAGAGGCTGTGAACTCCTTCATCGTGCCCTGCTTTCCTGCCATGTGTTTTTTTGCGTTTCCCTAAGAGCTCCTGCTCAGATTAGCCTTCACGTTGCCACATTTTCTTCTGCCATCTTGCCGTCACACTTGATCGCTGTTGCAGTGGGGGTAGGGTTCTATCACCTTATGACTAAATCTTCGTCTTTAAAGGGTCTGTATCATCAGGTTGTGTCTTATCCCTCCCCGTGCCCTTCTTAGGAAGGATGGGAATGCTTGCAGACCCCAAAGCTGGATCACGAACCCTTCCCCAGCTGAGATCAGGCTCCTGTCACGTGTTTGCCCTTGGAAAGGAGGCCTTTGCTACGGAGAATCGTCTGGATTTATTTTGGAAAGGTTGCTCTTCCCTTCCCTCTGCCAGAGACAAGAGGGAACTTTTTGGTTGTTCAGTGAGAACCTGGTGACTTCCTGGAGGTGAAGCCTATGAACCTGTGGGGGCCCCAGAAGTGTTTGTCTTCCGCACTAATCCACATGCATCCTCAGCTACTCAGCAAAATGGCGACGGGCATGTTTCAAGCCATCTACGTGTCCAGGCAGGTCTGCTCCAAAGAGTTGGGTCCTCACTATACAAACCCGTCACCTGTCTCTGCGGACTGCAGGGTGGCCGTTTGTCTGGCCACCTCAGTTCTCTCACAGGCCTGGGAGAGTCACTGGTTTTCAGTCTGTTCAGCTTTCTTCTTGTTGGAAGTTTAGGGGCAAGAACTCCTGCGTCCGAGCGGAACGACGTTCGCTTTCCAAAGAACAAATTAGTTACCGCTGGGAAGATGAAAATAAGCAGAGTCTTTACCTCCTCCTTTCATTTGGAAGGTTCTACAGAGAAGCTCCTCTGTGTGCTCAAATCCATAGATGAGGATGATCAGTGCGGCAATGCATATAACAATAAAATACACCCCCCAAAATGTCATGTGACCATTAGTATACATATGAATAATTCATGTCCTACTTATAACAGTGGAGAACCACACTCATGTGCAAATGAATAACCTTGCTTTACACGTACCAACACAGCTAAATCTCAGAATGTAATATCTGCAGAAGCAAGTTGAAAAATGTGACTTACAGTGTTATCTGTGTAAACATTAAATTCCCAGAACAGCAATATGGACTTTATCATATAAGGAACCAAGGTACATGTGAGGAACGAATAGAGCCGTTTCTAGATGGGGCTATCTCTGGAGTGGAGCAAGGGGAAGAGATGGTGGGCAGGCTCTGGCTGTAACTGGAAAAATTATACAGTTTGGAGATATTAGCAAAAAAGGCATATGGTGCTAAGTGTACCAAACTAGATACAAAAAGACAAATGCTGCATGTTATCAATTACCTGTGGAATCTAAAAAGTCCAACTTAGGGGCACGCTTAGTTGATTGAGCATCCAACTCTTGATTTCTGCTCATGATCACAGGGCTGTGGGATCGAGCCCTGGTTCAGGCTCCACGCTGAACTTGAAGCCTCCTGAAGATTCTCTTTCGCTGCACCTCCCCCGTGCTCTCTCTTTCCCTAAAACTACATAGGTAAATAATAAAAAATAAAATTAAGATGTCCACCTTAGAGAAACAGACTAGAATAGTGATTGCGGGGGGCTGGAGGGTGGGGGAATGGGGAGATACTGATCAAAGGGAACAAACTTTTATAACAACAGAGTAAGCTCAGGGATCAAGTGGACAGCATTGTGACTGTTGTTTATAACACAGTATTACATACTTGAAATTTGCCAAGATGGTAGATCTTAAGTGTCTTTACCACACACACACACACACACACATGCACACGCACACGCACACATGCATGCACACACAAATATAACTGATATATAATGTTATCCCATCTTTACACATAATAAAATGGTGTGGGCGCCTGGGTGGCTCAGTCAGTTGAGCATCCGACTCCTGACCTCAGCTCATGTCCTGATCTCACAGTTAATCAGTTCGAGCCCCGCTTCAGGCTCTGTGCTGACAGTACAGAGCCTGCTTGGGATTCTCTCTCTTTTTCTCTCACTGCCCCTTTTCTGCTGCCTCTCTCAAAATAAATAAAACAACTTAAAACAATTTTTTAATGCAAATGACAAAATGGTGACTCATAGAATAAAGTAACAGTATTTTCAGATCGTACAGCTAGAAATAGTAGTGTTAGAGCTGAAACCTGACACTAAAGCCCATCCTCCAAGTTTCTGCTTCTGTGAATGGTAGTGAACTTGCCTTCCAACTATGGAAGCCAGCCATCTTTCCTCAGCTCAGAACCAACACACTGGAGTGTCAGCAGCACCCAATTCTTCACCTTGGGATATGTAGACAAGGATGCTGATCCCTGAGGTGCGAAGCAAATGGCTCCTGTCTTTGCATCTCAGGGTCCTGCAAGACCCCTTGTGCCCCCAGGACACATGGGGGTTTTTATCCTTACCCTTGCCTGGGGCCCCCTACCCTGCTAAGCTGGTAGCCATAGGCGCCCACAAAAGCAACCTTGTCCCTGGAGCTACGGAGCCACACCTTCATTCTCATCCCTCTGGAACCTCACCAGCTGGCTTTCTCCCCCAGGCTGGCTTGACCCCCTGCATTGCCCGTCAGCACCTCCACGGAACAGGAAGCTGTGAAGCCCTCCCAGGTCCGTGCACTGCTCATCCGGTGCACACCAAATTGTATTCTGCCAAATTTCCCCTATTTGCTGTTATCCCTATCTTACTCCACCTGCTGCGTGAAAAGGAGGCAGAAGATTGGGGTGGCAGGAAGCCCCGCTTGCCCCACAACCATCCCCCCCTCTGCAAGCCCCTTTCTTATCCATCTGCCTTCCCTCAGTCCCACCCGGCAGCTTTGACTCAAAAGTCTGGGACTCCCTTTGAAGCTTTTGTTGCAGAGATATAAACAAAGCGCTATAAACACACAGAGGGATCAATTAATTCTGCCGGGGGGGGGATCAAGAAGAAGGACATCAAAACAAGGAAGACTTTTGAGTTTGGCCTTGAAGCATGATTAGTACTTAACAGAAATATCACCAAGAATCCAACCAGAAAGAAAATCCAATCTTTCGCTGTCTCAACTGACTGTGCTGGGTGAGAACAGGGATCTGTGAAACTTCCTAACTTGCTTGGGTTTTTCTAAGCCATTAAGTTCTGGCGGCATCGCGGTCAGTGGGGCTCAGGATGATGCCGGGATGTGACAGACAGCAACGCCTCCACGGAGCTCTTTTTCAGGTTCCCTGCAGGTAAACGGTGATATCTTAAAAGCAGCCACGTTAAGTGAAATACGGATATGTTCCAACCCACTACCTCACTGGGTCAGCTGTCGGCTCAGCTGGACCTTTGGAAAAAAAGATACAATACATGCTCTCAGACAAAGGCCTGTCTGCCTCGATTCTTAACGTCTATTTCCTTCCTCTCCACCGCCACCTTGACATCCTCCGAGCTAAATGTTAAAATAAAGACTTTGTCACACAGGAAAATATTCCATACCGTGCATTCAAAGCAAGACGCGAATGTTAAATGTCAGTCGCACTTGGAAATAAAAAGCGGAGTCCGTGCTAGAAAGAAAGACGGCTTGAGGTCCCAGGAAGCCAGAATTTGAATCCCAATTCTGTCACTTGACAGGGTTCCCAAGGAGGATCGCCTTAACTGCCTGAGCGTCCCTCTTCTCACGTTTAAAACTGGGGATCAAGGTGTCTGTTTCAGCATGCTGGTTAGGATTTGGAAACTACGTGCGGTTTGTCTGGCTGTAGCAATAACAGGATTGCAGCAGAAGGAAGCCAGCAAGGCGCCTTAGGTGAGCTGGGCTCAGCTTCATGGCTACTTCACCCTAAACACAGTCATGGTTTCTCTGTTCTATTTGTCTTATGTAAAATGCAAATAAGCAGAGATTCCCAGGCTTTAAAACTTGATGTGAGTTTTCAAATTGAAATGAGGTGAGGCCAAACATTTCATGGGTTCAAATGAGTTACATAAATGAAGAGAATTGCTATTTGTTTTTTGGGGGTTTTGTTTTTGCTTTTGTTTTTTTCTGCAAGCATGGTCACGCTACGTAGTTTTTTGACTCCAGCCATTTGGTTGACTTTGAGATCATCAATCAGCTATCCACAAACCTCCCACGGGGACAGATTATTTCTTCAGACCTCGGCTACATATGTGTTTTACTTCTTTCAAAATGGGAAAGATAAGCGGAAATTAAATGACGCATTACAGAGACTTCATATCCCTATATATACATATAAAATATACATATATATTAATGCATGCATTTATATACAAATATACAAGTATGTATATGTATCTTACAAATATATGCATTTTTCATTTCTCCCTCAATAGGCTTGGATTAAAACACTTCATTGCGGTTTTCCTCTTCTGAGCTCAGTGTTCACTCAGAGGGTGGAAATAGTGAGGTTTATTTCCTTAGACCTTATTTCCTCAACCACTTAACCTCTTTGCTCCTCTCATGGTGGCTCCATGGGTCTCAATAATATTTTTGCAAATACACTGGAACCCAGTTTTCTTTTTTTTTTTAATTTTTTAATTTTTTTTAATTTTAAATTTCTGAGAGAGAGAGAGAGAGCTTGAGCAGGGGAGGGACAAAGAGAGAGGGAGACACAGAATCAGAAGTAGGCTCCAGGCTCTGAGCTAGCTGTCAGCACAGAGCCCGAGTCGGGGCTCGAACCCATGAACCTAGAGATCATGACCTGAGCCGAAATCAGTTGCTTAACCAACTGAGCCACCCAGGCTCCCCTGGAACCCAGTTTTCAAAGCAAGTCCTCCAAGGGAATCTGCATATGTAAAACAGGCTAGCAGAGAGTGTTCTGGTTCAAGTGCCCCCCTCCGTGCCTGGAGAAGAACCCTTCCCTGAACAGTGCCCGCAGACATTCAAAGACCATTGAGTACAAGAGATGGAACAATAAGATTCATTTAACTTGAAAATTAAACTTGCCATTAAAACAATAATAAAAGATCCTAGGCCACTTTCTCTCTGAAACTTGCTCTGACCTTACTCAGTGAGTCATTTTTTTCCCCTGAGGTCCCAGGGTGATGTAAAAAAAAAAAAATATATCTCGTGTTTATGTAGCAGTTGTTAGCACAGGCGCCAGAGACGGACGGACATTCTGGGTGCACCCCCAGCCAGGACCCACGCTTGATCTATGCCCTGGACAATCTCGTTTTGTTGCACCATCTTCCTCTGTAAAATAGGGAAGATAATAGTTCTTCAAGCGCTTTCTAGAACCCTGAATACGCTTTATAGACATATAGGCAGACAGAGGGGAAAGAGTGTAGGGTAAATTGCCCGGCAGAGAGCTTTTTCATTGTAATAGAAGTGCCTGAGGTTAAGCTTTTGATTGCCAAGGCGGACATTTCAAAGACCTCCATCTGGAATAAACAGCTACTAGTTAAACAACTAGCCAGAAGCCAAGCCACCCGTGTGTGAAGTCCGTTTGTGGGAAGCCCAGGGAGAACCTGGATCACTGACCTGTGTGGGTGATCCATGACCTTCCCTTTCTTAATTCTCTAATCCTGCTCTTAAGTTTAATAATAAAGACTGAAAATACAAAACCCTAGGACCTCACCCTTGACCCCAATAAAGGCAGAGCCCCAGGCCTGGTGCTCGCTCTCTCTCTCTCTCTCTCTCCATGAACTCACCGAGTGGCCCCTTGTGCTCCCTCCAGACTCTCCTTTAACACAGCATAAGGTTTTGGATCTTTTGGACCAATGCCCCTATGTCTCAGTAATTGCTAGGATGTTCTGTTTACTTTTTCAACCCTTCATTCAATAGACTACAATTAGTGATTTCCTTCTCATCATCAGACATTTGGTCTTTCCCAGTCTGGGCTTTTATACAGAAAGCTGCCATCTCTATTCCTGTATAAATATTGTGTGGACAGAGGCTTTCCTTTCTCGGGTTTAAATCCCCGGGAGTAGAACTATGGCTTGTTCCCTTGATAAAGTGATCTCTCACTTTACAAGAAAATTACAGGTACATAAATAATCTTTACAGGCTCTCTTCCCTTCTCTGCCTCACCACACTGCCCCGTGGGGTCCCTCCCTCCCTCATACATTACTCATGCTGATTCCCCTGTCTCTGTGCCTCTTCTAAGCTTTGAGCAGTTTTTTTTTTTAATTTTACAATTTTTGTGCTGTCTTCATTCTCTGAAATTTCACAGTTTTTATACTTTAAAATGAAATGCTATCTGGCTGTATTTCTCTATTCCTTTATCTCTTCTGTTAGAACTCTGTGCGTGCTTTCAGTTTGAATTCTTACATATTTCCTACATTGGATAATTTCTTTTACATGCATAAGATATTTGGATTTTTTTTTCCTTTCCTGGCTCTTAGCTTTCCTTTCTTTGTTGTCTCTCCATTACTGATGAATTCTGGTAGAGTTTTTGACCTTCTCTGCTGGCTGACTGGTTTTATTTCAGCGAAATCATTTTGTTGTTCAATGAATACTCTGAGCCCTTTATTTCAATATTTATATTTATCAAAGTCTGTATCTCTAATTGGTTCTTCCAGACAACTGCTTGTTGTGCCTCTATGTTTTCCTGAGAATATTATTTAAAGTTCCTGTAAAGTTTCGCTTTGCCCATTGTATGATGAGTCCATTATCTTCCATTTGCTTATCTTTTTTGCACTTCTGTGCTTTCAATCTTGAGATATGAGCATTGTCTCCTGGTAAGTGACATTTAAAAGAAAAAAATTCCTATGAACCCCTGAGTGTGTCAGCCCACCCCTCTCCCGTTGCCCTGTTGTGCTGGCAGTCATTTGTTTGTTAGACCTTCACTCTGTTATTTATTAGCAACTTTACTAGAACAATTTCTTCTATGTCCATAAGCCTCGATTAGCGATGCCATAAAATGGAGACGATGCCAGAAGGTACCCGATGAGGTTTTTTGAGGTGTTAAATGAGATAATACTTGTATGATGACACGAAAGTACCGGATCGAAATAAGTGTTTAAAAAACGTAGCTGCTATTTGGATGCTCTTTACGATTCTGATTCTTGACTCTTCCAAAGTCTTCGGGAAGAATTTAAGGGGATTATTTCCCAGATGAGGTTGGGAAAGTGGTAAACACATTACGATGATTATATACACCCCATTTTTCTTAATCTTGCTGGCCTACAAACGATGAGTCATATAATTGATAAAGAGAGGCAGGATTTCAGGATTTGCTGAGTCATTGTGGAGGAATCCACTGCCATTGGTAACGGTTATGTTGAGGGTAAATCTAAGAAGCTGCAAATGCAGAAATGAAGAATGAACCTTCGGCAGGTGTTGAAACATCGAGCATTATGAGGACCCAGTGAGAATGATATGGGACAAGAAGGATATACGACATGCGGGAGAAATTAAACAGCTATTGGAAAAAGAGAAATCGGATTTGACAAGCTCAGAAAATATTCCCGGAGGCAAGGCTCCTGAGAGACCCACCAGCTGCTTACTAAGAAAGAACGACAGCAGCGTTTCTAAAAACTGACTTCCCAGGAAAGAACTTGAACCGTATCAGCTGCTCCCTAAAAAGTATGGGTTCCCAGAGTGACAATTCTGCAGACGACATTTCCGCCTTGGAGGCTGACCCCTGCATGTTAGCACGTAATACTTCTCCCGGTCTTGGGTGAAAATATTAGAAACACTCCAAGCTGCTTTAGCTCAACATTCCTTAGTATTGGGTCACTAACACCTTTGTTGCAGGGGTAAGTTACGTTAATATACTCTGACGCCAATGTCCCCAGGAGGACCCTTTGAAACAACAGGCTGCGGCACAGACTGGCACGAGGCTCAGGAACCCAGTGTCCCCTTCCTCCAGGTCCCAAGGCTTATAGTCCCAGCCTTGTTAGGTACCTGGCCCATTTAAATATGTTCTGGATGACGGCACGCGAGTGAAAGTGACGTAGCCTACTATATGCAGCAGGGTATTGATGCATCTCAAACGTTCAGTTGCAGAGACTTTAAGGAAGGGGCCACATACAGAGATGTGGGCCAGACTAAGGCAGCACCTGGTGATGGGAAGGCACAGGGGGTAGAAGAGTGGGGGGCGGCACAGTCACCTCGCCCTGAGGAATGAAGGGAACAGGGTCAGTGAAAGCTGTGCACACTATAGCCATGCGACTAGAGCTACACCAACAAATTATCTCCTGCTCGGAGCTGGCTGCATAGGAACACGTGACCAGGTAACCAAGCTCTGTCTCCTCCTGCCTTCTGACACCCTGTCGGTGTCTCTGGTCAGCTATCCCAGCTGGAAGCCAGAGGTGAATGGAGTCCATCTAAGGCTCTTCCGTCCCTCCCATCTTGGTAATTGTCCATCCCCTCCCTTCCATCCTTGTACCACCTCCTTTTCAACATGGCGGCAGCACAGAGCAGAGGGGACCCGATCTTCCTCATCCACGGAGCTACCAATGCACGTCAGTGGAACTGAATGAGATAGAAACGTTGCCTTATTAAGCTACTGAGGCTTTTTAGTTTTATAGCAGCTGATGCTAATTGTCTTGATTAATATACTGATCAAAATTTCATAGTAAATCCTTGACAAACAGCCTTTGCAGTTACCTTATAAGTGTTTCTCAATCAGATCTATGATAACCTGTGAATTAATTTCATTCAGTGTTACGGGTTTATTTCATACCACACAACTGAATCATCTTCCCAATGCCACCTGTCTATACCCAAGTGTACCACAATTGTGGCACCCAAAAGGAGAAAACCAGCTAGATCTTTCTGGAATGCTACTTTAGCCAGGTACATGTCTGCTTGAAGGATTTACATGTGGTCAGTGTAATTCTGAAAGAACCAACGGGAATTTCATGACGCCAATGCGGCGTAGATGCCTTACGATCGATTATTTCTCTAAACCAGCTACACTTAACGGACAAAGGGGTCTATTAGCTGTTTGCCACAATTCCAGACTGCTCAAAATAACACTATCCCGCTGTGGTGTAGTAAGTGAAATAATGTGGAGGGGAATGCAATTTAAGAAGAAAAATCACTAAAAATAGAAACACCCCAACACTTTTTTGATTGTCTACTATACTTTTTTTTTTTTTAAATAATTTTATGTTTTGGACACCTGGGTGTCTTAGTCAGATAAGTTTCTGACTTCAGCTCAGGTCATGATCTCATGCTTCATGGGTTTGAGCCCTGCATCGGGCTCTGTACTGACAGCTCAGAGCTTGGAGCTGCTTCCAATTCTGTGTCTCCCTCTCTCGCTGCCCCTCCCATGCTCATGTTCTGTCTCTCTCTGTCAAAAATAAATAATAAAAACTTAAACAATAATATTTTTAAGTTTATCTTTGAGAGAGACAGAGAGAGCATGAGCTGGGGAGCATGTGAGAGAGAGAAAGAGACAGAGAGACAGAGAATGCCAAGCAGGCTCTGCAGTCACCACAAACTCATGAAACCATGAGACCATGACCTGAGCCAAAATTAAGAGTGGACACTTAACTGACTGAGCCACCCTCATGCCCTGTTTTTTGGGGTTTTTTGTTTTGTTTTGTTTTGTTTACTGCCTACTATTTCTTAGGTTTTGTGCTTACATTGAATTTAAGAGTGCCCATGAAAGTAAACTCTGAGGGTTAAACAGTCAAATGAATCACCCATAGGCAAACTGAGGATAGAAATGCTCCTTGGTCCAACCCAAAAGCCAATACTTTTTTCCCTTCGACAGACTGCCCACTGTCCCGGCTGCCTTGATGTATGACTGGTATATGGGAGACATGGCCTTATCTAGTGCATATTTTCTTCCTTAGTATTCCTTGTTTGATTTTTATTGTGCATTCAGAATGATTCTTCCCTGAGTGTTGTCCAATGAAATATTTATAACACTGCTGACCATTAAATAAACAAGCGATCCCATTCTGGGTTTATTTGCCTGCCCTCAGAAAACCTTTTATTTCTGTGAAGCTCATTCCTTGGAAGACCTCCCAGGACCTAGAGAAGGGGGTACCTGTGACAATGCTCTTTCTTTGCTCCTCATTCTTTATTTACATAGTGCAATGTATTACTGAAAGTGATATGAAAGAACAGAAGGTAACATTTCAAACACACCAACTGAATACATAGTCACATATTGCCATGTTTGATTTAGATGATCTTTAAGAAGGAAAACCATAGATATATTTAAAGTTTCATTCGAACTCAGCCTCAATTTTACCTCTCCATGGTGGAAAATCACAAAATCAAAAAAAAAATTTTTTTTTAAACTGACTATTGATATTATGCTCTTAAAATACTATCTATTATTGGGGTACCTGGGGGGATCGATTCGTTAAGCGTCTATTGATTTCGGCTCAGGTCATGATCTCATGGTTCGTGAGTTCGAGCACTACATTGGGCTCTGTGCTGACAGCTCAGAGCCTGGAGCCTGCTTTGGATTATGTTTCTCCCTCTCTCTCTGCCCCTCCCCTGCTCATGCTCTGTCTCTCTCTCTCTCAAAAGTAAATAAACATTTAAAAAAGAAGGAACAGAAGCAATGTATATGTTAATGTATATTGATCTAATTCATTCAGTTTAGCTACTGTTTTTTTTCACATAAAATAAAAACTGAGGATAAACCTTAGGGGTTTTGATTTGTGCACAGGGATAAACAAATGTGTCCGTTGACTTTGAAGGGGAAATATGGAGGTGAGAAAGGAGTTTGGACATGCAGATCAGGTGCTCATTGGATATGTTCCATATCCGTATTAGATACACAAATGAAGAGTAAAGGAGATAGCCGGATGTGGGAGTCAGAAGAAAAACAAGATTGGAGTTACAAGGGAGGAAGACGTTAGCATGGAAACAGCCCAGAGGGAAAGAATCCAAGGAATAATTATAAAGAACAAAGGATGCGCAGGTGCCTTGGAACGGGAGAATCAAGAAGGGAAGGATTTAGTAAGGAGGTGGAATGGGCTACGAGGTTGGAGGTAACCCATAGCAGCCACTTACATGTGCAGTGTCCCTTCTGAGCACGTGTGTGTGAATGTGTGAGCGTGTGTGTGAATGTGTGAGCGTGTGTGTGAATGTGTGAGCACACACACACACGCACGTACTGGAGCCCAGACTCGTTCCATTGTCCTTCTGGCCATCCATGTGCTCCTTGTCCATGGTCTAAATTACTGTAGCTTCACTGCAAATCCTGAAATCTTTCTTCCTTTCTTTTTTAAAGCTTATTTATTTATTTTGAGAGATAGAGGCAGCGTGAGTGGGGGAGAGGAGGAGAGAGGGAGAGAGAGAATCCCAAGCAGGCCTCATGCTGTCAGCACAGGGCTCAACACCTGGCTCAAAGTCATGAACCGTGAGATATGACCTGAGCCAGAATCAAGGGTCAGATGCTCAACCAAATGAACCACTGAGCACCCCTCTTTCTCTCTCTCTTTTTTTTTTATAGCCCCTTCTCTCTTCCTTCCTCTGCTTCACAAAGGCATTCACTTCTATTAAATCATACTGGCTCTCTTCATTTAATATTCATATGTCTTTCCTTATATTTTTCCAAGCTCTATTTCATTTTCTTGCATTATTATGACCTTCTTGCCACTTGTAGATGACTCTCTAGCTCACCATACTGCCCGGTCACACTTGTGCCCTCTGAGGGCAAATTAGGATAATGTTCTTATGCTTTAGGCATCACTCTGTTATGAGCCATGGCATAGAGATGCTAATAAGGAGTCTAAATACAATATTAATGCTATTATTAGCCATTAGAAAAATGATTTAATCTCTTCATAATGACTTATCCTTTGGATGACAGTAGATTATTTCTCTGTTCTCTTGTTTGGCATAAAATAATACTTTTTTTATATTTAGCTCATATAAAATGTTAAAAGAAATCGAAAAGAATTCATTTGATGATTTTAAACTGCATTTATAATATATGTCCTCTCTGAATGTACAAGTCTCCTTTTGGCTGTGTTTTCCATCTGTAACTTCCTAATTTATATGTTTATTCATTAAATTATCAGTGAGTTTTATTTAGTGACACACAAATTCTTTGACAGTAAAACTTAATAAGGGAGAAAGCTGGGCTGTATTTTTATCCAATCTCACTCCTTCATTCTTACTATTTACAATTTGAAAAAAAAATGCTGGGACATAAATGCAAAATGATACCTTGAAACACCATCACCAGACAAATGAGAAGCAAGAACTTGACATTATAAAATAAAGACTCTTAAATCTACTGAAGATTCTTTAAAAGGTTAAAAAGTAGATAAAACATTAAAAACCACATTCACAAAATATAAAGCAGGCATTTTTCACAAAGGGTTGAAGTGCTAGATTCTAAGAGGATGAATCACTGGGCAACTAGATCTTCAGAAAAGACTGGACTTTAAGAAGATTGATTCTAGATGGATTATTTTAAACAGAAAAACAGGTGGAAGTACCATGGGATTTGAGGAAAGAGCAAACTTGGTATGATATTTGGTTCTGCCAACTGCATGACACTCCCCTATGACCACTCACTGTCTCCAAAGGGACGAAGACTTCAGTCAATCCAGTCATTGATATTCTGCCTTCAAAAAGGGGCCAAGAGGGGCACCTGGGTGGCTCAGTCAGTGCAGCGTCCAACTTCGGCTCAGGTCATGATCTCACAATTCATGGGTTCGAGCCCCGCATCAGGCTCTGTGCTGACAGCTCAGAGCCTGGAGCCTGTTTCAGATTCTGTGTCTCCTTCTCTCTCTGCTCCTCCCCCACTCATGCTCTGTTTCTCTCTGTCTCAAAAATAAATATACATTAAAAAAATTAGAAAAAGGGGGCCAAGATTCTTGAGAACCACATGATCCCTAATACAGACCATCTCAACTATGATATTGGCTAACATTAAAAAATACTTCATTGAAGATGGAAAAATCAATGGGGTGGCTGGGTGGCTCAGTCAGTTAAGCATCTGACTTCAGCTCAAGTCATGATCTCACAGTTCATGGGTCTGAGCCCTTCCTATAGGACTCTGTGCTGACCATGCAGAGCCTGCTTGGGATTCTGTCTCTGGCTTTACTGTCTATGCCCTTCCTGCATTTGCACTTTCTCTCTCTCTCTCTCTATGTCTCTCTCTAAATAAAGAAACATGAAAAATACATTTCAAAAAGGTAGAAACCATAAACCAGCAATATACAAAGATACAGCAGTTCAAAAGATAGAGAATGCTGAGGGTCAGGGATCAACATCAAAACTGATGATGTCAGATACATGGAGAATACAATGTCATATTCTTACCAAGGAAAGCTTTAGTGAAGAGTTTGGCTGAAAATGGCCCTCTAATTGTCGACTCTCTGGCTGGGAACCTGATCTACTCTGTTGTCACAGGACTGAGAAAGGTTATTTCTGCCTTCAGGGATTCCCCAAATGTAGGCTCTGCAACACCGAATTCAGGTTACCTTTCCCAATTCAGTATAATGTACCTCAAGGAAGGTAAAGAATCTTTATTTCATCATGTCAGGGTTTGGTGAAGGGATGGAGGGAGTCACTCTAGAGCACTGGTTCTCAACAGTGGTGATTTTGCCCCCCCCACGCACCCAGAAAAGGTGGCAACATCTGGAGACAACAGCTATGAAGGAGCAATGCTAGTGGCGTCTAGTGGGTAAAGAACAGAGATGTTGCTAAACATCTGATAATGCACAGGACAGCCCCCCAGCAAATAATTATCCAGTCCAAGATGTCAATCATGCCAACACGGAGACACCTGGCTCTAGAGAAGTCCCTCCACATGGACAGGTGAAATGGCATTGTCTTCCTTCAACAAATACCAAGTACAAAAATCAGTACTAATATCTCTCTTAGAAAAATAGCTGAAGAACAAATAAATTAAAATGTAAAATTCACTACAAGTGTGTATCATTAGAAATCTTAAAGAAGATGCTGTAGTTGTTTAAAACGCAGAACAGGGACTCCTGGGTGGCTCAGTCAGTTAAGCGTCTGACTTCAGCTCAGGTCATGACCTCACAGTTCGTGGGTTCGAGCCCCACGTCAGGCTCTGTGCTGGCAGCTCAGAGTCTGGAGCCTGCTTCAGATTCTGTATCTCCCTTTCTCTCTGAGACTCCCCTGCTCATGCTGCTTCTCTCTCTCTCTCTCTGATATAAGTAAAACATTAAACATTTTTTAAAAAGCGAAACAAAAGAGAAAGGTCTAAGATGGTGTTGTAGGAAGTCCTTGAACTTCCCTCTTCCCATAGACACACTGAATCTACAGCTGAGTATGGACCATTTTCTTCTGAAAATGATCTGAAAACTAGATAAGGTGCCTCTCTATAACAAAGGATAAAAGGACCACAACCAGACACCTAAGGTGAAAGAATACCTAGCTAAAAAGCCACAAGAGTTGATGTCCATTGAACCTAAAGTGCTATAAGATACTGAGATTCTCCTTTGAAAGGGCTCATATGTGGTCTCCCTCACCCTGAGACCCAGTAAAAGACAGATTAGGGGCTTGTCTCTTCCATGCATATCCCAGAGGTTAGGGTGGTTGATCAGGACATGAGCCCCTCACTCCTCCAGAGGAAGCACAACACTGGTGAGCTCTCTCCCAGTTGCATCTCACTGCACTAAGACTGGGATTTCTGGTGAGACATGGAGGACTAAGAAAGGAATAAATGAAGCTCCAATTTAATAGAAGAAAGGAAATCATAAAGACCAGAGTGGAAATTAATGAAATAAAATCCAAAAGACAGTAAAAAAGAACAATGAAACCAAGAGCTGGTTCTTGGAAAAGATACACAAAATTGAGAAAACTTTAGCTAGACTCACCAAGAAAAAGAGGCAAAAGAGAAGTTATGTCTGCCACCATAGAAATACCAAGGATCATAAGAGAAAATAAGGAAGAACTATACACCAACAAACTGAACAACCTAGAAGAAATAGATAAATTCTTAATAAGTTACAGTCTTCCAAGTTTGAATCATCAAGAAGTTAAAAAAAAAAAAAGAAGTTGAGTAGATTGATTTTTAGTAATGAGATTAAATTGGTGAAAAAAATCTCCCAGGAAAATATGCTAAGGACCAGATGGTTTCACTGGTGAATTCTACCAAACATTCAAAGAAGATTCAACAACTATCCATCTGAAACTCTTCCAAAAACTTGAAATGTTTTGAAAGGTTGAAAATTCTGAAAAAATATTTCCAAACTCATTTTACAAGGCCAGCCTTACACTGATTCCCAAGCCAACCAAGGACACCACAGAAAAAGAAAACTATAGGCCAGTACACCTCATGAACACAGATACAAAAATCTTCAACAAAATATTAGCAAACCAAATTCAACAATATATTAAAAGGACTATACATCACAATCGAGAAGAATTTATTCCAAGGATGTAAGGATGGTTCAACATCTGCAAATAAATCGTTGGGGTACACCTCATTAACAAAATGAAAGACAATCTTAATAGGTACAGAAAAAGTATTTGACAAAATTCAGCATCCATTTATGACAATAATTCTCAAGAAAATGGCCAGAGAGGGAACATACCACAACATAATAAAGGCCACCTATGACAAGCTCATAGCTAACATCATACTCGAAGGAAATCTAAAGGCTTTCCCTCTAAGATCAAGAACAAGGCAAAGATGCTTTTTCTCCCCACTTTTATTCAACATAGTATTGGAAGTGCAAGCCACAGCGATTAGGCAAGAAGAAGAAATAAAAGGCATACAAACTTGAAAGAAGGATGTAAAACTGTCAGTAGTTTCTAGAAAACCCTGAAGATTCCACCAAATAACTGTTAAAAGTATAAATGAATTTAGTAAAGGTGCCAGATACAAAATTAATATACAAAAGTCTGTTGGATTTCTATACACTAATAATGCAGTATCAGGAAGAGAACTCAAGAGAATAATCCCGTTTACAATTACATCAAAATGAATAAAATCCTTTGGAATATATTTAACCATGGAAGTAAAAGACTTATACACTGAAAAATATAAGATATTAACGAAAGAAATTAAAGAAGACACAATTAAATGATACGATATTCCAGGCTCATAGATTGGAAGAGTTAATATTGCTAAAGTGTCCATACTCCCCAAAGCAGTCTTCGGATTCAATGTAATCCTCATCAAAATTCCAATGAGATTTTCCACAGAAGTGGAACACATCATTTAAAGATTTGTACAGAACCACAAAAGACCCTGAAAATCCAAAACGATCTTGAGAAAGAAAAATAAAGCTAGAAAAATCATGCTCCCTTATTTCAAATTATACCACAAAGATAAAGTAATCAAAAGAGCATGGTATTGTCATAAAAATGGGCACAGAGATCAATGGAATAGAATAGAGGGCCCAGAAATAAACTTAGGCATACACCAGTTAATTTATGACAAAGGAGGCAAGAATATAATATGGGGAAATATTTGTTTCTTTAATGAATGGTGTTGGGAAAACTGGACAATTGTATACAAAAGAATAAAACTGCATCATCATCTTATATTACATACAAAAATTAATACAAAATAGATTAAGGAGGGGTGCCTGGGTGGCTCAGTAGGTTAAGCCTCTGACTCTTGATTTGGGCTCTGCACTGACAGCACAGAGCCTGCTTGGGATTCTCTGTCACCCTCTCTCTCTGCCTTCTGCAATCATTCTCTCTCTCTGTGTGTCTTTCTCTCTCTCAAAATAAATAAAGTAAAAAAAATGGATTGAACAGTTAAATATAGACCCAAGACCATAAAATCCCTAGAAGAAAATGTGAACTCCTTGACTTTGGTCTTACCAATGCTTTTTTGGGATCTGACTTCAAAGGCAAGGGAAACAAAAGCAAAAATAAACCAATGGGACTATGAAAACTTCTGTACAGCAAAAGAAACTATTAAAAAAAAAACAAGACAACCTAATGAATAGAAGAAAATATTTCCAAATCATAAATCCAATAAAGGATTAATATCCAAAATATATAAAGAACTCATTCAACTCAATAAGAACAAATCATCCAATTAACAAATGGGCAGAAGATCTGAATAGAAATTTTCCAAAAATGATGGCCAACAGGAACATGAAATGATGCTCAACATCATTAATCACGAGGGAAATGTAAATTACATCCACAATGAGGTATCACCTTATACCTGTCAGAATGGCTATTATCAAAAGGACAAAAAATAACAAGTACTGGTGAGGGTGTGGAGAAAAGGGAACACTCATACCCTGTTGGGGAGAATGTAAATTGGCACAGGCACTGTGGAAAACAGTACGGAGGTGCCTCAAAAAATTAAAAATAAAATAACCATAGGATCAAACCATTCCATCCCGGGTATCTTTTCAAAGAACACAAAGACATATGTACCCCTCTTTTCATTACAATATTCTTTCCAGTAGCTAAGATATGAAAACTAGCTAACTATCCATCCATAGATGAATGGGTAAAGAAGATATGGGAAAAAATATATATACCACTACTCAGCCATAAAAGTGAATGAAATCTTGCCATTTGAGATGACACAGATGGATCTTGAAAATACTGTGGAAAATACCGTAAGTCAGACAGAGAAAAACAAATACTCTAAGTTTCACTTATATGTGGAAACTAAAAAACGAAGCAAATAAATAAACAAAACAAAACAAAATAAAAGCCTGACTTATAGGTACAGAGAACAGACTGGTGGTTGCCAGAGGGGATTGGGCTTGCTGGGATCAGGGGGGTGGGGGGTGGAAAATGCTTGAAGAAGATGAAGGAACATAAACTTCCAGTTATACAATAACTTTCGCTGGGATATAAGGTATAGCCCATGATATAGCCAATAATATTGTATCAACATTGAATGGTGACAGATGGTCACCATCACTCTGGTGATCATTTTGCAATGTAGACAAATACATCACTCTATTGCATGCCGGGAACTGACATAATATTGTGTGTTATATCTTCATCAAATGAATAAATAAAATTAACTAACAGAGCACAGAGATCTGAAGGGAATGGTAAAAGGTAAGAAACAACTTAAGAAAATGTCCTTGGCAGGAAGGAAACATGGTCACCAAATGAATTTAACTAATGGTGGCAGTAATGGCCAGACTGGATATGAAAGGAACTTCCAGCTGGTGTATTAAAATAAATGCTCCAGAACTTGTCAGGGGACAATGAAGAATATTATAAAAGTATAAAATTTGAGACAAAACAAATATAGGATATATATATAAATGCATATATATACACATACATAGATAGGTATATATATATATATATATATATATAGAGAGAGAGAGAGAGAGANATAGGATAGAGAGACATAATGAGACATAATAAGAGGAAAATATTGAAAAGTCTAAATGTCAGGCAAAAGGGTTGAGGGATTCATTGGTGAAATCAATTACTTTTGGAAATTTTTTAAGTGTTTATTTATTTTTGAGAGAGAGTGTGTGTATATGAGCAGGGAAGGGGCAGAGAGAGAGGGAGACACAGAATCTGAAAGCAGGCTCCAGGCTCTGAGCTGTCAGCACAGAGCCCAAGGTGGGGCTCGAACCCAGGAACTGTGAGATCATGACCTGAGCAGAAGTCAGATGCTTAACCAGCTGAGCCACTCAAATGCCCCAATTACTTTTTTTTGAAGGAAGCTTGTCAAATTCCATGAGCATTCAGGAAACAAATCAAAAGCATTATGCCAAAAAATAGGTGGACTTCTTCAGAGAAACATAAATGCAGCGAGCCGGTCACGGGACAACAGCGGTCCCCACTCTGCATGGCTGTTGTTATAACTAATGAGAAATACATCTAAAGGGACTTTGCCCAGCATGTGCCAAGGACCAGCATGTCAGATATTGAAGAGAATTGTTGACGTTTCAGTTGGAAAGTTATTGAAGCTCTAAGGACTTTGAACTTCACCCCAAAGTCATTGAGGCCCCCATGGAATGACTTTGATTCCAGGAGTGACAGAATTACTTCATCACTTTGAAAAATTACTCTGGCAGCAGAATGGAAGAGGGAAAACTCTGTGCTTAAAGAAGACTAATTGGGAGGCTTTTAGGAAATTAAGAAAGCCAGCTTCTAAGTTCTTCAACCGAGTTGGTGCAGAGCAAATAGGGAGGAGAGAATAAACGTGAAATAATTCAAAAGTATGATCAACGGAATATGACACATGATTCAAGGTCTGGGAGTGGCAGTTAAGAAGAAGATGTGCTTTATAGTCTTAAGGTTATAAAGTATTTTTAGGTGAAGAATAAATATGAGTGGGGCGTTCGAGGAAATAAAATGTCATCCCCTGTGAGGACATAGTAGCATGATCATTACTCTGTGTTACTAAGTGCTGAATAAATTTCCACAATGAACATTCAGCTTACTCCATTCTGAATTAGGTGCCGGGGATGCAGAGGCAAAAACACACACCCCTTTTTCATGTGTAAGGAACATATGTGGAGGAAACGTACGTGGAAACGTTTTATATGCATAAAGTCAGGTGCTGGATTAAAAAAATTACAGCCAGTGGTGGGCCTGCACAGGGGAGTGACTCTTAAATTCGAGAGGGTTGCCTGGAGATTACATCTAATCTGCACCCCGACGATGAATGAGAATTAGTCTACAAGACCAAGATGGGAAGCGAGCCCAGGTCGGGGTGGCTTGGGACCATGGGAGTTTCCAATTTATGACCTTTCTAAATTCTAAAAAGTTTCCACTGCGGGTTGACAGCATGTACTTTTGGAACTCCACCAAAAGAGATAACTTTTTCGAGGTAATGATTTACAGACATCCACTCAGCCCCCTCTCCGAGTAGAAGGTTAGATGCCTGATTTCTTGTTACCCCAGAAATGTCTTGCTGACAAGATGGCAGTCGTCCTGAGACGGGTGATAGTAATAAAATGTAATCGTCACTGAGCGTCTCTACAGAACGTCAACCCCTTGTTTAACCTCCACATGAAACATCCGTTGGACCATTTCTTACCACAAAAGTGATTTAACTTCTGCTGACGCCACCCTGAAAAATCAACGGGGTGTTGACTTTTCCAATAAAATGTCTTTGTTAGGCTCTCACAGCCACCCACCCAGGCCAATTTTCCAAACCGTGGAACTGCACCTCACACATCAAGATCCTGCCTCATTGATAGCCATGATTGCTTTGTAAAATCTCCTGTTCTCTAAAACTCGTAAAGGAGTGGCCATTTATAATGCAAATGTAAAACACCTTTAGCTCTTTGAATGGCTTCCAGAAACATTAGAGGTCAGATGTTTTTCTCTTAGAATTACTGTCATCTTCCTTCTTTATTTCCAATCTGGAAATAATCACATTCATTAGATCTACAAGTTTCATATAAGCCTTTTTCCTCTTTTTTTCTTTTGGGTTTTCATGTGAACCTTTTAAGTTCTTATTCTGAGGCTTTATTTGAGCCTACGTGAGCCACAGTTCCTTTTAAAAACTTTTAGTAAGAGTGTCCATCTCTGATTTTTTACTGCTTGCTCAATCTCCTGTGCCTTATGACCACTGAGGGTTGGCCATTCACAAAATTGACTTTAGGTATTTGCCTTAAGCAGTATTTTATTTCCTACTTTAAATCAACCTAATGTGGTGAGGAAAGAATATTATTAAATTAAAGCCTATGCTACCTGGAGATACGGCTACAGTTCTATTTTGAAGGATCGCCTTAAGGTCAGTAATAATTATCTCAGCGATTTTAATAGATATATTCCAACATAGGCTCAATACAATGTAGGCCTGGAGGTATTTGGCACAAATCACAGATAGGAGTCTATGCTCTCAGAATGTGTGTGTGTGTGTGTGTGTGTGTGTGTGTCTGGGTGTGTGTGTGTGTGTATTTATAACCTTGTGATTAAAAAATATATATAGTTTCTTTACAATGGCCCTGTTTTACGTTTACTTCTTTAACTTAAACCCAATGTTAAGGACTAAGCATTTTGACCCCCATAGAAGTCCCATGTTGAAATCCTAATCTGCAATGTAATAGTATTAGGGGAGGATGGGGTCTTTGTGAAGTTATTAGAGCCTGAGGACAGAGCCCTCATATTGGGATTAGTGCCCTTATAAGAGACTCCAGAGATCCCTCCCTGCTTCCACCATGTGAAGACACAGCGAGAAGATGGCCATCTGTGCGCCATGAAGCCAGTAGTCCCTCGACACAGAATCTGCTGGAGCATTGACCTTAGACTTCCCATTCTCCAGAACCATGAGAAATAAATGTGTGTTGTTGATAAGCCATCCATTCTATGATATGTTCTCAGAGCAGCATGAACTGATGAAGGCACTCAAACTTTGGGTACAGATCAAGACTATGGTTTTACAGGGTGTGTGTGCAGAAAGGATGAGCCCAATGTGGGGCTCTAACTCACAGTTGTGGGATCATGACCTGAGCTGACATCAAGAGTTGGATGATCCACCGAGTGAGCCACCCAGGTGCCTCTGGGATGTATATTTCTAATGTGACATACCCTAGCCTCGCTTGATGAATATGCATACCATACAGGGTTATTGTCATGATTCACTGAGTTAACACATACAATGGGCTTAAAAAAGTATCTGGTACCAAAGATATACTTAGTAAATTTTAGCTACTATTATGGTTTACTATTTGATACTATTCCTATTTTTAGTATATAGTCTCATATACAACCTTTGGTTGATGAATGTATGTTAAATCAATTCACGAGCTAATACAGAATTGGGAATTAATGTCATTACTACAGATATAGGGCTGTGCCAGAAAGACAAAGCATACTCACAGACATAACACACAGGGCTTTAGTGAAAACAGTACTTTCCAGGTAAGGAAGGGGAGGTGGGAAACCAACAGGGGATGTCCAAGCCACCAAGAAAAGCTACAGAAAACACCTTTATGTCCCTCAGGGCTGAAGAGGTAAGGGGAAGGACTAGTCATCAGAACGAGACAAGGGCTGAAACTATGAGCAAGAACCATCTCACAGAAGTGTGGTCTTTGAGGGGGAAATAAGACCCTGGAAGGTCTCCCTTGTAAGGGAGCCTGTCGGTGGAGTAAATACCTCAACTTCTCTCCTCCTGCCCCGGTCTCCTGAAGGTGCCAGTTGGAGCCTGCAGTTCCAGAAGTTTGGCGGATGCAGCCCATAGTGGTCAGCCTCCAGCGTACAAAGTAGAGTGTGGATCTGGAAGGCCAGACAAAAACCAACACAGCAATAGACCTTGGGGCTAAAGGAGGCTTCAACACTTTCTTTGGGCTGAACCATGTGTGACCACCAAACAATTTGACTGTCAGCACTATGTATGGACTAATCGAGTTCTTATTTTCTTTCCCTCAACTTGAGTTTTCATATATCCTAAATCTTTTATTTTATTCTATTTTTTTGTGGTATCTCCTA
>NW_027532825.1:4162024-4305918 GCF_008692635.1 Crocuta crocuta
TTTTTTTTGGTTTCCTCTTTTTTTTTTTTTTTTTTTTTTTTGGTTTTCCATCATAGTAAATGCGACACAACAACAGTTTCCCCAAAGCCTTTTCATTATTTTTGTGGTCAAACCATTTATTTTTGCCTTTCTCATAATCTGAAAGCATTAAAGTTGCTTTACTGAAAAGATGATAGCTCTATGTTAGAAATACCCATTATTTTGAAAAAAAAATACTATACTATAATTTCACTAAAAGTCTTTTTTTAATGTTTTTATTTATTTTTGAGAGAGCAAAAGAGAGAGAGAGAGAGACAGAGCAGGAGCAGGGGAAAGGCAGATAGAGAAAGAGAGAAGGAGACACAGAATCCGCAGCAGGCTCCAGGCTCTGAGCTGTCAGCACAGAGCCCGACACAGGGCTTGAACTCATGAACTGCAAGATCATGACCTGAGCCGAATTTGGATGCCCAACAGACTGAGCCACCCAGGTGCCCCTAAAATCTTTTCTAAAGCCAGTCTTGGCCACTCTCCCGCTCTCCCCAATGGCACCTTTTTGTCCGCCCATGTAATACTGAACGAGTCACCTGCTACCCCTTCTAATGAAAATATGTGGGGAGAGGTCTGAGTGTTTACATCAGTCAGCTTAGGCTTGTGTCTAACTTATGCAAATTATTAAGTGGCTTCTGTTAAAGACACCTTGTCACCTTCGGCCTTACCTTTATTCTGTTCATTAGTTAAAATGAGCAAACAGTGCCTACTTGGGTTTTTTGGTGAGGATTATATTCAATACATGGTAAGGTTATTTCCAGCTTATGTGTTTTTCTTTCTTTACACTCTGGGGGCTATTATGAAAACAAAACAAAAAAAAACAAAAACAAATAACAAATAACAACAACTGACTTAGAAGGTAGAGTATAAACATTTTAATAAAAAATATGAAGTCATAGGTTAGTACTTTGTTGAAATAGGCCTGCTCTTCAGAAAGTATCACTGAAATGGTTTTGTTTTTATCCACATATTAGATTGATTTGCTCTAGGGGGAATAGTATGGTGGACAAAGGAAGTCCATGAGTTAGTACTTGTTTGGTAGAACCAGAGCACAAAAAGTAGACCTTCCTTTAGTGGCCCAGGAATTTCTCTAGAGAATAGAGTTGCCCACTATTGCCAGGCTCTTTCTTGTGAATGAGGCCACCTCGTCTCTGATACTTCGTTCCTCAGGCAGTAAAGGGACTCTTGTCTGCACACCAGTGGTCATGACTGACTGGATACAGGAGAGGTCAGTCTGCGTCATAACTCCCCTGACACAGGGCTCAGAGGAAGACTGTTGTGTCCGTGGATAGAGTCCACGTGGCCTACAACAGATTTCATGCTTTGAATTTGTTTTCTAAAAGGAAAGGTTATTTGGGGGAGAAATGCAGAGTAATTTTGCTGAGTCAGCCTCAAATGGCAACACTCACGAAAAATAGTTTCATCTACTCTTGCAAGAGCATTTTGCTGGTGGAAGGCACGGATACAGGAAATTGGCAGAAATATTCTGAGTTTTCTATTTATAGGAGGCTTGGCAGGAGCAAAGGAGAGAATATATTACTTGAAATATGCTTACTGAATTTTTTCCCTTCAACAACTCACTGGAAATAGGAAGTACTTACGAAGATGTTTAAAGCCACATAATGCCACTTGTAAAAAGTACTCTGTGATGAACAGTATGAAGCCATATTCCAAAATTATTTGTTCAACTCATGGAGACCTTCCTTTCAAAATAGCTTGATTAGAACTTGGTAATACATTATTGGAGGGGAAAAAAGATCTCATTGAATATGATCATAGTGTTTCCACTGTGAGGAATGCTGGTTCTCATCATTAATTCTGTTAACTACCAGAAATCCACGGACATTTCTCCATCAATAATTCTTACGCACATTATTAGTGAATATCTACGATATATTCAGTATTATGTTAATGTGAAATAGGCGATAAAGGAGAAATGTAAGAGAAGGGTAATCTCTTGGTGCCACCTCCAGTCCCTTGAGGAGATGAGCATAGATGTTCAAAATTCACCTGTGCAGTGGCGCCTGAGTGGCTCAGTGGGTTGAGCATCTGACTCTCGGTTTTGCCTCAGGTCATAACCTTGTGGTTGGTGCATTTAAGCCCCATGCCAGGCTCTGCGCTGACAGTGTGGAACATGCTTAGGATCCTCTCTCTCTCCTCTCTCTGCCCTTTCCTTGCTCTCTCTCTCTCTCTCTCTCTCTCTCAAATGAATAATTTTTAAAAAAGTCCCCATTCAAAACTTCATGTAATAAAGAGGTACTTCCATGGACTCACCCATGATGGTATGGATAATGCACACTATAGAACTTTAATAATGAGAGACAGAGATTAGGTGAACACTATACACAAGTACACAAGTCACTTTTCATGGAGAGAATGTGGCATTCAGTGCCACGGATGTGGAGTAAATATGAGGACGTGAAAGAAAGAGTGAAAATATTTCAGAAGGGAGAAATTATCTTAGTGGGTGTGACTTCCTAGTTTCCAGAGAGTGAAGCAAAGACTAGATAATTTTGGCATGGTGTTTATAGGCAAAGCTGGACATTTTGATGGGTCTTGAAAAAGACAGCAATAAGGGTCCCATCTCACATGGTGGCTCTGAATTCAGAGATGTTTGAAGGTAGTGAGGCCTGAATGAACAGGAGGTCTGTTAATGCTAGAGTAGAAATATTTTTTTTTTAATTTTTACTTTTTGAAATCCTGGGGCATTCTTGTCTCCATCAGTTTTCCCAGGGCTGTAATTGAAGACCAAGTGCAATCCATATGAACTCCCCAAACCACCTCCAAGTGCACACCTCCATACATGCGCTGTGCTTATTTTTAACCTTTTATCTTCTGAAGAATAGCATCCAGATGAAACCACTACCTCCTATCAGTATGGTCTGCGTTGAATTCACATAACTGGAATAGCTCTGCATATATTGATTCATATCTAGCTTCTTCAACTCAGAATTATTTGTGAGAGTCTTCTGTTGTGTGGTTCTCTAGTTCATTGATTTTTCTTGCTATGTGACATTCTGTTCCTGAAGGCATCACAACTTGTATGTCTGACCTACCGCTGACGTGCATTTGGGCTATTTCCAAGTTTTGGGGGTTAATATGAATAGTGCCCGTATGAACATTCTTATTTTTTCTCTTGGTACACATGTGCTTGTATTTCTGTTTTGAAATCCTCAGGATTGAGGGGCGCCTGGGTGGCTCAATGGATTAAGTGTCCAGTTCTTGGTTTCCACTCAGATCATGGTCTCGTGGTTTGTGAGTTAGATCTCTGCATCAGATTCTATGCTAACACCGCAGATCCTGCTTGGGATTCTCTCTCTCTCTCTCTCTCTTTCTTTCTTTCTCTCTGCCCTTCCCTCTCCATCTTAAAATAAATAAAAGATTCAGAAATAGAAAATCCTCAGGATTGAAATTACTGGGTCATAGAATATAAGTATGCTTAAAGTTAGTAAATAATGACCAACTGTTATCCAAAGTCATCGTATGACTTAAGATTCTACCAACAGTATTTTGGATTCTCATCCATCTACCTACTCACTGAACATTTAGTATTTTTGGATTGTTTGTTCTCTTGCCCTTCATGGTGAGTGTATAGTGTTATCTTCTTGTGAATTTAACTTGAGTTTGCTTTATAACCCAACAGGGGAAGCAAATGTTTTGAAAATAGGGGCACCTGGCTGGCTCAGTCAGTGGAACATGCAACTCTTGATCTTGGGGTTGTGAGTTCAAGTTCTACGTTGGGAGCTTACTTAAAAAAGAAAAGTTTTCAAAATAATTTTTCTTGGCTACATAGATGTGTTGCTTTACACAGTGACACCTCATCTGCCTATTTTTCACCGTGCTATGCGATTACTGTTGTTGCTTATTGATTATTTATGATTCTGGGTTCCAGTCCTCTGCGATTTGTATTGTGATTATATTTCATCAGACTTGGCTTTGTTTATCTCCCTTTTATTTGTGTCTGCTGTTAAAGAAAGATTCTCATTTTAATGTAGTCATATTCTTCAACCTCTTTCTTTATGGGCTGCCCTTTTTGTATCCTAAGAAATCGTCACCTTACCAAAGTTCACAAAGATATTTTTCTATTTTATTTTATAAAGCCTTTTCGTCTTCCACTTCCAGGTTCCACCTACAATTGTTTTCTATCTTTGTGTAAGTTAAAAGTCAAGTTTCATTTGAATTTCTTATAGCCATCCAAATGAGAGAAGAAAAGAAGGAACACTTACCAGAACCCAAAGCCAACCTACAGAGAGAAAGCAGGAAGAATCGTAACTGGACTTCTCTTCTTTTTCCCTTGGAGTCAATGTCAGGACTTGAGTGGCTGAGACCAACAATGATAAACTTCAAGTCAGGCTCTCAGGGCAAAGACAAGGTGGAAACTGGGGAGTAGATGAAAATGGAGAAACCAGAGATATTTGGCACATTAGTACCATTGCTTTTATTAATGTCAATTATCAGGGGCGCCTGGGTGGCTCAGTCAGTTAAGCGTCCGACTTCAGCTCAAGTAATGATCTCATGGTTTGTGGATTCAAGCTCCACAATCAGGCTCTCTGCTGACAGCTCAGAGCCTGGAGCCTGCTTCAGATTCTGGATCTCCCTCTGTCTCTGCCCCTCCCCTGCTTGTGCTCTGTCTCTCAAAAATAAATAACGTTAAAATTTTTAAAAAATACATTTTTTAAAAATTCAATCATCAAATATTTCTCTAAGTGGATCAGATTGGCAAAATAAGACAGACCAGTGAGTAATTAGGCAACAGGTCACCTGCTCACATAAAGGGCATTGAATTTTTAAGATCCTGATGAATGAAATAAAGAATAAAGTACTTATTGTACATTGTTATGATGTAAGGAGATATCTTTACTGGATTCAGGATATCATCCATTTGATTGGGGCTTTTGGTTCACAATCTAGCTTCCAGGAAAAACTTTTAATTTTTTCCCCTGCCATTTTATCCCCATCACCTGGCATAATGTCAAGGGCATTGAAGAGCCAAAAGTTGCTTAGTAGTTAAAGTACTGAATCAGGGGTGCCTGGGTGGCTCAGTCGGTGAAGCGTCTGACTCTTGATTTCAGCTCAGGTCATGATCTCACAGTTCGTGGGACCAAGCCCCATGTTGGGTTCTGTCAGTGCAGAGCCTGCTTGGGATTCTCTCTGTTGTGCTCTCCCTGCCTCTCTCCACACCCCCTCACCAAAATAAATAAATAAGCTTTAAAAAATTAATGCATTGCTGGCAATGATTAAGTTACTCTGAGCTGGGATCTATATTCAGTCTCTGATGTTAGAGGCTGTGGGGAGAAAACGAGTCATAATTATGAGGTGAAATCCCATGAGTGTGGTCACTGTGGCAAAAGTGTTGTAACTGACCATCCACTGTGACTCCAGGTCTGACTGGTGAAACAGGGTCCCCGTGGAGGCACTTGCTTCTCCAAGTTAATATTCACAGGCCCAAGTGGGACCAAGCTATTCATGTAGACTCGTATCTCATTAGGAACTAACTTTTCTGGGGATCCCTGTCCATCCCTTTATCAAAAGCTGAGGGGAGAGAATTGGAAAAGATAGGTCAACAGCTCCCTGGCTCTGTGATTGATACCCCAGAAAGACAAGCATATGGGTCCTCACTGCTGCCGGAATCCCCACGCCTCCTACCAAGCCTCACCCTTACTCCACCCCATCCCAAAAAGCACCTTGCACATCCCATGAGCCCAAAGAGGAGGCCCGTTTTGAGAAGCCAATGAATGAACTACATTCCCAAGAGGCAATGGAGTACAACAAAGATGGTAAATTATTACCCAGCCTTTTCGCAGCAAAGCAGAGATCAGGAATTCACGGGTAGGTGTAGTCCATTAAAATCAATTTTCCACTGCTCAACAAATTTCTCTCTTCTTACAACACCATGATTATGCTGGAGTTAATTACCTCTTGCTTAACTCCATCTGCCTCAATAGAAATGCAATTGGATCTATAACATATTCAGATAATGGCTTAGTATTTTTTTTTCATCAGAGTTCATTTTAAGTAGAATCCAGGAGATAAAAACAGAGCAAACATGAGCCTAAAAAAATAGAACTCTTCACAGAGACACGCAGCAATGTTATCCACAGGATTTACCAGCCAGAGGGAGTAAGGGCACAAGTCCAGACACTGTAATTACAATGGACACAACAGAGGAGAATCCCGGCTGGTCCCCAGTGAAGCCTCCCAGCTGAGATGACATCCTGGGGTCTCCAGCTGTGTTTGTCGAAGCTTGATGCCCTGCGCACTGAGCCGGCCCAGAGACCCCGAGAGCTGCAAGTCCTGTGATCTCCCCCGCTGGCTGCTTTCCCCGGTCCCCAGGTGTGGGGGACAGGCACGGTGGGAGGTCCCCTGTCTTCATCTTTGGCTTCTGTGGGTGCCTGACTGGCCTGCCCCACACCCTGCGGACAAGACTTTGGAGAGGCCAACAGAAATGCCTACTGATTTCTCTCTGTTGGATCTTGTCTTCTAGATATTCTTATTTTTCTTAACTTGGATATACTAGGCAGGAGAAAACTCTAAAGTTTGTTCTGTTTCAATCTTATGTCATTCCTGCAGTTCACCCTCGAGAGCTGCTAACAGCTGACTGGTGGAGGGGTGAACAGTCTGCTGTGCCCCAGGGCCTTGTGGTGCTGGTGTAGGTACACCTGGTGCCCAGGGCTCAGGGTCTCCCCTGGCTGCTTCTTGTGCCATGCTTGGGTGCTGCTCTATGTGGCAGGAGCTCCTGTGTGTGCGGGAGCTCCTGTGTGTGCGGGAGCTCCTGTGTGTGCGGGAGCTCCAGTGTGTGCGGGAGCTCCAGTGTGTGCAGAGTCCCCGTGTGTGCAGGTGGTCCTGTGTGGGAGAGATGCCCTGTGTGTGGGAGAACCCATGTGTGCTGAGTTCTAGTGTGTACATGAGATGCCGTGTGTGCAGGAGCTCCCATGTGTGCAAGAACTCCAGTGTGTGTGGGAGATCCCATGTGGGGTGGAGATCCTGTGTGTAGGAGAGATTCCGTATGGGGAGGGGATCCCGTGTGTGTGGGAGATCTCGTGGGGGGGGTGGAGATCCCATGTGGAAGGGGGAGATCCTGTGGGGTGGAGATCCCATGTGAGGGGGAGATCTGATGTGTGTGGGATATCCGGTGTGTGGGGGAGATCCCGTGCAGGGCGGAGAGATCCCGTGTGGAGTGGAGATCCCGTGCAGGGGGGAGATCCCATTTGTGCTGAGTTCTTGTGTGTATATGAGATCCCGTGTGTGCGGGAACTCCCGTGTGTGTGTGAGATCCTGTGAGTGCAGGAGCTCCCATGTGTGTAAGAACTCCAGTGTGTAGGGGAGATCCCATGTGTGGTGGAGATCTGGTGTGTGTAGGAGATCCCATGTGGGATGGAGATCCCGTGTGGGGCAGGGAGATCCCGTGGTGGGGGGAGCTCCCACGTGGCCATAGCTTCCAAGGTTTTCCTTGTCTACCACCAGGAGAGCTGACTCTGGCTTTCTAGGTTTCTAATTAAAACCAAATAAAGCACTGTAACAAATCCGAATGGAAGGAAAGGTGTTTGGTCTCCTTATGTGATGGACACCACACTGACCCAACTAGGCATCTGGGAGCAGAAGGTTAGGGTGAGGAGGGGCTCCCGCATTGCATGGCTGAGGCGGCAACAGTCAGGTGGTCAGGACCATGCTTTTCTCACTCGGGGATATCCACAGAGACTCCTACTGTAGAAGACCCCTCAGTTTGGCTTTAGTAGCTGGAATTTCTAATATAATTATATCAACTGCAATTTCCCACCCTCCCCCCACCTCCAAAAAGAGAAGAAAAGACCATTCATGTTGCCTCTAGGTCTTTTTACCATAGCTTAAATATTTCAGTGAAATTTTGAGCACAATAAAGAGAGTTCCAAGATGCTACTTCCAAGGTTATCTCAGAAGATGCCATTGCAGAAGGAGAAAACACACAAACTATTTTCTTATTGACTCTGTATAATAGTACCTGATCGTCAAGCTTATTGTGGGGAAATGCAGATTCCCGCCAATGTTCTGAAGCTCCCCAGTGTGCAGGGTGTTACTAGGCCCTCCTCTCACAGGTACGTGGCAATGAAATACCCTCCCTTATTGCTGGTCTTCATCATCACCTGTGGGAGCCAACGTGGTACTTACTTCTAAGTGCTCTGCGAAAACTTCTTGTATATTTAGAATGTACTCAGTCTCAATATAGGGCAAGGCATTAGAGATACAGCATGAAGTAAAGTATCTGTGTGTAAGAAGCTCCCTCAAGAAGTGCATAAATTATTCAAACACGCAAGTACCCAGTCTACCCAGAACACTTAATGATGTACTTTTATCTGACTTATGGCCACACGCTGGGCACTCAGCTGTAACTGTCCTTAATTGTGAAAACATGATAAAATCTGGAAATCCTTCCTGCTCCAGGCACATTTCACTGCCCAGGAGGGTTTGCATGTGGAGATAACAGATCTTTTTCTGTCTGAATTCTACTGTTTGCTTCTCTCAATCAGAAATTCTCCACAACCCCCGGTCCCTCCCGAGCTTTGCCTGATTTGGCACCACTCTCTGTCCTTAGTGAAAATGAAGAGGGGTGCCGTGGTGGCTCAGTTGGTTGAGCAACCAACTTCAGCTCAGGTCATGATCTCATGGTTCGTGGGTTCAAGCCCCACATCGGGCTCTGTGCCGACAGCTCTGAGCCTGGAGCCTGCTTCAGATTCTGTATCTCCCTCTCCCTGCCCCTCCCCTGCTCATGCTCCGTCTCCCTCTTTCTCTGCTCCTCCCTCCACTCACTTGCATGTGCGCTCTCTCTCTCTCTCAAAAATAAATAAACATTTAAAAATATTTTATTTANAAAATATTTTAAATGAAGATAGGTCTGGGGCGCCCGGGTGGCTCATTCAGTTAAGTGTCCAAATTCGGCTCGGTCATGATCTCACGGTTTGTGAGTTTGATCGCCGCAACAGGCTCTGTGCTGACAGATGTCATGATGTCAGGGAAAAAAGGGGCGGTTAAGATACAAGAAACATTCAAACAGGGGCAGCAGGTCCTGAAGAAGGATGCATTATTTAGCGTCAGAAGGATGCAGGGGGAAGTGAGAGCTTTGCTTGGAAAGAAACAAGAAGGTAGATGCGGTTCAGAATTCAGGCCGTGCGTTCGATCCTTCTCTCAGAAGGGAGGTAAACACCAGAAACAGCACTAACAGGAAGTTATCACCTTTGGATCCACTATTAATAGATTGGGCCCCAAATTCAAGCAAAGACTGTGACACTGAACACAAAAATGGGCAGATTTGCTTCCAATTGAGACAAACCGTATGAGAAGTCTGTAGGATCAAGCTTCGTATCATAGTGCTCGCAGACAGGGACATTATAAAATGCGTGATGACTCGGAAGGTTGTGAAATGTCCCATCCCAGTCCCAGTTGTGAGTTCAAGGGTGTCATTTGGTGATATCCTGAGCATAATAACAAAGAAATTTGGCTTCCAAAACCAATGGCAATTCAATGAATGCAGGTCTGAGAGTCATTCAAAGCCTAGAAATGCAAGGCATATCCAAACGTGGAGAGGAGAGACACCATCCTACCCAGTGGCTGGGTTCATTCATTTGACCTTCAAAAGCTACCAGGTAGTAAAAAAAAAAAAAAAAAAAAAAAAAAGAGGAGTAGATGCTGTGGGCTGGCTTTTCCAGCTCCTGGATAGTCAGCTAGTCCAATAGAATCCCAGTGTTCGAAGTATCAATATAAAGTCTTAAAGGTATTTGCGTACATAGTGGTGAATAAAGACAAGACAATAGTGCCTAAGCAGGGTCTTCTTATCTCAAAATCTAGAAGAGAATCCTCTGAAAATGGATGTGGTAACATTAAAAGCTTAACCTGCTTGGTTTTCAGTGAAGCAGGAAGGGTCACGGACTTGGGATTTAAGAACTGGTCATGGATTTCCTTACTACACATGCAGTTCAGCTGATGGTTCTAGTAGCTGCCATTGCCAGATACTGACCCCTTGCCTGATCTTATTGGAAAGATCTCCCAACTGAATATGTTAGCCCATTAGCTCTGACTGCTGTCAGTGTGGGTAAAAATGCAGTTTTCAACCAGTGAGGGAGAGAACAGATCTCTTATCCAAGTCTTTCTAGACTGAATTTCTAGATGATCTTTCCAATAGTCTTGTTGGTCTGTGGAAATGTGGATTCAGATGGTTTATCAAGTGACTGCGGATTGGAGGCTCCGTATCGCATCAGGAGCAGACTTCCAAAGAGGAAAGCCACACTGATGGCTGCCGGGTGAGAATCCCGAGGTCTTGTTATTTATGATGCAACACTGGGTCTATATTTAGGAGTTCCCCAGAATATGTCCACAGATGGAATGGTTGGAAATAGATTGGCCATTTGAAGCAACTTCAAATACAAGTGTTCAAAAATGGATAAGATCAGGAGCAGTTAAAATAAGTGACTTGGGGAATGAAAGTCTAGCACCCAGCTAGATTTTACATCAGCATTCCATTTTGTGTGCTAGAATTCACACCTGCATGTGATGTAGGGCACATGATTAGCTTCCCTTGTGGGTAAGAGCTTAAGTTCTCTCAAATCAACATCTAAAAGTCTGTGATACTTTGGGGGACATGAGAGCAATAGTTTTCTCTGGCTGGAGATGCTTTAGGTCATCGATCAGAGTTGAAATTTTCAGTGACATAGACATTATTTATTTCCTGCCAAAATTCTTTCTTCTTTTTTTCCCCCCTAAAGTCTGAATTCCATTTTGGTTTAGAATATCAGTGTATCCAGGGGTGCCTGGGTGATGCAATTGGTTAAGTGTCTGACTCGATATCGCCGTGGGTCGTGATCTTGCAGTAGTGGGATTGAGCCACTTGCAGGGCTCTGTGTTGGGCATGGAGACTGCTTGGGATTCTCTCTCTCTCCCTCTCTCTCTTCCCATCCCCTGCTCTCTCTCCCTCTCTCTCTTAAAATAAATAAGCATTAAAAAAAGAATATCAATATACTTAATTAAGTATATTCACATAGAAAGATTTTGCTACTAGAAGAGGTCACATGACCTTTGATCCAGTCGGTGATACAGGCAGACTCAGGCAGCCTGCGGGTTAGCACCTTTCTCTCCCTTTGTAGAGAAGGAAAACTGTTCCTTTCTCTTCTAGATTCTTTGGTTGGCCTAATAATTAAATCGATGCAAGACAGATTACCAGGAGAAAAAGAAATTGAATTCTATACTTGTGGGTGTCGCACAAAGTCATTAGAAGCCTTCTCGGATAATCAGACAATTGAGGCTTATGTGCGATCCTGAGCCAAGGGGAAGGGGGTGAGATCTGGGGCTCCACAGGGTAGGAAGATATTTTGTAAGAAGATGAGAAGAGCAAATGTTTGGTAAACAAATGTTTGCCAGGACACGAGGATAAGTCTTCTGATGGAAAAGTTCTCTCTGGTTACAGCTCTCTTTCTGGTACAGGTTGCATATCTAAACCCTTTTGTGCAGTTGAGGAGAACGCAAAAGCCTTTCTGGGAGCACTTGGGTGGCTCAGTGGGCTGGAAGTCTGACTTGAGCTCAGGTCATGCTTTCTGGTTGTGGGTTCGAGCCCTGCATCAGGCTCTGGGCTGACAGCTCAGAGCCNTGCAAAAGCCTTTTTGGGAGCACCTGGGTGGCTCAGTGGGCTGGAAGTCTGACTTGAGCTCAGGTCATGCTTTCTGGTTGTGGGTTCGAGCCCTGCATCAGGCTCTGGGCTGACAGCTCAGAGCCTGGAGCCTGCTTCTGATTCTGTTTCTCCCTCTCTCTCACTCTCTCTGCCCTTCCCCTGTTCATGCTCTCTCTCTCTCTCAAAAATAAATATTAAAAAAAAAAAAAAGCTTTTCTGGACTCGAGGCTTGATTGCCTCCAGCTCAAAATAATCCATATTGCTAAAGCGGTACATTCTGGGGTCACGAATCCGGCTCACCCTCCCCTCTCTTCCTTAAAGTGTCTAGAACTGAGCCAACAGCCTTGAGGCATCGAATGGTCATTTGGTGTCCAGAAAACAGAAAGTCACAGACAGAGCAAGGAGATAAGAAATGGCCAGCACCCTGATGTCATCATTGGTCCTTTTTTCTTATTAAATACATTTGACATGTAACCTTGTATAAGTTTTACGTATACAATGTATTACCTCCATACATTTATATATTGTAATATGGTTGCCAATACGGTGACCTGTATCTTCTCCTGTAACTACAGACCAATATTATTGTCTATATTGCTTATATTGTGTATACCTCTCTCCATACCTTATTTATTACTTGTTACAAGTTTGTACGTTCAGGTCCCGGTAACCAGTGTAACTTTTTTAGATTCTACCTGAAGACCTGGGCTGTTAGCAGTCTGACCTCATACCCGAGGTACCAGAGACAATGAATCTTTGGGATTAGCCTTTGCCAGTCAGATAGTTTCTTTTCTCTTGCTTTAGTGTTTGTTTTGTTCTTCAGGTGGACTCATTTCTAAATGACACACATGATTATATATTTATCCCTTTGCTGAATATTAACCTTGATATAATAATTACCTAATGGAAGATAGCCACAAACAGACAGCTGTCATTCTGATGCTTTGGGATACGTTGAGACTGTGTGAGGATATGGGATAAAAACTTGAGGTTTTTATCAGAAATGTTTTTAAATATCAGAACAGGAATCATACTCATGGATTACCCCACATAGGTTACTTTACTTCTCTGTGCTCGGTCTTCTCATTCACGAAGCTTGATTATTAATATTACCATGTGTAATTCTATTACTCGATCATATAGGGCTTCACAAAGTATGTGAACCATACCGAGGTGTCCAGTTTTGGGGGGTTCCTTTTCCTCTATCTTTCGCATCACTACTTACTCATGACAATGTATCACACAGATTGTCGAACTAAGCCACAGAGAATCCTTTGTAACTTGAGAACTCAAAACAAATTGTTAAAGTCACTAATCATCAATTCCTCTTTTTAGACTATTTATTTTGAGTGAGACAGAGCCTGTGCGTGCACACGCATGCACTAATGGAGGAGGGGCAGAGAGCGACAGAGGGAAAGAATCCCAAGCAGGCTCCCCGCTGTCAGCACAGAGTCCAACAAGGGACTCAATCTCGTGAACAATGAGATACGACCTGAGCCAAAACTAAGAGTTGATGCTTAATTGACTGAACCACCCAGGCAGGTGCCTCATTAATCATCAATTTCTAATTGATAACATATGCTGCACCCATAAAGGGCACTCATGTGTAGATGTTTGTACACACACACACACACACACACACACACACCTGTTGTATGGATATAGCTTCTATTCACAAAATGGGCAAAAACACAGGGTAGAAGAGAGGCAGCTTCAGCCATGCTGACCATACAAGTGGCCATATTTTGAATGTAGGAAGGCTGCACATTACAGAGCTCACACCATCTAAGTCTTTGATCTGTTTGCTTCTCGTACCAGTTTTCTGCAGCATTGGTGTGTTAACATCAAAAGAAAATAAGCACATCCCAGGTGTCGGTGCCATTAGATTCTGGACCATGTTGCCAAATCCCAGGTGGTTTGTTTCAAAGAAGTTCAACACAAAACTCTTTATACATCCTCACATAAGCACTTCATTAAACCATTCTTCACTTAGCATGATTACGTAACTACTTTCTATATGCTTCTTACTCCAATACTTAAACCCCCCAAAAAGGACATTTTCACACTTTCTTTCCCTATTCTCTTTTATGTACCTTTTCTCTGGTATTGTAATTATAATAAACATCACTAGCACTATTGATTAAACCACATACTGCTTCATATACATGTAGAAATTTTTGTTTCGGTGGGTAATTATTAAATCATTATAATATGAAAATGTTGATTTCACCATGGTGATTTTTATTAGAACTTTCTATTATCATAATGGATAGCTACCATTAGTTATGATATAGTCCTTCAATAGCATGGTGATTTTGAAAGTTAATTTTGTCAAGATGATAAGTGTGTTGGGTAAGATCTCATAAGTAGAAGATAAGAGAATTAAGGTAAAAACCTTGGTCTCTACTCTCTTTATCTTATCTTCAGAAGAAACATGGAATTCTGGAAGAATCTGTTGGGACATCATTTTTCAGTACTAAAATGCATGAACTTTTATTGATATCATAACTCCAAAACTTAAACTAATTTCAAATGATTAATCTGCACCCCCCAAGAGGAATCAAAAGACTTTTAAATGTAGAAAAATGC
This sequence comes from Crocuta crocuta, assembly GCF_008692635.1. NCBI lineage: Eukaryota > Metazoa > Chordata > Mammalia > Carnivora > Hyaenidae > Crocuta > Crocuta crocuta. The sequence goes on from NW_027532825.1 coordinate 4,176,273, forward strand.
CTAAATACACAAACTTTAATGAGACTTGCCTTAATTAAGAAAGCAAATCTCCTTGTGTGTTCTATTTATTCACTAAGTCATGAAAAACAACAAACATCTGTATCCTTCAATAAGAGCCCAAGGGAAACGTAGCAAATATCAATCAGAAATGAGATTTCCATCAACATGCCCTCCAGGGTCAGACGTGTTCTCGCACCAACCTAGAGGCGTACCAGTTCCAGACAGTGACCACATCTGACAATTTACCAGAGATCTAGAGCTGCCTTTTATACACATGTCTGGAAGCCCTTGAATGTTCTAGAACTATGGGTAACACATGAACAGCAGCCACAACTTTTAAACCACACTGTTTTCTTGAATGATAAACTTTTCCAGAATCACCCCAGCACCCAGATGAAGACCCCAGCCCTACCACAAGCTGTGTGAATTAGTGAAATGGCTTTATCCCTTATTGCCCTCAATAGCACAATAGCAGCTCCTACCTGTAGGGCTTTCTCGAAAGGTAAGAAAGAGTGTGAGCAAAGCACCCGACTCACACTGGTGTTTCACATTTCACTGTTGCTTTTCCAGGTGGGTTTTAGGATACAGTGAGGAATATTCCACTCACCCTACTTTGGGGTGAGTGTACAATGATTGAGGTCAAAGACAAGAATGGCCCCTCAGCTCTTCACATCACAGACATAGGTGTTTTGGTTTCATGTGAGTTGCTGGGGTAGGGATTTTTGTTTAGTTTATTGTTGGAAGACTCAACTCGGAGATCAGTTTCCTACAGATACTTCATTTTCGATAAATATTTGGTGAGTAACTGACAACCCCCTTTTTCTAATGGAATCTCATTTTATGATGCTTCCCATCTTCCACATCAGATCTTAAAATATAAGAAAGCTTATACCTCTCTTACTTGGCCTGGCATTTATCTTACCTGGCTAAGGGAAACCCACTTTGTAGCAAACACATTTGCTCTTTCCAAGGTAAATTAGCCTTCTGATCAGGCTAGATAAAACATGATTTAGGAAGCTGGACCAATAGCTCACTGTATTTTTCCTTCCGGAGCACATTATCATGGATGATTTCCCCCATCAGTTACCACTTCAAACAGTAGATGAAAATGCCATTCCTGGAAGTCTATAAAAGGCACAATAAAATGAATCACAACCAACCTTAAAAGCATGTTTGAAGGCAGAAATTAAAATAAAGTGTAAATTCTTCACCAGAAGCCAGGAATAATTTAGGTTCATTTGCACTGCCAGGTTTGTAGCTAAATTAACTTTATGTATTAGGTGTGACGTAGCCTGCTTATCACTGTGGTTAATACTCAAACAACGACATAACGTTATCAACTGGAGGAATAAAGTGGTGACATGAACAAAGACAGCAAAACAAGCGTTAAGTCCAGTGTCTTCCTCAAGAGATATTTGATATGCACTCTTCCTACATCACTGACTCCGGGATTGCTATTTGGAGGATGAAATCAATATTACAGAATTTCAGAGTCCAAGACAGACCTGTTTTAATCAGTTCATTTCCAGAGAAGCCAAGATTTAGGGAGAAAAAAAGGGGGCGATTTAATCTGACTTTCCCAATTTCTGATAATAATTTTGTCCTACTTGGTGGGACATACTCATTTATTTTTGTCCCCAATTTCACCCCTCACCTCCTCCAGAACCAATTCCAGCCTTGATGAACTCAGAGTGGCAGTTCGGCAAACAGAAACTAGAACCCTCCACAAAGGTAGACACAGAACCCAAAAAGTGCAAACGTTCCGCACATCACATGAGGAGTCATGGGCTGTCCTGATGCTAAGTCCTTCACCGGTGTCCACACATCCTACAGAAGGGGCCGTGCCTTTCATCCCGTTCCCTTCCTCTTGCCTGGACCTCTTAGTGATAACTGTCCAGAGCAGACACAAAGGCATAACTTGTGCACAGACACGAGCTCATCACAACTGCTGGGAGCCAGTCGGTTTCATCAGACTGTGAGCAGTAGGGTCGGTTTAGAACCTTCACCTACCATGCTCCGTGCCGACGGCGCGATGAAGAAGTCAGACCTCAGCTCTCACAGTTAACACCACACCATCCTTCCTCACCTTCTCAAACCATCTACCTTGAAGGACGCATTTTCTTTGCTTTACTTTCTTTTGCCTTTTTGTATTCAGTCTACACTGCACGGATCATTTGTGAAATAAATAAAATGAGTTACTAGAATGATCTGAAGCTCTTTAAAAAAAAAAAAAAAGATGTACACACAAATGGAACCCTGGTAGTTTTCTGACTCTGTTCAACAAAAATGTGTTTACTTTTTATTAAGTATAATCCAAGGACAATATAAAATAAAAAGAATTACATGAATTAAAATAAGTGTAAAATCTATCCATTTTGTTCCTTGAAAATATGCTTATGAGTGATCATTAGAGACAAGTATAATTACCCTCATATCTATGATTGTTCAATAGTGACTAAACAAAAATTATAATTGAAATTTTGATTTACAGTACCAATACATAGAGGTGAGTTTTTCACAAACACTGATATGTCGATATTTAAGGTTTTTAAAGTGACCAATGGACTTACTTTTGTTAGTTAACCTATCTTGTCCAGATGGATTGATAACATATTATTAACACCTGTAATAAACACCTAAATGGTTTACATTTTATTATAATCAAACTTTTGGTACAGAAATTGTTCTTTCAGAAGTATGGTAATAGGAATGGAAAAAGAAAAAAAAAACCTTAAAACAGTTTCTGCAAGCCCAGGACTTTGATTTTTAACTTTAATCCAAAGTGAATCAAAAGATGCTTCAAAAAGAAACAAAGAAATTTTCAAAATTCATCTTTAATGCATTGGTAGCTGATTCAAGCAAATTTTCCTGTATAATTATGGTTAGATTTAAATAATCTTCTGTTGAAAGCAATGGATTCTGTATCATTGAAAGATCATTTAAATGTAACTATAGTTTTTTCTTTTGTAAATTGACCTATAAACCTATAATTTCCTGCCCATACAGATCTTCTTTGGTCGCAACAAATTTTCAAAACATTTTATCAGATTTATAAAGTGTTTGTCGATAATTCCCCATAGGTAGGCAACATGAAGACCATCATTAACTTGATCCAAAACTGTTAAGTCACAGAACTTGTCATAATCATCTGTAGAAATTCTATTCTTCAGAAGTTGTTAATTTTGATTTCTATTTATGTTTTTTCTTGAACGACATTTCATTCCTCCCTGGCGTGGATAATTCAGATTAGGAAAAATGCCAAAGATATGAAGCAACATGCAGCTCTTGCTGTTTAATCTACTTGTTTACACTTGCTTTTTTGTAATATATGTTTATTTATTCATTTTGAGAGAAAGAAAGCACACACAGGGGCAAGGCAGAGAGAGGGAAAGAAAGAATCCTAAACAGGCTCTACATCATCAGAGAAGACCCCAATGTGGGGTTCAAATTCACAAACTGCGAGATCATGGCCAAAACCAAGGATCGGATGTTTAACTGACCGAACCACCCAAGTGCCCTTACACTTATTTCTTGTCTCAGAACATGGATTGGCTATTTTGCAGTGCAAACATTCTCAGCTGAATTCTTCCCAATGATCACTATCAGGCATCAGCATTTGTACTAGTTATTCATAATCAATGCCTACCTTATCAAATGATGATCACAATAATCTAAAATGTAAAGCATTAGACTGTTACACGATTCACAGATTTCATTAGAACACCATGCACAATTCAGCTCAGTCCACTTGGGGTGGGGAGGCAAAGCCTTCTCCCTGACAAGATTACTGAATAAAGACTTCAAAGGCAGCTCCATAATCTAGGTGAACACCCAGAATGTTCTCGTCAACATATCCATGCCATCTCCACAATTGTCTGCACAGCACTTAAACTCCGAACCGCATTTGATGAGAGTGTAATATTTTGTGGTTTATGTAGTTTAGAGCTAGTTGTGTTTGTCAGAATCAAGGCTGAAAAACACAGCAACGATTTTCCTTTATTTTGCTGTCAAGTTCAAATAACACATACGTCAAAAGCCCAAAGAAGTGCCCTGTTAGCAACATCTGGGCATTCAGAGGCTGCTTCAGCAATGATGGGGCTGACTAAATGCACAGCCCACCCAGCTTTTCGAAGCAAGCATCTCTGATGCAGTCTTTCACTGATGTATGGGCTAAGCCACCATGTTAGAAAAAAGAAATACAACGAATAAGACCCTCCAACACAACAATCTTTAGGCGTGAAATACTGAACAGCCGCTCTGTTAACTCTTTAATGTAATGTTCTTTCTATCAAATAAATCTTTGGTTTTGAACTTCTTTCTGCCTGCTGTACTTGTAAACGATGCTTGCGTTTTGATGGTTCACTGCTTCATGAGACAGCATATCTCCCAAAATAACACACTCTGGTTTTAGCATTTGACCCTCAATTACGGCTTCAAAACAAAACTCAAATCTTGATGAATCATACTGCCAAATAAAACTAAACAAAAAAAGGGGGGGACAATAAAAAGAAAGTTAACCTGACTGCATTACAGATGAATATGTAACTAGATAGCTAGACGGTAGAGGGTGGGGAAAAGGGAACGCATGTTGATTTGGGTATTCTGCATCTAAAGACAAAAGAATTGTGTAGAAATACGATACTATGATCAGTAAATTTGCCTCTTAAGAGAGTGTAGGTTAGTAATAGTGATACTGTACACTAAGATTGAAAAAATAGCTAAATATATTGGGGATGATGAGAGTCAAGTTTCTTTTTTTTAAGTTTATTCATTTATTTTGAGAGAGAGAGAGAGAGAGAGAGAGTGTGTGTGTGTCTACCCGTGTGCGCAGGTGGGGTAGGGACAGAGAAAGAGAGAGACAGAAATGACTTCAGAGAGGCACCCATATGTGAGCTAGTACTGATAAGCAAATGAAAAGTCATCATGTTATCATGTTCATAGTCCCCACCCATGTTCAAAGGGGAGAGATTATATGGGTGTGTACCCTGGGGGTAGGAACCTAAGGGTTGGTTTTAGAAATTGGTCCACCACAAGGATAATCACACAACAAACTTACTACCCATACTTAAGGGAGTTGGATGGACAGTTTGTCCCTTGAAATCAGAAATCAGACACTTCCCATAGAATATGAACAGCACCAAATGTAAACATTTTATTGAGTTCCTAGTCAGTGCTATAAGACAAGACACAGAAATTAGGTCCATAAGGATTTTAAATGCCGAATTTAAAACGTTGCTCTATTGATGGTCAAATAGCATAAAATAATACTCGAAGATTTTTGGATGAACGGTGAAGACCAATATATGAAATTAACTGTGTTACCAAATCAAGCATGTTATTAGAGACCTGCAATTAGAAATTAACTTTTTACATAGTACAGTTTGCAACTGCATCAAGAAACATCACCTCCCCAGGAATAAAGCTGTGGCAAAGATTCAAGATATCAAGCAGAAAAACGTATAAGATTATTGAGTAAACGTTCAAGGGCCTAAATAGAGTGAAAAATACATCACCTTCCTAAATCCAAAGATAAATATTATGAAGATATTAATATTCTTCTAATAATCTAGAGATTCCATTGAATTCTGATGGGAAATAAAGCAGATTTCAAGTTGGAAATTGAGAAGCTGCTTCTAAACAATTATATGAAAATGCAAACCTGTAGTATACCTTCGCTCTTTTATTTCAAGGTGTTTCTCAAAGTGACATTAATCAAAGCAATGCCATATTGGACTATAGATGGCAAGTAGACTAATGGGTCCATAAGATTCCAAAAACAGACCCACCCAAATGTGGTTTTGTTAATTACTTTGTGATGCTTTAGAGCAGAGGAGGGAGGGACAGCCTGCTTAATAAATGGTAGTGAATCAGGTACAGAACAACATGAAAAATGGTAATTTAACCTTGACACCCACATTACATCATATACACAATGCAATTATGAAAAGAGGATAAAGGTAAATGCTTTCTTCTAGAAGATAAAGTTTCTAGAAGGCAACTCAGCAGAATATCATCCTGATTGTGGGACAGACAAATCTTATTTTTAAAACAGGAGAAACCTGCAAAATTGAAAAGGTAATTACTGATACATTTTAATGCATTAACATTGGGGATTTCTGTTTATCAGCAGGCACTATCGAAAGTGACAGAAAAGTTATGGATTTCAGAAGGTGTTTGTCTTACATATAATGGAAAGGAATTATCAGTAATATAAACAAAATACTTCCTGCCAATAATTAAATAGCATATACCCTAACAGGAAAAACTAGGTAGCAGATTTCAATGGGACACAGAAAAGAGAAGATCAAATTAAACCCAAAATGAGATACTATAACACACCATCAGAATCATGAGCATGAGGATGAATGACAATACTCATTTGTTGCTGGAGATATGGGAAAATAAGAAATCTTATACACTACTGTGGGGCACCTGGGGGGCTCAGTCAGATAAGCTTCAGACTTAGCTCAGGTCGTGATCTCCTGGTTCGTGAGTTTGAGCCCCACGTCAAGTTCTGTGCTGACTGCTCAGAGCCTGGAGCCTGCTTTGGATTCTTTGTCTCCCTCTCTCTTTGCCCTTCTCCAGCTCGCACTCTCTCTCTCGCTCAAAAATAAATAAACATTTTTTTTGAAATAGCTATCTGATACACTATTGTTGGTGTTAGTGCTATTTGGTACAGCCAAGTGGGAACACAGTGGGGAACTATCTACCAGAAGGGTCGTATGTTTACCACACCACATAGCTAAGGCACTACTAGATCTTAAAACAGAAGGGTTAATGGTAGGTCTATAATTCAACCACCTTTTACTTCTTGGACCAACCAAGGAAATGCTGACCTAGAACCCATCTCCTAGTGAACATGATGTTTGGCCAGCAGAAACTTTACTGACTAGGGCGTTTTCAATCTAAAAATTACTTTTATCGGCATATACATAGTAGGTCCAGATTGTTGGTTTCAAGTCAATGTAGAGTTTCTAAGTCTGTCATATATGTAAATTTCAACAACACATTTATGAATGGAAGTTGGTCACCTGATGTGACTTTACCTCTGTGTGACAAATCTAAATTACTTCAACTATACTGACACGCATGACAGACACTGTTAGCTCTTGCCTGCCGTTCTAAAACCAGAGTGGGTCCCAGTTCAGGAAAGGGGACAGCTTGAAGGCTATATCGGCCTCTGGGGTTTGCCCAAGGAGAAATATCATGCTAGAACTGCAATCTGCTTGTCTTGGAATCATTCAGTAACCTTGAGGTTGGTCTATAATGCTTGTGACTTTCCTTTGCCAAGTCCGTCATTTGTAGGAACACAGTGGGGTGTCTGTGTCAGGGTTGTCTTTCAGGTCCACAAATCACATGGAGGAAGGCACTTTTTGATTAAACACATGGCCAGGAGAGGGAAGTGTGATACGATTCTGATTTGTTTACTCATCTTTGGTATAAAGTGGTGAGAGACTGAGGACCCGGGACACAATCCCTCATCCATGGGATTTAGAAGAAATAGAGGCCAAGGGGTCTGGCAAAGTGAGCGGAGAAAGAATTTTAAAGAGAGAAGGTGTTAGTAAATGCCATTTCCTAAATGCTATCAGCATTGTCAACACATGAACTAAAGGAAGAAATCAGATGGAAGAGAGATTCCAGACCAGTTCCCTGAGCTCTGGAAAGCACAGCCTTGCCTCCACTGCCATCCAGGCAGACATAATATCCACTTGCAAAAATAATTCACATCCTGGAATCACACAGAAGAGACCAGAAGTACCAGGCTGTGGTCAGGTCATCACAGATGGCAGAGGTAAATCTGTGACAGAGTGGGGACATTTTAGGAGGCAAATCAAGAAAAAGCTGATGCACCACGGCCAGTGTGGATTCTCAGAATACACAACCCAGGGGGCACATAGCCAGTTGCACAAGCGAGTGTGTGGGAGGGAACATTGGAGTTTATGACATATTTCCAAGCAAGCACAGACCCTTCCAAATGCTGTGGGAACTATCTGGTTGCAATGTTTAAAAGCAGAAGTTTAGGAGCTCCTGGGTGGCTCAGTCAGTTATATGTAAGACTCTTAGTTTCGGCTCAGGTCCTGATCTCACAGTTTTGTGGGTTCAAGCCTTGCATCAGGCTCCGTGTGGGTAAGTGTGGAGTCTGCTTAGGATTCTTTCCACTTTCTCTCTCTCTGCTCCGCCCTTACTCATGGTCTCTGTATCTTTTTTTGTCTCTCAAAACAAACAAACAAACAAACTTTAAAAAAAGTGGAAGTTCAATGGGCTTACTCTCATCAGGGATTCTGCCCTCCTCCCATCAGGACTAACAAATGGAATCCTCTTTGAACCAGTAGGGGTAGGCCCCCAGGAAACCCAGTGTTTATTCTATAATTCTCAGAGAGATATATCAGATTTAACTTCCTTGATTCAGACTCAGATGCGGTGACATAGGAACCACCCCTAATTTGGGGTTTGTTATGTAACCTTGCTCCTCAAGGGACACTAAAGACTTGAGAAGTCACTGACTGATCAGATAACTCGACCACCATTTACAGTGCTGAATGATGGAAAGGATCCATGCTTTCCAAAAGAAATGTGGCACCAATGGGAAATTTGTACCTATGAGCAAAAATTAAAAAAAGGCAAGCAGCCTCAATCAATCAGTTATTTCTTTTTTAAAAAATTTTATTCATTTATTTTTGAGAGAGAGAGAGAGAAAGGGTGGGGGGGACAGGAAAAGAGGGAGAGAGACACAATCCCAAGCAATGTCCCCGCTGTCAGTGCAGAGCCTGACACGGGGCTCAAACTCATGAACCATGAGATCATGACCTGAGCCGAAATCAGGAGTCTGATGCTTAAACTGCTGAGCCACCTAGGCACCCAACAGATCAGTTGTTTAGATGCATCCTGAGAAATGAATAAAGAAAGACACATGGCTTCACCATTCTACGTACAGGTAGAATTCACAGCCACAGAAAGTTAGAATACAGGTGGCCAGAGCCTAGGGAGAGAGGGGAAAGGGGAGTCATTACTGAATGGGTACAGAGTTTCTATCAGGATAATGAACACATTCTGGAAATATTTGTGATGGTTGTAAAATGTTGCAAATGTTACCTAATGCACTTCCTCCCATGCTTCAATTTAATCCGTGGAATCTGAAAAAAAAATTGATGGAACATTCAGGATCTGCTTGCCTCTGATCCAGCCAGGATCTAAGGCTGGTTACAGAGATATGCCCAGGATGAACCAACTTTGGTATGGGAAACTTTTGAGGCTAGAGTGTAAGCTGCAGGGAAGCCCATGGGGGATAAAGACAGAACTCGAAGTGACCTCTGAATGGAAACTGAACGGCACAAAGATGTGGTTGAGGGCACTAGGAAGGCCATGTTTCAACTGCAAATCAGAAAACGCACTGCAAGTGTGGCTGCTCCACTGTTACCTTAAAAACAGAATTAGGGTTAAAATCGTAGACCTCTGCCTATCCCATTCAGCCAACACCGATGATGACCAAGGCTGTCCTTTGTCTATGGGACCTTAGGAACTGGCCAAATGTTCTTCTGTAGAAACACCAAGCAAGAGAGAATGGCAAGATGGAAAAAAGAAACCACTTCTCTCATGAAGAAAAGAGTTAAATTGGGAGAATGATTCTCCACTAACTTCATTTTTATTAAACTAATTTTGGCTGAGACCAAGGCAGAGGGCTGGGTTCACAGAGACCACTGTCTGTGCCAGTGAAATGCTGTGTGTGATTACTTCAGCCGTGTGCCCGTTTGGTAAAGATTGTGGCAGAATGGCACAAGGCCAAGAGCAACTGGCTTTTTCACACCAGGCTTAATTCCTTCTTTTCCATCCTGCTTTGGAATCCAGCCGAGCACAATTTGCATTCGTGTCCAATGACCTCCAGCTCACTTTCCCATCTTTACCGCAGGGATATTTAAATCCAGCATCGTCTTCTCAGAAACTACCGGTATGAGATTTGGTCTTGATAACCCTTCAGGATAAGTTGGTGATCCTCACTGATTTGTCATTTTAATCGGCCCTTGGGAGAGAGAAGAGCGAGAGGATTTAAGGACTGTAATCAACCACATGACAAATAGAGGCTTGGAGAATACACCCAGCTCCAACTCGTTGCTGGGTCTAGTCTGAGAAATTTTGGAAATTGCAGGAGACAAAACAAGTATGAGCATCGTTCAAACTATAAGAAATAAATTGTTCTCTCTCACTGATCCGCCCTTACAGAGGAAGGGAGTAGACGCTCAGGGCATGTGGAAGTTTGGACAGAACCACATCCCCCACCAGGAATCCTTCTGGGCCCTATTTACAAAGTCACAAGGAACGGATCTAAATTTGCACTGCGCCCTGAGCAGAAATAACAATCGATGTTTACAAAGGGCTGCTGAGGAAGCAAGTATAGCCGGGATGTAAATATCTACTCGATGCTTTTTGAAGTGTCTGCAACCAGAATGAGTGTGGCACCTGGCAGGGATCCAGTACTGTTACTCAGCAAATCCATTCCCGAGAGCAGCGACTTTACATAGCCCTGCTGGAAAAGAGCCACTAGCTTGTTGCTGGATAATAGAGACATAGATAACCCTGAGATCCGAAATGCCTATCAGGCAGAGAAACATTAGCCTAGAGCGGGTGGAGCTCAGCAGAGCTCACTGATAAAAGAGAAATGGTTGATCCCAAAGCCCAAGACCAGGGCACCTTTGTGGACAGCTCACCTCTTTCCTGAGCATGGAGCGCCCTTGCTTGTGACACTAACGGTTCCCTGTCCTTGCTACCTTATTGCTCTGAACTGTAATTCTTTCTGGTTAAGACTAAACGATGTCCTCGTTTACTTCCCTGTTTCACATACGGCAGTTTCCGGACTCAGGATCGGGTGCCGTAGTAGAGGAAGGGAGTGGTCAATCTGCAGGCTGAGTGGAGGGGGAGCCATGCGTTTGGTGATGGAGAATAAGGGGATTTATGCCTTCAGAGGAGTCTGGGTATTTAGGGAAGCTTCAGCCAATAGCCTACAGACTTGCTATTGTGAATGCAACCCTAGGAGATTGTATGATAAGATACAGCCCAAGTACATTTCTATGTGAATTTAGGAGAAAAATTAAGGTAAGTGAGGTATATACTGGTTCAGAAGGACATTGGACTACAAAGGCAGACACCTTGATCAAATCTTACAACTTGTTCACTACGTGACCATGCATCTCTGTGTTGCAACAGGGTGTAGATACAGCAAATGATGCACAATTCTCTTGCGTAGACTGAAATAGCGTCTAGTGGGAAACTGAACTCAGTGTCAGTAGAAAATAACCTGAGGATGACTTTAGGTAGAACGAAAGTCCCAAAGACAAAAGACAGCGCATAGTTGGCAAGGGAATAAAATCGAACATAGAGGTGCGTGTGCGTATGTAGGGAGGGGACTCTAAAAGTGTGTGCCAGGGGCGCCTGGGTGGCTTAGTCGGTTAAGCGTCCGACTTTCGCTTAGGTCATGATCTCGCGGTTCGTGGGTTCGAGCCCCGCAACGGGCTCTGTGCTGACTGCCAGCTCAGAGCCTGGAGCTCATTTCAGATTCTGTATCTCCCTCTCTCTCTGACCCTCCCCTGCTCACGCTGTCTCTCTGTCTCCTAGAAATTAAAAAAAAAAAATGTGTGCCAACTGGAATTGACACTTGTCCTAATCTAGGCTTCGCACATTCTGCAACAGAAACAGAAGCAACCGCAAGAAAAAATATGAGAATAAGAAAATATGATAAGGGCGCCTGGGTGGCTCAGTCAGGTAAGCATCTGACCCTTGATTTTAGCTCAGGTCATGATCTTGTAATTCATAAGATCAGCCCAGCATCAGGATCCACGCTGAAAGTGCAGCGCCTGATTAGGATTCTCTCTCTCTCCTTCTCTCTTTGCCCCTCACCTCCTCTCAAAATAAACATATAAACTTAAGAAAAAAGAAAATATAACAATATCATCAAAGTCATTACCGTAGTTAGTATTCCATCAATTGGGCCCACGTGGTTGTGTTCCTCTGACCCAGGCATGAACTTCACTGCTAGGAATGTGCAAAGATGGCCAAGGGAATGTGACAGACCTTGCACATTACTTATCATCATTTCATAGTCTTTCATAGTCTTATGAAAACCAGAATGGGAAAATAAAGCAGACAATGAGAATGGATTGACAAACTGCTAAGTGACCTAGAATTATGTGTCCTTAGGTTGAAGGAAATACTCAACATTTTGTCTTCCCATCTCACCAGGCTTTCTTTCCTTTCATCTGATCTATCATCTGGGGGTGAGGGGGTGTTCTTGAGTGTGCAATGAAGGGCACTATTGAGGAGTGCAATATAATGTCTGCATGACTGTAATCTGCTACCGCTGAATATAACCATGTACATTCTTACTATTACTTTTGGGGATAGATCATAATCTCACCCCATGTAGCTAAATTAGGATTAACAGCAGTTCTTCCTTTTTATTTTTTTAAATTTTTTAAAAATTTATTTCTGAGAGAGAGAGAGACAGAGAGAGAGAGAGACAGCTTGAGCAGGGGAGGGTCAGAGAGAGAGGGAGATATAGAATGTGAAACAGGCTCCAGGCTCCAAGCTGTCAGCACAGAGCCTGATGCGGGACTCTAACTCATGGACCATGAGATCATGACCGGAGCTGAAGTTGGATGCTTAACCGACTGAACCACCCAGGTTCCCCAGTTCTTCCTTTTTATTTTTATTTTTATTTTTATTTTTTTTAATAGTTTATTGTCNGCTATTGCTGGGTCATAGGAGGTTCCTCAGGAAACTAACAATAGAACTCCCCTATGACTTTTTATTTTTTTTATAGGCCCTTTCATTTTATTCTTTTATTTTATTTTATTTTTTACAAATAGTTTATTGTCAAATTAGTTTCCACATAACACTCAGTGCTCATCCCCACAAGTGTCCTCCTCCATGCCCATCCCCCCTCCCCCCCACATCCATCAGTCCTCAGTTTTTGTCAGCATTCAAGAGTCTCTCATGGTTTGCCTCTCTCCCTTTCCCCCACCATTTCCGCCCTTCTTCTCCCCCTTGTTCCTCCGTCAAGTTCCTCCTAATCCTCCTATACGTGCAAACATATGGTATTTGTCCTTCTCTGCCTGACTTATTTCGCTCAGCATAACACCCTCAAGGTCCATCCATGTTGCTACACATGGCCAGATTTCATTCTTTCTCATTGCCATGTAGTATTCCATGGTATAGATAAACCACATCTTCTTGATCCATTCGTCCGTTGATGGACACTTAGGCTCTTTCCATGTTTTAGCTATTGTGGAGAGTGCTGCTATGAACATTGGGGTACATGTGCTCCTATGCATCAGCATTTCTGTATCCCTTGGGTAAATTCCTAGCAGTGCTATTGCTGGGTCATAGGGGAATTCTATTGTTAGTTTCCTGAGGAACCTCCACACTGTTTTCCAGAGGGGCTGTAACCAGTTCTTCCTTTTTAAATCCTAGGACATCATCCTGGAATATCACAAAGCAGAAGACATGGCACACGTGACATTACTAACTAGTCCCGGGTAAGCAGGATGGCCGAACTTGAAGTCTGCACAGTGTATTGCACTTCTAAATATATAAATAAAAATTATAAGGATGGAAAAGAAGAAGGCAGTTAATTTTATATGTTGGTTGAATTGGACTGAGTGATGGCCCGAGAGCTGACCAAACTTTATACTGGATGTGTCTGTGATGGCATCCGTGGAAGAGACTAGGATTTGAGGTGGTGAACTGAGTGAAGACAGCCCTTGACAATGCGAATGGGCATCGTCCAATCCATCTAGGGCCTAAATAGAACAAACGACAGAGAAAGGGTGAGTTTACACTCTGTGCTTGAGCTGGAACATTCATTTTGTCCTGCCCTCAGTAGTCAGGGGTCCTGGTTCTCTGGGGTTTGGAATCAGATTGGAATGTAGGCCATCAACCCCCCAGTTCTCAGGCCTTTGACTTGGACTGGACTACACCCCCAACATTCCTGGGGCTCCAGCTTGCAGAAGGCAGACTGTGACACCCTTCCACCTCCATAACCACATAAGCCATTTTGTATAATAAATCCTCTTATATCTACCTCCCTATCAATCTCCTGATCGGTTGATCACTCTATACCCTATTGATTCTGTTTCTCTGGAGAACCTTGGTGTGTACATACAGGAAACTCCTCAAATCTATAAAAGACTGTTGGAATTGGCAATACAGCTTTGCTGATAAACCACATATATATATCTTAAACATCAATTAATTTCTCTAAACTGGTTACAAAGAATTAGGTAATTTAAGAGAAAAATTAGAAAGATATTTGATGTGGCAACCAAAAACATTATGTGGCTAGAATTAAATTTAAATATTATATGAATTATTCTATGGAGATATTTGTAATATTATGTTTATTTATTTTTAGAGAGAGAGAGCACACTGGGGTGGTGAAGAAGGGCAGAGGGAGAGAGAGAGAAACTTTTTTTTTAATTTTAAAAAAAATTTTAATGTTTCTTTATTTTTGAGAGACAAAGAGAGAGATAGAGCATGAGCAGGGCAGGGGCAGAGAGAGTCAGAGACACAGAGTCCGAAGCAGGCTCCAAGCTCTGAGCTGTCAGCACAGAGCCCGATGTGGGCCTCGAACTCATGAGGTATGTGATCATGACCTGAGCTGAAGTTGGACACTCAACTGACTGAGCCACCCAATTGGCCCTTTATTTAATTTTTTTTTTAATTTTTAATGTTTATTGAGAGAGAGAGAGAGAGAATCTTAAGCAAGCTCCATGTGGAGTCCATCAGAGGGTTCAATCCCACAACCCTGGGATCATGACCTGAGCCGATATCAAGAGTCAGGATGCTCTGCCAACTGAGTCCTCCAGACGCCCCTGTAATACTGTGTTTTAAAACATTAAAACAGGAATAGCTGGCTGGCTCAGTCGGAAAAGCATACAGCTCTCAATCTCAGGGTCATGAGTTCAAGCCCTAGATTGGGCATAGAGATTACTCAAAAAACAATAATAATAAAATTAAATTAAAAAAAACATTAAAATAGGCCAAAGTAAATGAGAAAGATAACTTATTCATAAAAAGGAAAACTTGATTCCAGGTAGTTCTGCCTATATTCATAGCTGGATTCAGTGTAATTTTAACACACATGACAGCAGGTTTCTTGATGAAAGATGACAGGTGATTCCAAAATGTGTTCAGAAGAGCAAAAGGGTGAAGAACATTCTGTGGAAGAAGATGGAGGGCAGGGAAGAAGGGGAGGGGGAGGAGGGCAGTAACAGCATCATGAAAGCTTCTTGCTTTATCAGAGGTAAAGTTTTATCATAAGCCACCCTGAGGAACTGGGACAGGATTAGGCAACCTGACCTACAGAACTAGTGACGGGGCCATCACTATGAGCAAAGGTGAAACAGGACAGAATTGATGTTGCCAATCACGGGGGGAGGGGAGGGGGATTTAAACAGACTCATGGAATCGGTGATCCTTCTTTTTTCACGAAGTAGAGTCTATGTCCCTTGCCTTGATTGTCCACTGGGCTTGGTGACATCTAACAAGCCATACTCATAGTAGGTGAGAAAGACATCGCTATTCCCACCATGTCCTCTCTCGGATCACCTCCCCTTGGAGAAGCCAGCTGCCGAGACGCACAGACACTCAAGCAGCCCTTCAGGGAGGCCCGCTGAGGGCCTCCTGCCAACTGCCATGAGTCAAGTCTTCCACGCAACATCTTTTNCTGTCACAGCACAGAGCCTGATGTGGGGCTCAAACTCAGGAACCTCAAGATGATGACCTGAGCCAAAATGAAGAGTTGGATGCTTAACTGACCGAGCCACCAGGGGCCCCATGCACCCAGCATCTTATCTGCAACTGCAGGAGGGACACTGAGCCAGAATCACCTAGTAAGCTGCTATTGAACTCCTGACACACAGAAACTTGGTGATAGATGTTTAATTTTTTGTTTGTTTGTTTAACACAACATTTTAGGGTAATTATTGGGTAATAGTAAAAAAAAAAAAAGCACACACTCAAACACAACAGGAAAAGAGGTGGTGTTGATAAATATTCTTACAAGAACTTCATACTCTGAAGAAAAATCAATTTAATGTTGACTGAAGACTTTAGTAGAAATAGTGCTCTAAAACTTTGGTTTTAAATGTAAGAAACCACTCACTCTAGGTTTAATGTTAATAAAAGACAATATTTAACTTCAGACAGAATTGATGAATTTGAGTACATTACCATTTAAAAGTGTTGAATAAAGAACAAGAAAGAAACATGTATAATAAAGAACAGAGAGAAAATATAGAAGCTCTAAACTAGAGGATGTTTTTAAGTCCACTTAAATATACAAACTTTTGGGGAGCAAAAAGAAAAACAGGCAACCCAATAGGAAAAAAAAGCAGGCAAAAGAATTAAATCAGTCCTTTGGGGGAAAAAAAAAGACTTCAACTGTGCAATGAATATGTAAAATGATACTAGGGATTATAAATTAAAAACAAAATGTGATAAGGTTTCATACCCACCAGTATGGAAAATAAGTTAAAATGTCAGACAATACTATTAGCTAAGGTGAGATGCAAGAGGTAATTATATATGCAGGTAATTCTATGGGTGACAGGTGCACCTGCTTTGGCAAATATGCTGTCCCCACCTATGACACTGACCACCAGCCATCCCACCTTGGCAGGTGGCCATGCATTCTTCCCCTTGCTCACGACTAAATGCAGAAGCCCCATGTTCCCCCTTGGAGACCTCAAATCTGACTTCTTTTTACTACCCTAACTCCCATCCCCAATTCGTGTCTCCCTTATCTCTTGCCTAAAGTATTAAAATATCCTCCTAACTGGGGGAGCCTGGGGTGCTAGGTTGGTTGGGCATCCAACTCTTGATCTCTGCTCAGGTCATGATCTCACAGTTCGTAGGATCGAGCCCCAGGATGGGTGCTGACAGCATGGAACCTGCTTGAGATTCTCTCTCTCTCTCTCTCTCTCTGCACCTCTCCCACTCACGCTCTGTTCTCTCTCTCTCAAAAATGAATAAACATTTTAAAAAATACCTTTACTGAAATCTTTCAAAGTTAGAGCAAATGCCTAATTCCACAAGACTTCACAATCAACCCCCAGCTCACCTCTTGGAACTCAACTTCTGATTATTTCTACCCCTGTCCCTCACCTCTTAGAGCACACCACTTATGTTCCACCCCAGGACGTTCTCCTGACTTCTCATGAGACTCTGATCAGCGTTTGTAAAAGTGGCACATTTTGGGGTGGCCTATGCTTGGCCCCTATAAATTAAACTGACACAGTTACATGTGTCAATTATATCCCAATAAAACTGGAAAAACAGTAGAAAAAAATAATTTTAAGCCATTTGAGTTTGAGGATTATTTGCCACACTGTATAACCGGGCCCACGCTGATGAACATAATGTTTTATTTTTTGTCTTATTTATAATGTGCCTTTCCTCATTCCATAGAAAAGGAATTTTTATGTTTCCTTCGCTGCTCTAACTTTAGCGCCTAAACAGCTCCTGTCATATAGATGATTCTCAAAGCTGAGTACTTGGGTGAAAGTGGAGACATGTCTTCTGGTCTACCAGTATGGTGTCCTAGCGAAATCCTTGAACAGCTACCTAGAAGTGCATACAAGAGAGCTTATGGCAAATGGTTGTAACTGAAAAGCAAAAACTCTCGAGCAAAACTGAAAACAAATATAAAATCTATCATGTGCCTCTGTTTCAAACTTTTATTTAAATTCTAGTTAGTTAGCATACAGCACAATACTGGTTTTAGGAGTCGAATTCAGTGATTCATCTTGTACACACAACACTCAGAGCTCATCACAACAAATGTCCTCTTTAATGCCCATTGCCCATCTAGCCCATCCCCCACCCACCACCTTCCATCAACCCTCGGTGTGTTCTCTGTCATTAAGAGTCTCTCGTGGTTGGCTTCCTCTCTTCTTTTCTATCATTGGTTGAAGAGATAACTCATTGTGTTATTTTCTTACAATGGAAAAGCATAAAATAATAATTTGTAAGAAAGAATGAATGGCCGGTTTCAAAAGCACGCTGGGTTCCCAGCAGTCCAGTATGGAGTGGGAAAAAGGCTGACAAAACATCCATGGAGTCCAATGCCATTTATTTAATTTTTAAAAAATGAGCAAGATGAACTGCTACAACTTCGAAGGTAAAATGCGTACGTAAAAATAAAATCACATCCTAAATCCAGTTCATTATAAACACAAATTTCTGAAGACTGGTCCTCCTTGGGAAATGGAGGCAGGTAGATGGCATGGGAAGGGACTCATTGGAAACACTCAGCAATGGTTAGGGTCTCTTTCTTTTAAAATTTTTTTTTTTAATGTTTTTTATTTATTTTTAGGAGAGAGAGAGAGAGAGAGACAGCGTGAGCAGGGGAGGGCCAGAGAGAGAGGGAGTCACAGACTGAAACAGGCTCCAGGCTCTAAGCTGGCAGTCAGCACAGAGCCCGACGCGGGGCTCGAACCCACGAACCGCGAGATCATGACCCAAGCGAAAGTCGGACGCTTAACCGACTAAGCCACCCAGGCGCCCCGGTTAGGGTCTCTTTCTTAAACTGGATAGCGGATACACGTTTGTGTGCTATCTGCTTTAGTTTTCTTTGAACCTTATAAATATACTTACACAATTCCTCGTATGTGTAAAACGTTTAACAGACAGGCACAAATTTAACAAAAAAATAAGGAAAGGGTCCAGTCGAGTTATGTTTTTGAAAAGCAGCCTTGAAGCAGGGCATTGAAATGGAATGTGCTAATAATAGCACTGTTATTCTTCAGCTGCAGGGCACCCCTCCACTGCCTGTGTCTCCAGGGATTTTCACCTTGACCTGTTTGCCAGAGAACATTGGGGTGAGAGGAAATCCAGTAACTACAAATGGGACTTGTTTTGCATTATTTCCTCCAAGCCAGACACGAGGCCAGGCATCTAGTCTCTTGCATTCCATCATCTTTTCAGTCTACATCAAAGCCATGTGAACATCTCCATTTTACTAAAGATATTGAAGATCAAAAGAATTAAGGAAATTATTTCAAGGGGCTCCTGGATGGCTCAGTCCACTAAGCATCCAATTTTGACTCAGGTCATGATCTCACGGTTTGTGAGATAGAGCCCCGCATCAGGCTCTCTGCTACCAGCACAGAGCCTGCTTGGGATCCTCTGTCCCCTATCTGTCTGCCTCCTGTCCCCACTTGTGTTCTCTTTCTCTCTCTTTCTCTCAAAAATAAAAAATAAAAATAAATATATAAATAAACAATAACTAACTAACTAACTAAATAAATAAGCATTAAAAAAAGAAATTATGGGGCACCCAGGTGGCTCAGTCAGTTAAGTGTCTGACTTCAGCTCAGGTCATGATCTTGCAGTTCATGAGTTTGAGTCCTGTGTCAGGCTCTGTCAGCACAGAGCCTGGAGCCTGCTTTCGGATTCTGTGTCTCCCTCTCTCTCTGCCCCTCCCCTGCTCATGCTGTTTCTCTCTCTCAAAAACAAATAAACATCAAGCAAAAATTTTTAAATAAATAAAAAAATTATTTCAAGGTCACTCAGCTGGTAAGCAGAGCACCCAGAATTAAGTCCTTTATGCCTGGACAACATTAGAGTCTATGCCGTTCTGGCAAGGGCTTGGGAAGCCCAGGGGTAAGCATTCTGTGATATTTGCTAATTGGATGTAAATTAGCAAGAAAGTTCTATCATTTCTTTATTCAAAACCATCTCTTGCTGTAGGTGGGGCTTACCATCAGTCTGCCACCTGGTTTGAAAGTCTAAGTGCTTTGAGAAGGTGACCATTAGTGTGGAGTGATCAGTCTTTGCCATGATGGTGGGGTCTGCTGTGTACCCTGCCCCTGATTACCAAAGAAAAACTGTGATCTCAGCTGGGCACCATCATCTATGAATTGTGCTGTTGCAGGTCCCAGACAAAGCGCTCAAAAATGCCATCACTCCTGCAGATAACTAGCTAGCAGATGCCTCTCCCTGCCGTGCCCTCCCTGGACAGGCAGGAATGACCATTCATTTGAGGATTGAACACCAGCTGTTGTAAGTAGGCACTGGACAAGACACGGTCCTTGACTTCTTGTAGCTCCTGTCCCGGGGGAAGGGCAAAGTCAATCAACAAGGAAGCAAACGAACAGAAGAGATAATTCTGGACAGCCACAAATACCTCCTGGACAGTATGACAGCATGTAGCATGGTAGTATTAATAAAGAGGGGAGAGAATGGGGTGCTTTTGACTGAGGTCAGAGAGAGGCTTTCCAAGGAGGTGCCATCTGACGTGAGACAAAAGAACGACGCCAGCGTGAAGTCCCTGGGTCATAATGGATCCCGCCGAGGGCATAGATATAGGAAGTCCCAAAGCCAGACCAAGAGAGGCACAATGCAGAGAGGAAAATGGTAGCTGTGGCAGAAGCTTGAGGGATGCGAAGAGAAGAAGGCATGGTGCGGACAGTATTGAGTGGGACCATGCCTGCAGACCCCCAAGGGAATACAAATCCCCGGGGGGCTTACATTTCAGTTTTGTTCTTATTTGTGAAGGCACTTGTCACAGTGGGATCCCAGATGGCTTTCTCCCCTAGTCTCAACCTTGTATTTAAGACCGTCTTTCTGCACTGACTCAGAACCCGTGGCCAAGTTCAAGCTACACTGAAAGCTCTGTGCTCAGAGAGACCTCACCCAGCCCCCAGTCACCATTGCCTTGTTGCCTGTCCCTGCTGACCATGGTGTCACAGCCCTCACCTTGCTCCAGGAGAATCTTAGAAGCCCATGCATAATACCATGGGCTCAGATCGGACCCCACCATGCCAGTCTTTGGCCAAGTTCTGGGGACCAGTCCCTACCCTTGAACCTCCATAATCCTTGTAACAGGATCCTGAGTTGCTGTTCATTGAGTCTGGCTCACTTGTTAAAAATAGGATTTTGTTGCTAAACAAAACCCTGTGTCTGAGACTACTTGTTGACAAGTTTCGCTGACTCTTGGTTCACTTTTCATCTGGGTAATAATATTAATAATAATGGAACTTATTAAGCAGAAACCTTTCCTACATTACCTTCTCTAAGCCTTCCCCAGCCCAGTGAAATGGGCCCTATTATACCATTTGTAATGTAGTGAGAACATTTAACATGAGACCTACACTCTTAACAAAACTTAAAAGTATCACTCACCGTAGATGTGATGTTGTAGAGCAAGTTTCTAGAACGTACGTAGCGTGCCTTCTCTAAAACTTTACAGCCACTGAATCGTTATGACATCATGCAGTATTTGTCATTCTGGGTCTGGTTTATTGCACTTACCATAATGTCCTCCAAGTTCATCCATATTGTCCAGTATCTAAGGATATTACCTCCGTTTTTAAGGCTGATAATATTCCACTGTACGTATATATGCCACATTTCCTTTATTCAACCATTCATGGCCACTTGGGTTGTTTACATGTCTTGGCTTGTGTACATAATGCTGCACTGGGGTGCAAATACCTCTCTGAGATCCTGATTTTAATTCCTTTGGATAGAAATGGGATTGCTGGATCATGAGATAGTTCTATTTTATTTTAGTTTTTTGAGGAACCTCCATGCTGTTTTTCACAGTGGCTGCACCAGTTTGCATTCCCACCAACAGTGCAAGAAGATTTCAATTTCTCAGTGATGTTTATTATTTTTTCTTTCTTTCTTTCTTTCTTTCTTTCTTTCTTTCTTTCTTTCTTTCTTTCTTTCCATTTCTTTCTCCCTCCTTCCATTTATTTCTCTTTTTCTTCTCTCTCTCTCTCTCCTTCCTTCCATCCTTCCTTCTTCCCTCCCCTCCCTCCCCTCCNCCTTCCCTTCCCTTCCCTTCCCCCTTGGTAATAACCATTCTGACAGGTGTGAAATGATAATTTACTGTGGTTTTTATTCACATCATCCTGACGATAAGCGATGTTGAGCATCTTTTCATATGTTGATTGGCCACTTGTATATCTCCTTTGGATAAACATCTCAAGTTCCTTGCTCATTTTTATAACTTTTTTTTTGCTATTGAGTTCTAGGATTTCTTACATATTTCATATACTACCTCCTTATCAGCTATTTGGTTGGCAAACATTTTCTTCTATGAAATAGGCCCTATTATTATCACACCTGATATGTGTAAGGACACTAAGGATAAAACTTGATTGGAGATGTGCTCAAGGTCAGATGTTTGGTGATAGAGCCTCTACCTTGAGGGTTCTCGGTCACAGTAGGGGCTCTACACCTCCACCCTTATGGGTCTCTGGACATCTCCATTCATGGGGCCACCCTCCTGTCCCACTGCACATTACTGATCCTACCTGCTCACCAAGGGCATTCTGGGTTAAGAACATTTACTCTCCCCATATTTATGAGAGAGAAAAATTTAAGTTTAGCAATGGAAAGGTCTAATATCTGGACATGGGTCCTGCTAGTCTCTGAGGTCACCTGGGCCACCACTGTGCAGCTGTGACACAAAACCAGGCTTCCTTGGACAAGCAGACCTGGTCTGCAGCCTGTTGTATCCCTGGACCCCGGATGCCAAGTTCAACCTCTCAGCTTCACATCTTGGTTTCTCTCAGTGATCTTAGGTAAGTCATCAGAAAACCCAAGAATTATGCAGTGTTCAGTCAGGCCTCCTTGTGATCTGCTTTTGCAATAAGACAGATATCTCCATGGTTTTATTTTCCTTTAGGAGTTAATTATAGTACCCATCCAAATGATTACAGCAGGAACTGCTTTCCTAGCAAATTTCTTCTGTGAGTAATATTAGACCAAGAGCCATACCATTCATGCTGAGGCTGAGGAAGAGTCCCTTCCTGCATGGAGGAGATGGACAGGGTGTGGGCAGGGAGCCCCCACTGGACCATGCTGGCGCCCTGATGCCTTACAGGAGGCACTGTCTGCTCTAGGCACACCACTCCTGCCAGTGAAACTTCTTACTGAGTCGCATCCTGGTGACCGCATTTACTCTGCTCTGGGAATTCATCAAGGAGGGGGTCTTAACACCCTGGAGATCCTGGCTTCTCCTGTTTAGGGTAAACAGTCCCAGAAGCAATTCCACTCCAAGACTTCTGATGGGAATCAGCCCAGCTCTGCACCCTCAGGTCCACTTTCTCTTCCAGGGGCTTTGATCTCAGGGCTTCTCAGGGCTTCCTGAGAGGGTCTTTGATCCTTCTGTTAAGCATGAGACTCCATTCCTTGCTCACATACACAGGGATTAACAACATGAGATGTAAACAGAGTTAGGATATCTTTTAAACACTTTCAAAATTTAAAAACAAAATCATAATCCTATTGAAATGCAAATAAACTAAAAACTCAACACATTTACACTAACTTCTTATTGATTCATCACCACAGGTTATAGAGATAGATTTCCAGTAGGTCTGTACCCAGGCTATGGGTGTACGGGAAGATTTCTTATGTGAAACACATGCACACACACACACACACACACACACACACACAGCATGCACATATACATACATATATATGTATATACATATGTTATAGTGTAGATTTGAAAGCACAGAACAATTTCCGTAAAGTCACTCACTAAATGTCAGCGGTCACTACCTCTGACTGGGTAAGGGGGATATTTTGGATGAGAAAAACATGCAGCTATGGTAAATGTGAGCGTACATATTTTAATCTATGGCTTTTTTTAATCCTGAAATGTAATCAATTATTACCTAAAATTATTTTTAAATGAGAAAATACACTGAAATGGTGTTAATATCGACAGGGAATAATTGTGGGAAGTGATTATTATGGAAAAGGAATCTAGGTCCGGATTTTATCAGGGGTTTTTAGAGTTTCAATGATTATTGAGCAGTGAGGAAGCATGGTTACAGAAGCCCGTCTGGACCTGAGTCTGCACGTTGTGGGCAGAAGTGCCTGGTGAGCAGAGCAAAGGAGGCTGAGCGTCGGGGCACAGATCCCAATGTGGCAGGAGCTGGGGCATGGACCTCATGTAAACCCTGAGGACACAGTGACCAGAGATGCAGGCGGGAAACCAGGAGACAGAGCAGAATGTTTCACGTGGTGGAAAAGTTCTTCCCCTTATTCCTGTGAAAGGCCCCAGTGAGGTCCAATGCAATGAGAGATGGGTGCAGTATGCTCAGATGCTCAGGCTGGATGGTGACCAGAACACCTCTAAGAGGAGAAAGGATAGGATCGATGAGTGTAATTATTTCCAGGTAAATTCTTGCATAGAATTCTTTTTGAGATTTTCAGGGCTCCTGGGTGTCTCAGTCGGTTGAGCGCCTGACTCCTGTTCTCATCTCAGGTCATGATCTCAGGGCTCGTGAGTTCAAGCGCTGACAGCATGGAGCCTGCTTGGAGTTCTCTGTCTCCATCTTTCTCTCCTCTACTTGCACAGTCTCTGTCTCTGAGATATTTATTTGTAATCCCCCCCCAACCATGCATTCTGCCTGTCACTTCGCTTGATTAACCAGGCAGCATTAGCCACACTCCCAATTTCAAACAACCATAGTTCCCAGTTCTGTTTGCAAAAGCCTGTATGTCCTGAAGAAGGAGGCATGCAAGGAAATGAAAATAATAACAAATCATAGTGATGCTGGTGCTGCTGGAGATGATGATAAAAAGAGAGCCCCTCTCAGGATGAAGTGACTGAATTTAGAGCAGAGGGGCTCAGCTCTAAACGGGGATGCTTGGGGATGTTCTTGGTGGCATCCAGCTTCTGCTTGTACCCAGGACTTCTGTGGAGGGCAACCCAGAAGTGAAAGTCGTTAGGAAAAGACACCACAGCCTTCCAGAGCTGTACAGCCTGGGAGCCAGTGAATGCAGAAACAATATTGCTCTCAGCCTTAAAACAAGGGCTATGCTGCCTGAGACTGGTGGCCTCAAAGTGTCTGAGAATCATGGACACAAAATTAGGTTGATTTATAGAAAAGGAGAAAGTGGGAGGTGCCTGGGTGGCTCAGTCAGTTGAATGTCTGACTCTTGGTTTCAGCTCAAGTCATGATCTTATGGTTTGTGGGTTCGAGCTCCACACCAGGCTTTGGGCTGATAGTGCAGAGCCTGCTTGGGTCTCTCTCCCTCTCTCTCTGCCCCACCCCTACTCATGCATGTGAGCAAGAAATCTCTCTCTCAAATTAAGAAATAAAAAAAGAGAGAGAGAGAGAGAGAGAGGGAGAAAGAGAAAGAAAGTGGAAACTTCCTGCAAGTATTTCTCAAAATGGAGACTCACCTTGCCATATAAATGTGTCGCTAAAGCAGAATGATGTCTGTTGAATAGCTCTGTCCCCTCATCAAGGACATCTCATCTTCTTGAGATGGTGCAGACAGAAGTGTTAGGAACAAGAGGTAACATTTTAGAAAAACCATTAAAATGCTTTTTGTTCAACTCATAAAAATATACCCTTCATATGCAGTGCGCGTTGGCACCAGTTCTGGGCACTGAGAGTCTAGGAAGAAAAATCTCAAAGCTGTGACCCTGAACAGCCCTGCTCAGGTGTGGGAAAGGGCCAAGGAGCCAGGGGTGGGCTTGAAGCCAACGAGCAGTCTCCCTACCTCAATGGATATGGTTCAGTGTGGGCTTGTGAGGGTTCTCATCCTCACTGCCGCCTGGTGTGAGATAAGATGTAGCTGTGTAGAATAATGGGGTTAGGAGATCAGTTGAGTCAAGGAAAAACTGAAAGAGACAGAAAAGAGCATACTCCACAGACCAGGTGTCTTCATCAAGTTAAAGCAGAGGCCCAGTGGGTGTGAGTTTGGGATGGTGTAACATTATTGATGGTGGAGCCAGAGAAAAGGGTCCTGAGGGTTCTAGTTGGAATCCTCCCAAATTAAGAGGAATCCTTACTGCTGGTGAGACTGCAATTTGATGATAGTGGCTTGGAGTTGAGAAAGTCAGGAATTTAAATCTATAGGGCATTGAACGTATACCAAAATGAATCTTATACCTATGGATTAAGGCAGTTGTTAGGCTGTAAAGATGTGTTTATGTTATCTGTGAACTATGGGAAGTGGGTTGGTGGATGATGACAATAAAGGCAAATAAGAGTTGATGGTAAAGATGCCTGATGTGAGGTTGACCATGTCAAAAATGTAATGACCTAGAAATAAGGACTGCAAACAAGAGGTAGTCACTTTTGGTGACTGGGTTGTGCTTAAATTTTGACTTCACTAAAGGGACTGGACATGATCTGGTGAACCTGGCAAAGGGTCATGTTTAATTAAAATCTGAAAGTATCAAAGGTTCTGAATAAGGGTTTGGCTGTGAGAGGAAGGTGTGTTGGGGCAGCTCAAGAGGAATGATGGGGTGAAGAACAAAGTACAGAGCAACTCTGGTCTCAAGAATGGCTTCACTTTGGTTGACGGGCTCAAGAGTCTTCTTGCCATTGGCTGGCCTCCAAGATCCACCGGAATTGGGTGTTAGAGATTGTCATGCTAATCTACACAGAAGTGCTGTGGTTCTAAGGCTGAAGGATGGCAATAGTGGTTTAATTTGGGTTTGGTCAGGAACACAGAAGCAATACTTGAACTTGAAGTCAAAGTTGATCGGTGTTGATGATTTTAATAAAGGGACATAGAGGTGTGCGCCATATTGGAAAATCTGGGGTGTTTGGGGTCTGGGAATCTGCTCAGTATGCAATCTCAACTGGGATCACAAATATAAGAGACACTCATATGCTGGTCAGCGGCAGTGAATGGTGGCTCTCCAGAAGGTGCTGGTAGCCACAAGCCTGCCTGTAACTGTCCGAGAAGCATGACCTCTCCTTTCCTTCAGCCTCTTTTGAAACCAAAATCATATTGTAAATGTGGTTCCTGGCTTCTTTTCTACAATGGAGAGGCAGCCTTGGGAGGGGTGGCAGTGATGCTAAATTGACAACCAGGGGTCCTGTACACGTGACCCACGATGTATTCAACCCCCTGCAGCCTCTCACCAGTGAAACCTAGTTTACAGTATATCTTATTTTATTCCTCAATCATTTTTCATAAGTGTCTACAATATGCAAACCTCTGTGTCCTTATTTCTGAGGATGCAAACACGAATACTCCACCATCCCGGCCCTGAAAGGAGACACAGACTGATACCATGTCTATTTTTCTAGAAACTTCTTTCTCTGTGGTCCCTACATCCAAATAATGACTGACTTGGGAGCAGAATGCTGAAGACCTGGGGCCTAAATTATTTAATATATATAAAGAGATGCTAATTCAAAGAAACAGTCAAGTTTATAACAGAAGCCAAAACCATTGTTCACCCCTGGATAGAAAACAACAAAAAGGCCTGAATGTATATTTTTTGTTTTCTTGTAAATTTTTGGTCAGTAATTGCACCATCAAGCCAAAGCAGTAACCCCAATTTTGAAATTCAACAGCTCTCAGGACTGTTCGAATATCAAGTTTCAATCTCCTGTCTACACTAAATGGAGAGTCTCAGGGCAGAAGTGGGTTGAGGGGTGGGGGGAAGACTGGTTTTTCTGGGTATATTTCAAAGGTTAGTGAGAATACAAATAGTAGTATTGTGTCCTGTAGATATTTCTTTGCATTGTTAATCAGCGTAAATACCGTGCTACATTGATTTGAGATCACGCATGTTACCGAATGTGCCAGAAGTTCTTCTTTAAAGGTGTTCTCATTTAATTCAGTCACATTAATACCACGAGCACCCTACAGTCAGTACTTGTGGTATTTTCCTTTTACTCAGTGCTGATTTCCCATTAATGCTGACTCATTTGACTCACTCATTTTGTACTCAGAGAGCATCTGTGTGCTATTGGCTAAACTACACTCACAGGCAAGGGCTTGAAGCATCACATCTGCAGAGATGAAATGTGGCACAGATGCCAAAAAAAAAAAATCCTTGCAAGTGAAAATTCACAGCCAGTAGAGAAATTTAAGGAGTCATTTTTGCTAAGTCAAATTGTCCCTATTCTACCTGGATTCCGCTAAAGTCTGGGTTCTTCTTTAAAACAAAGAGCACGGGACAATAAGAACACAGACCTCAATTAATAATACAGGGTTGAGAGAGCATTTGGCATTTCGGATCACTTTAGAAAGTATATGTGCATTTCATTACCTGAGAGAAAAATCGCTGGTTTCTCAGTTGAAATCCTGCTCTATGTCTTGTCAGCTATAGGATGCTGGCAGAGTCGTTCAGCCTCTTTGTTCTCGGTTTTCTCCATGTAAACTAGAAATCATAATGGCTATAATCCAGAAGTTTTCTATTAAACAAAAGAAATGTGAAAAGTCAAGTAGCAGAGAGAGAGAAAGAGATTCTCTGGATCTTACAGTATATTTTGTTTAAGAGACACACAAATTTCATGTAGCTGAACTCCAACACTCAGAAGGCCAGGGCTCAGTGGGTCTATACTGCATGCCCATGTAATCCCCATTACATAAATATTCTCACCAGTCTGAGATAAGGAAACCAAGGTGTAGGTTAAGTGAGTTTTTCTCAGGATGACTGAGTTCGTGAACTACATTACTAGGATAAGATCCGAATTTGCTTGAGCTCACATTCCCTGGGTTATTCACAAATTACAATGCTTTTCAGCACAGAAATGAAGTGAAATCATGAAATTGAGGTAAAATGGTACAGGGCTCCATTTTCTGAAATGGCTAGCTCATTTTTTTCCAAGACCGTTCTTACACTAATTCGTCCTTTCTCCAGTGGTCAGAAAAACGCTATCATTAGAGGCTTGATTTTTGAGCTTTTTATTACATATATCACACAGTGTGTGCCTGTCTACCTTCTTTTATTATTCAATCCCAATCAACATACCCATATAAAAAGGGGGCACCTGGGTGGCTCAGTTGGCTAGGTGTTTGACTCTTGGTTTCGGCTCAGGTCATGATCTCATGGCTTGTGAGTTCGAGCCCCACATTGGGCTCTGTGCTGACAGCGCAGAGCCTGCTTGGGATTCTCTTTCTTCCTTTCTCTCTTTGCCCCTCCCCTGCTCTCTCTCTCTCTCTCTCAAAGTAAATACATAAACTTAAAAAAACTAATTTTTTTTAAATTTTAAAAAATCAAAACAAAACAAAGCCATATAACCTAAGGCCATATAGAGTATGAGATGGGCAGTTGACAGTTTTCATCTTCAGTAGTGAAGTACCTCTCGGAGGATTAAATGTGGGAGATGTTGGCAGACTCTATGGCCGGGGAAGCTGGAGCTAGATGTTCCAGGGCCCCTGAGCAACTCCATGCTATCGGAGAACTGACACGAAGCTCCCTTCCTCCTCCCTAGCCTCGGAACACTGGAATTTTTTCCATATGCTCATCACTTCAGCTTCTCAGTGCATATCTTCACAGTGTGTTCAATGACAGGAAAGGGACTTCCTCTTCCTGATTCCCCACCTGATGGCCTTCCTGGCCACACTGGGATCACTGGAAAGCAGGACATTCTTGAGGCCCACACAACACAGCATATGGGCCCACTTCCTAATGATGTGAACTCAGAGCTAAAGGATCAGCTTACGGGATGGGTAATCACAGGACACTGGCAGTTAGACTCAGCAGGACTCTGGTCTGGTTGCTTCCAGTAAATTCTAGGTCCTTTTAACCACACACAAAACACTCCCTGGCTGCTTTGTAAGCTTAAACTGGCTGTTTCTTACCCACTGGCCCTCATGCTCTATTCATTAACCTAATCTTTTCCTTAATGGCACCCCTTACAAGCAGTAAGGAGTTACAGCCTCAAGAACAGAAGCCATCCCCCACCTTTGTATCTGATTCTTGCTAGCAGGCTCACCCCTTTAGTCCAGTAGGGAATGTAAATATATATATATTTTTATTTTATTTGAGAGAGACAGAGACAGTGCAAGTGGGGGAGGGGCAGAAAGGGAGAGAGAGAGAATCCCAAGCTGGGATCAATTCGGGGCTCAAACCCACAAAACTGCAAGATCATGATCTGAGCCGAAAACAAAGAGTCGGACTCTTAACCTACTGAGCCACTCAGGTGCCCCATAGTAGGGAATGTAAATAAAAGATGCTTGAAAGGATTATCGGGTCCTTTATCCTGGGAATATGTATACCATATTCTTGTAATGCTTTGCTTTAGAAGATAGACTTTTTTCCTTGTCTTTCCCAACCTGGTACCTGTACTTAATCTCTTCCTTCTTTTATAGGAGTTTGGAAAACAATTCATAAAGAGGCTGGTACACACCAACAAGCTAGTCTATTCCTGTTGCTTCCCCCAATACCATAGCCATGGTCGGTGTGCAATCTGCACTACGGATAATCCCTGGGGTCCCTGCAGCCAAGACTTTCATTCTTGTCTAACGTGGGTGACCGTCTTCCCAGCCAGGAGGAACTCCACTTCCTGCATCCAACCATTTATGGATGGAGTGAGGATCAGTGACCTACAGCAGCCAATGTCATAGTCAAATGTAAGAGAAGATTTTGAAGCTTTCTCATTTTCTTCCAGGAACATAGTGCTTATTCAGATATTTTTGTATCTCTTTCTATATATCATTCATTAAGGTTCTATAGTTTGAGTTATTATATTTTAACGTTTTTATTTGTTTTTGTTTTCACTTAGAGCTCATCAATTTCCTGATATCATTCCCTATGAGTATTTTTTTTGGCTAAAATCATTGATGGTATCTTTTCACACATATGTTTTCTGTGTGTTCATTAATATTACATGCAAATGTTATGTTTTTAATGCTCATTTTGTAGCTGGTGATTGTTACTCTACATTCTGATTAGTTCCCACAACATTTGAGGTGATTTTTAAGTTTTACAGGTAGGTCATTATGTCTATCCCTAAATTTTAAAGAAAATAGGTTTTCTTCCTGAATATGTGTAATTTTTTTTTCCTAATTGTATTGATTAGGACAGAAAAAGTGTTGAAAGAGAAGAATGCTATTACCAATACAGAATTTGTTCCTGATTTTCTACCAGGAAAACTTTTCTGTTTCAGTTTTAAATATGATGCTGAATATCTTTTTAAAATACAATCTTTACCAAAAGACTTTATCTGAGTTATTTCCTTCCTTCCTCTATCTTTCTTTCTCCTCTTATTCATTTCCTCCTTCTCTCCTTCCTCTTTTTTAAATTTTAATCGATAATAAGCATTGAGGTCTTAAAGGAAAAAATATAACTATGTAAGGTGATGAATGTTTACTAAACTTGTAATCATTTGGCAATAATATATACCTATATCAAATCATTATGTTGTATGACATAGACTAGTGCAATGTTATATGTCCATTATGTCTTAATAAAAAGAGAATAAATGTTGAATTACAGAAAATTGCACAAAATGTGCTCCCTGACTCTGTAATATTTGTTATGTGTTTTTTTCAATAGCCTTTTATTTTGAAATAACTTAGGATGCAAAACATTTGAAAAATCGAGTGCCCCTGTGTCCTCTACCCATCTTCCTCCAGGGGTCATATCTTATCAACCTGTAGGACAACCTATACACTAGAAAATTGATGTTGGTATTATACTATTCACTCAGATGCAGATATGAATAAGTATTTACCAAGATTTATGCACTTTGTGTATGTGTACAGTTTTATGAGATTTTATTGCATGTGTAGATTTGAGTCACCATCACCAAAATCAGGGTACAGGATCATTCTATCACTAGACAGGAACTTCTTCAGGTCAAAATGTAATAGTTCTATTCTTTCCCCAACTTAACCTGGAGCCACCACTGATTCGTTGGCCATCACTATGAATTTGTCACTTTGAGAACGTTATATAAATGGAATCATACAAAATATAATCCTACGAGGTTGGCTTTTTCACTCAACGTGATTCCCTCGAGATCCATCCACACTGTTGTGTGATTTAATGGTCCGTTCTCTTTTACTGCCAAGTAGTATTCCATTATTTGAATGTACCATGGTTTCTGATCCACCTGATGTGGACATGTGGACTGTTTCTGGTCTTTGTCGATACAACTACTCTAATGTACAGGCTTTATGTAAATGTAAGTTTCCATTTCTCTGGGGTGAATTACCACCAGTGTGATTTCTGAGTGGTACACTAAGTGCAGGCTCCAATTCATGAAACAAACATGCCATACTGATTTCCACAGTAACCGTATCATGTGATATTCTCACCGGCAATGTACAAAAAACCTAGATTTTCTGCATCTTTGCCAGTATTGGATGCTGTCAGTATATTTTACTGTATTCATTATGATCATTTTGTAGTGTTTTCTTATCATGGTTTTATTTTGTAATTCTCTGACAGTTAATGGAGTTGAACATCTTTTCATAGGGTTATTTGCCACTCTTTATCTCCTTGGGTGAATGAATTCAAGTCTCTTGCTAATTTTCTAGTTCGGGGCTTGGTAAAGTTTAATTATTGTTACAGTTTCACTATTGAGTATATATTTTATGAAGATAAAATGACTTTTTTTGATGAATGTTTTTTACATTTAGTCCATTCACTATGAAATATTACCAACCATCATTTCATCCATTCTGCTTTCTGTTTTCTTTTGTCTTTCTTTAGCATCTATGCTCTTTACTCTTATCCAAATATTTCATTCGAAATACTGGATTCAAGGCTACGCAGACCTTCAAAGAGGTAAGCGGTGCTGGGCAGAGAGGAAGGTGAGCAAGGAGGCACATACAGGAATCAGGGTCAGGATGCTTCCTGGTGCATATAATCCACAAGTACAACCACTCCTGTGAATTAGGCCTGAGAAGAAGCCAAGGTGAGATTTCAAAATAAAAGGAGTGTGAAATCTACAGAATGAGACACGGAAGAAATAAAGTCTCAGGAGTTATTGTTTTCATGTGACCAGATTAGAAACTTCTAAATTAGTTAAATCACTAGTGCATTATGTTGTTTTATGTAGAGGTAAATATAGATTTTATTCTAAATATTAGCGGGGATAAAATAAAGATGAAACAAGTTTTCACTATGGAAGATTCTGGAGTCGTGTAACAAAGGAGGGGCTCAATGGCTGACGATGGCTGCTATTCTCTGTTAAATGACAGTCTTTCCTGTTCTACAAGCTCGGGTGTTTTAAACCACGCTGACCTCTCCCCACTGCATACCTGTTCAATGCATTTGGAAGCCGGAGTTTCCAGGCATCGTTTCTTCCTCCAGATGAATGTTAGAATATCTGCAACACGGTTATACGACAGTTCCCCAGGCTCCCAGTTGACCTGGGCGTTCTCCATAAAGACAATGCATTCACCGCTCTTCTTGGAGGAATTAAGGAATGTCTTCCTGCTGGAGAATCCCCAATCAGTGTGAATAAATAAAAGCTTTGCTGACACTCTCAAGAGGGTGTGGAAGTCTACTCTTGACCTGCTGTCGGTGTGGGCCCAACATATTCAAAAGAGGTATAGGAAGAATGCAAATGTCACACGGATCAGTTTATGAAGGTAATGGAGTACAAGTAAAACAATGATTTCTTTTAAGGATGCTTCGAGGTGCTTGGGGGGCTCAATCAGTTAAACATCCAACACTTGATTTTGGCTCAGGTCATAATCTTACAGTTTGTGAGTTCCAGCCCTACATTGGGCTCTGTGCTGGCAGCGCAAAGCGTGCTTGGGATTATCTGTCTCCCTCCCTCCCTCCCTCTCTCTCTCTCTCTCTCTGCTTCTCCCCAGCTCTCTCTCTCTCTCTCTCTAAATGAATATAAACTTTTAAATAAAGGATTTTTCTTTAGCATTCAGTACTATAGTTGGCGGTAACAAATTTTAATGAAATAGTATATGGGAAGCCATTTCCAAACTACAAAGAGTAAGTATGTTGTACATATATTTCAATGGTTTCAGTATTTTTTACCAACTATTCTTTCACTGAATTTACTTGTAACAAATCTTGACTCAAGGTTTACTCTGTACCAAACATTGGATGCAGACCTTGCCTTACTGGGCGAGCACAGAAGATAATCTCTATGTTTGTGGAAGATAAAGAAGAGAATGCAGGCCAGAAAATAAACAGGTAATCAAACCAATAAAGAGAGACCTTTAAATTTGAAACCTAATGGGAGTAAGAGAGGGCGTTTTAATTTTCTTTAGAGAAAATTCCAAATAAAATAGCGAGGTTAGATACTTACTCTTCCCTTCTCCCCATGAGTGTGGACTGGACTTAGAGATAGGCTCACAGTAGAATAAGGTAAGTGAAGGGGCGCCTGGGTGGCTTAGTCGGTTAAGCGTCCGACTTTCACTTAGGTCATGATCTCGCGGTTCGTGGGTTCGAGCCCCGCGTCGGGCTCTGTGCTGACTGCCAGCTCAGAGCCTGGAGCCTGTTTCAGTCTATGACTCCCTCTCTCTCTGACCCTCCCCTGCTCACGCTGTCTCTCTCTCTCTCTCCTAGAAATAAATAAAACATTTTTTAAAAAAAGAATAAGGTAAGTGAAGAAAACAAATAGTAACTTTACAGTGGAGAACACTGGCAGAGACCTCTTAACCCAGGGATCAAGGTTAGCAGCACCACTAATAAATCATGCAGGTATCATGGACCACCCAGCTGTGTACATGAAAAGGGCACTTCACCTCTGTAGATTCTTCCCCAAAACCCATAACCCAAATCGAACTACGAGAAAATAGCAGACAAGCCCAGATTTGATATGCATTCATACAGGTGGGTTTGGCAAGATTCAGGGAAGGGCCTTATGCTGCAGGCAAGAAGATACAAGTAACAAAAGTTGACCCACTGGTTTCTGGTGGCTGAGATATTCACGTGGTATGTAGGCTCGGGAAGCCCCACAAAGATGCCAAACTTGTGTGCATGTAGGAGTTGTTAGAACAGAGAAGGCATTTGAACCCACAAGGTCACAGAAGGGGATAAAAGCCGAATTCAGGTGACAGAGACAGGACCAACCAGTAAAAGACACTAGGAAAGCAAGTCTGAGAAGTAATAGAAACTCCAAAAGAAGGAAGTGGAGATGGGAGGGGCTTGTGGGACCAACAAAAAGATGAGCAAGGGTTGCAAATGGAAGCTGAGTAAAGAGGAAGATGCCCACTGAAGCCCTTCAGAGCCTGGGTCAGGGTGACTCTCAGAGGCATTGGCAGGCAAGCCACCTATTAGTGAGCCAGATTGTCATGGGGGGAAGTGAGCAAGAGGAAGCTGTATGTGCAGACAAGTAACGGAGGGGAATAGAGGCAGCGGCTGGTGGAGATGAAACCCAGGCAGCTCTTGCTTATTTCTGTGGTGGTGTTTTTTTGTTTGTGTTTGTTTTGTTCTGGGTTGTTTGTTTGTTTGTTTGTTTTTCCAAGATGAGAAGTGTCAGGGCATGCTTATGGGTGCTGAGAATGACCCAGTGATGGGGGAGATCCCACGCACCTCCCTAGGACTGTGTGTCACAAATTCACATGCACATAA
The DNA here is from genome assembly GCF_008692635.1 of Crocuta crocuta. Taxonomy (NCBI): domain Eukaryota; kingdom Metazoa; phylum Chordata; class Mammalia; order Carnivora; family Hyaenidae; genus Crocuta; species Crocuta crocuta. Next base: position 4,211,545 of record NW_027532825.1, read on the forward strand.
AGGGCATGTTAATGGTGCATACATTATCATCCTTTTTAAAAAAAGATTTACTTATTTTGCAGAAAGCACAAGCAGGAGAGAGGCAGAGCGAGGAGGACAGAGGTTCCAAAGCGGGCTTTGCCCCGACAGGCTGACAGCAATAAGCCCAATGTGGGGCTGGAACTCATGAGCCGCAAGATCATGACCTGAGACAAAGTCAGGCGCTCAGTTGACTGAGCCACACAGGGACCCTCATCTATGATCTTGTTTAAAGATACAGGAATTGGTGAGATTGGGATCAATTGGGATTGATTGGAGATGGAATCACAGGAATTGGTGAGATTGGCAAAGAAACTAAATTTGCTTGTAAGAAAACAAATATTGGCATCGTCAAGCCAGGAGTCCACTCTTTTGAATAATGAGAGTCCATAATTCATTGTATTTTGTATTATTTTATTTTCACTAGTGTTACTTTGAAACTGTACTGCCTCTGATACTTTTTCCAGACATGCATTATTTCACCGATAGTTTTATGCCTTTTCTCGCTTTTCTGGGTCTTTTATTTCTAGGTCAGTCGCCATTTTAATAATCTTTTGATACACGTGTTTCTTGTTAAACCTCCTGAAAAGAATCAGAGTAGAAGTAAGTAAAGTTGTTGAGGTTGTAGGAACTTATTTAATCAGCAAGCCATTTAAACGCCCTTGATTCGCAGCCATTATGATTAACAAAACTTGTAATTTACAATTGAATATTATATAATTATGAATTATTTCAAAGACCGGAAAAATCCTTGATGGTGCAATTAATTTACAGTATTTATTTTTTCTTAAGGATCGCACTTGGAAGAGTGGAGGAGCCACTGATGTGTAGTATATTTCCACATCAGGGAATTTTAATGACCTATTAACTATTAACTGTTTACACCAGTCAGGAAAAATATGCTGCACTGACATAATTAAGCAAAAACACATTAATCACATTTAATTATGTTTTTACTCAGTTGATCTATGATTATACAATTGTATGGTGTGTCTGATTTGGAAAAGACTGGAATTAGTTGAGAAAATAAGGCTCTATCCTGTGCACAATTAATGTGCACATTATGGTTGAAAATTTCATTTGTGATAGTTCTTCTGAAAATAAATAGGATAATAATAGCAGTAACAGCATTATCTGCCATCTATTAACCGCTCACTGAGTATTAGGTGCCATGCTAAGTGATAAATGAAGAGTTTTGTCTAATCTAATCTTGCCATCCACCCTAGGAAGTTAGTGCTACTCAAATCTCTACATGACCAAAGAGAAAACCAAAAGAATAATTAATCTGCTCAAGTTTTCATAGTTAATAAATTGCAGACATTAAATTTGAATTTGATCAGCCTGATGAAGCACAAAAACAAGTTTTCTATAGATCAAAAATCTAGACTGTGCCCTGTTCTTTATCCCCAGTAACCTTGCTGTAGATGAAGTCATATCATCGTGAACATCTGGTCAACCTCTTTGGCATTCAGACTAGTCATCTTGGTGGAAGTATCTTCATTTCATCTTCTGAGACGAGGTGACTGAAGCAAGGGGTCTTCAGTACATGTGGGCTGCTCAAATTTTATCATCAGGTGGGTCAAAATTATTTTAGCAGATACATTACTTTCTTATGGAAACCAGTGCCCTAATAAATCCACCAGTGAGTCCATTCCTAGTGTGAAATCCTGCTATATAAATTCTTGAAAAGAGTTATTTATGAATTAGTAAGGAATTTGATCTCTATCTCCAGCATCCTTTCACATTGCACATGTTAGACACTCCCGTAGGCTCCAAGACACAGTTTAAATGCACACTCAAGCAAGCCATCCTCGTAGTTCATTCCCTGGAAGTGTCCATGTCCCTCTCCTCAATCTCCCATTGCAGCTTGCTCACATCAGTAATTTGGCTTTTCTGAGACTGTCAAGATGAGTAAAATGTTTTGTTTGTAATCATCCCGCCTTCAGGATAGGAATGCTCTTTTGTTTATATTCGTAATACAGATGCCCAATACAGCGCGTGGATTAGTGTAGAGACTCAACAAATACATCCTGAGTGTTTGGGGCATGTTTTTGTTTGTTTGTTTGTTTGTTGTTTTGATGGAATAGAGTTGCATTGGAAAAGTGCCTTTGGGATACAAGGATCTGAACGATTGCGTCAGCTTTCAGGCAGAGATGTGTGAAGGTGCATGGAGAGCCACAGCAAACATGCATGGTGCATCAGCCTTTCTTCTCCTTGTTGCCAATCACTCACTGACCTTCTACCCCAGGCACCCGCCTGAAGGGTCAGGCTCAGCCCATGCACTGGACAGGGTGGAAGTGTCTGGATATTCATGCCCAAGGAAGCAGCCCTCAACCAATGAACAACCAACACCCTGGCTTCTGTGAGCTTGGCTAACCCTGAGGATTGTTTTGTGCAAGTCCCCACCGTGAGCACTCCTATGAGGTGACATACACGTTAATGCATTCTGCCATGGGCACAACGCCTCGCATCTCCATTACCAGGATCACATCCTAAATAATTAGTTGACTCTATATCCTTATCTAAAGGCCGACTTCTGGGGAAGCCAAACTAAAACAGAGAGCTGGGTAAATGCACTCACCAAGGTGAGGGAAGACCTACTCGTCTGGGCAGATTCCTTCCTTTAGGCATGCGTTTGTGTTATGGTTGCTGTGTGGAGCCAAAACAAGTTGATGAGTAGGAAAGAAACAAAATCAACGAGATTTGATGATTCCTGGATTTCAAGTCGTTGCTGATAGTCCTAGTCTGTGACTCCACAGTAGTATCACTGATAGCGTTTTCCATCACAAATTATCCCCAGAGGTCCGCCTAGGGCTCACTGGGGTTCTTGACAGCCATTTGCATAACATCTTCATAGCTTTCCTGCAATGAGCAGTAGGTCATGGTTGCTGATTAAGGCAAGCTAAAGAATTATTTTGGAAAATTTTCTGTGCCCATTTCTGTAACCAGTAACCAGCTCTGTAAATTCTGTGAAGTCACTTCATCTCACTGGGTTAAGTTCCCACAGAGGAAGGATAGAAACTACTCCCTGCTTAAGTGAGATATTTCTAAAACACCCAGATCATCGTCCATAACAAATGTTCAATAAATATTTGTTGAGAAATATTTATTTCTATTATTTCTGAGGATGAAGGCCATGCTTTTCATGAATGTCTCAGTAGGTACCAGACTACTTTATTGATAAATTGATCAACTGGTTGATCTTTATTTTAGAGAGACAGAGGATGAGAGCTGGGAGAAGGTGCAGAGGGAGTGAGAATTTTAATCTGGCTCCATGCTCAGCATAGAGTCCAACACGAGGTTCAATCCTATGACTCTAGTATCATGACATGAGCCAAAATCAAGAGTCAGATGCTCAACCAACTGTACCACCCAGGCACCCCATCCTAGTAGGCTACTTTAAAAAAAATCTTGGGGGGGCGCCTGGGTGGCTTAGTCGGTTGAGCATCCGACTTTCACTTAGGTCATGATCTCGCGGTTCGTGGGTTCAAGCCCCGCGTCAGGCTCTGTGCTGACTGACAGCTCAGAGCCTGGAGCCTATTTCAGTCTGTGACGCCCTCTCTCTCTGACCCTCCCCTGCTCACGCTGTCTCTCTCTCTCTCTCCCAGAAATTAAAAAAAAAAATATTGTGTTTTGACACAAGAATTCCTTTCAGTGATAATTTTTGGGTTATTAGAAACTCCAACTTCTATTTGCTATCTATAGTTCCTCTGGCTCTGAATAGAAAAACTTGGGGTTAAGTCTTTGTTCAATACTCTGAAGAATCTATTCATTCACTATGGAAGTTTGAAGCTTTGCTAGGTGGAAATTAGCACATATTCATCCCCTACCCTATAATGGAAAGCAGGACATAGAAATTGCTTAACCTTGCTCAATATGAGGAAAACTTATTTGTCTTTGAATTTATCTGACACTTATTTTTTTTAATTTAAGAAAGAGAGAGAGAGAGTGCAAGTTGGGGAGAAGAGCAGAGAGGGAGAGAGAGAGAGAGAGAGAGAGAAAATCTTAAGCAGGCCCCATGCTCTGCACAGAATCTGACTTGGAGCTCAATCCCACAACCTTGGGATCATGACCTGAGCCAAAATCAAGAGTCAGACGCTCAACTGACTGAGCCATCCAGGCACCTCTCTGACACTCAGTTATTGCTTATACTCAGATTTTTTTAAAATGTCACTCTGATTTTTTTTCACATATATCAATAGTAATCAATTCACTTATCCACAAATATTTTCAAGTACTTTTAAATGTCAGATGCTGTTAACATCATGAGATAAAATGATGAAATACACCAGGACCGTACTCTTTGGGAGAGTACAGTGCACTGTACATTACACATAATAATTATATAATATAAAGACAGAGGTTTTAAAGAGAGCTAGCAGTATATGGGGATGAGTCATGATGGCAACAGCTATTTTAGGAAAAACCTTTCTGAGAAACTGTCATTTTAGCACACAAGGGAATGAGGGAGAGTGAGGTGCTAATGGATTAAAGGCACTGGACAGCCAATGCATAAGGGAGGGGATTATTAAGTTCATTTGGGGAGATAATGAATAGACACAAGTAAGCCTTTATGAGTTTTCTCAATGGAGTGAGGTTACAAATCCTGAATCCAATGGAAATTAGAAAGCGCTGGTCAATATGAGAAGCAGAAATAATATTTTGAATATGGCAGAAGAAGAGAAGACCGCTAGGCTGGAGAAGATGTCGTCAAGGGAAGCTTTCTGTAACAAGAGACTCAGAGAACCAAGGTGAAGTGTGGATTTTAGGAGTAGCTGGGTCAAGGAAGGGCGTTGGCCTAGAGTCTATACCAGAAATGTGTAAGGCATGAAAGGTGAGTAACAATTCTGGCCAGTTGAGGGTGAAATGAGAAAGAATAAAGATGAACGTTTCCATCTCTATCACTACCCTGTGAAATTCTCAGCTGCAGAGAAATGTCTTTGCTTATCTTTGTAGCAATAGAACCTAGAGAGTAACAGCCATTCAAAACCCCCAACTGATAAAAGAAATGAATGTTTCACAAATAAATTAGCTCAAGAACTAGGGTTTGAATTGCGTCTCTAGACACAATCTAGATAGTAGATAGATCTACTATCTTCCGCTGGGGCAGCTCTGGGCCGTTACCTCAAAATCTCACCTCGCTTGGCATTCGAGAACGAATGTCTGCTGTCTTCCAAAGACTAAACCCTCAAGTGAGTGAGGACAAGATCGAGATGTTTCCCAATGTGAAAAGGCACAGAAGTTTGCTTTCCATATATTCTTTATGAAGAAAGAATAGAGAATATTCTCCAACATCACAGCGTGGATACAAATCTAAATAAGATGCTATTAAATCTAAATAAGATCTCTGCCCTAGATATCCATGCAGTGGGAAAGATGTAAGAAAAGGAGGTATTTAACATAAAATAGCATCTAGAGAAGAAAGGGAATATTGCAAAACTAAACTAAGCTATACTGTGTAAGTATTCCTTCTAAATTGTAAAGCAGCATACAAGACTATACCTAATGTCCATGTCATTACGTTAGGACTGAAGTGTCTTCTCCCCAAATCCATATGTTGAAGTCTCAACCTCCAATGTGATTGTATTTGGAGACAGGGCCTGTAAAGAGATAAGAAAGGTTAAATGGGTGGAGAGTCTTTATTTAATGTTTTTTAATGTTTATTTATTTTTGAGAGAGAGAGAGAGACAGAGTGCAAGTGGGGAGGGGCAGAAGGAAAGGAAGGCACAGAATCCAAAGCAGGCTCCAGACTCTGAGCTGTCACTAGAGAGCCTGACTTGGGGCTCAAACCCACAGACCGTAAGATCATGACCTGAGCCAAAGTTGGACACTCAACTGACTGGGCCACCCAGGTGCCCCAATTTAATAAGATTGGTGTCCTCATAAAAAGATGAAGAAACACCAGAGATTTCTCTCTCTCTCCCCATCTCTCTGTCTCCAAACACATACAAGAAGGGCCATGTGAGGACACAGAATGAAGGCACTGTTTACAAGTTAGGAAGAAAGATCTCACCAGAAACCTATCCTGAAGGCACATCGATCTTGGACTTGTCACCCCCAGAACTGTGAAAAACACATTTCTGTTGGTTAAGCTTTTCTGTCCGTGGGAGTCTGCATGGTGGCCCTGGCAGACGAATATACCATGTCTGTCTGTCTCTGTCTCTATCCATGTCTATCTGTGTGTCCCTATCTGGCTGTCTATAGCAATATTACTGGATTCCTGACTCTAAATCTGTGCATTTTCCAATTTTCTAGAAAGTTTTAAAGCTTGTTTCCACTTTTCCAAGCCTTAGTTTGTATGCTCTCGTGAGACATGCATCAGTTAGAGGATAGCCCATGGATGGTGCACCTGGTCATTGCGAGGAGGCTATTTTACAGGGAATGCAGCTGATCAAATCCAGAAAGGGTGGAGAGGAAAGTTTTCAGCAGCAAGAAGACTTGAGGGTGGGTAGTCCCTGGTGTCGTAGAAGAGAGCACAGCCTGCCGTTACTATGGATATATGGGCAGTGATCAATACTTGTGATAGGTTAGAAGGGTCTCTGGGATTGAGAAAGCAAAGCCTTAACTTAACATCTTGGCTTGGAATACCGGAAATCATGTATCCACATTGTTCATGGTAGGGCCTGGACAAGATGTTGAACCCTCCTCCAGAGAGTCACTCGGGGTGGTTGTGAAAAAGCAGACAAGCTCACTGCATCAGAATCCTTGGGGCACCTGGGTGGCTTGGTCGGTTCAGCGTCTGATTTCGGCTCAGGTCATGCTCTTGGTTCGTGGGTTCTAGCCCCATGTTGGGTTCTGTGCTAACAGCTCAGAGCCTGGAGCCTGCTTCAGATTCTGCGTCTCCATCTCTATCTGCCCCTCTCCTGCGGGCTCGCTCTCTCTCTCTCTCTCTCTCTCACAAAAATAAATAAACATTTAAAAAGTAAATTAAACAAAAGAGATATGGCAAAATATACATTATGCTTAAGTAAATTGTTCTATTTTGAATGTAATATGTGCTAAATTATGACGGTATGTCTTAACAGTCTGTATTAAAAATATAAGATGAAATAAATAGACATTCAGAAAAAGAGAAGACCAGGGGCGCCTGGGTGGCTTAGTCGGTTAAGCGTCCGACTTTCGCTTAGGTCATGATCTCGCAGTTCGTGGGTTCGAGCCCCGCGTCGGGCTCTGTGCTGACTGCCGGCTCAGAGCCTGGAGCCTGTTTCAATCTGGGACTCCCTCTCTCTCTGACCCTCCCCTGCTCACGCTGTCTCTCTCTCTCTCTCTCCTAGAAATAAATAAAACATTAAAAAAAAAAGAAAAAGAAAAAGAGAAGACCTGAGAAAGAATGTATCACCCACATATTTGCACTGTAAGAAATGTTCGTCAGGAAGAAGGAAAGAAAACCATAAAAATTTGGATCTACTGAAAGGAAGAATACAAGAAATGGTAATTATGTAAGTAAATATAAGAGACAGCGGCTAAGTTTTAAGAATTTCTTTAAAACATAATTTACTGATTGCTTTGAAAATGTATGCCAAAAGCCAGGAGAGAAATAGAAGTGAATTGTTGCTTCTTAAACCATACACACCAGATAATCATCTTATATGAAAACAGATTGTGACAGGTTAAAGATTTATATTGCGAAGTCAGAGCTATAGCTTTTAAATAAGCATTTTTAAAAGCATAAAAGAAATATCTGAAAGGCTAATAATGGAGAAAAATTACAGTCATTAAAATTCTCAGTACAGAAATAAAGTAGAAAAAGAGGAAAGAAAGGGCAAAATATACTAGGTAAATAAAATTAAGTTAAATTAATTCAATTAAATGAGTGGTTCAAACATTTCAAGTAAAGAGTCCCCATTTTTTTCACACTGAGCAAAAACTGAGACCCAACGATATGTTGATGACCAGAAATCTTTTTTAATATAAAGAGACTGGGAGGTAGATGAGAAATAAATAAAGTGATGGAAAGTGATACCTTACACTTAAAACTAATCAAAGAAACCATGGCTATCGGGATGCCACATGAAGTGTATTTCAGAGCAAGAAATACTGTCAGGTAAAGAGAAGGTCATTTCATAATGACAAAGAAGCCAATATTTCAAGAGAGTATTCTTAATATATCAACACCTAATAATAGAGGTTTAAAATACATGAATTAAAAATAACTGATAGACAGCAAAGAAAAAAATAGACAGGGGCGCCTGGTGGCTCAGTCAGTTAAAGCCTCCGACTCTTGATTTTGGCTCAGGTCATGATCTCACGGTTAGTGAGAGTTAGACTCTGTGCTGAGAGCATGGCGCCTTCTTGGGATCTTCTCTCTCTCTGCCTTTCCCCTGCTCATTCTCTCTCTCCCTCCCTCTCTACCCCTCACCCACTCTCTCTCTCTCAAAAATAACTAAAATAAACTACAAAAAAAAAAAGAGTGAAGTATTGTTTAAAAAATTTGTAAAGTAAAATGTCTTCTTATTGACAGATGTTTTTGGAGTGAATTGATAGAATTCTACTTAAAATTTTGATATTTCTGGATGGAAAAGCAGGTATGGCATATGCTTTTCTACAGAAGTAGCTGAATAAGGCTTCATCCTGCGTTGAAGGGAGCACACATGCTGAAGGTGTATGTGTTACCCAAGTTAATTATACCCCAACAATTTGTGGTCACAGAACAAAGAAATAAACATATTTTAATGAGATTTATAGGGTACACATGTATGTACATATATATGTGTACATATGTATATTTTTTTTTAAAATAAAGCTCAGGTGTCCTGTTATAATTTGCATGGCAGATTCTCCTTAAATACTTCCTCCCTTTGGGGCACCTGTGTGGCTCCATCTGCTGGGCATCCGACTTCGGCTCAGGTCATGATCTCAGTTTGTGAGATCCAGCTCCATGTCAGGCTCTGTGCTAACAGCTTAGAGCTTGGAGCCTGTTTTGCATTCTGTTTCTCTCTCTCTCTCTCTCTCTCTCTGCCGCTCCTCTGCTCACACTCTGTCTCTCTTTCAAAAAATAATAATAAAACATTAAAAAAATACTTCCTCTCCCTGTTTGCACCCCAAGGCCTCCTTTTCCTTACAGAGATCTTTGATAAGATAAAAAAGAGGGCTTCTCTTAAAATAGAAATGCACCTGAGTCTTTGTGTTGTAGTCCTGAATCTAGTGTAACATTGTATGTCAACTGTATCAAAACAATAAATAAACAAATAAATAAATAAATAAATGGAGAAAAGAAAGAAAGAAGAAAAGAAAGAAAAGGAAAGGAAAAGAAAAGAAAGGAGAAGTAAAGAAAGGAAAGGTAAAGAAAAGTAAATAGAGGAAAAGAAAAGACAAAACAATTGCACCGGAGTCAAGAAACAAGTCCTCACCTTGGCCACTGGGCCTGCCTCCTGTGTCATCCGGATCCCAGAGGCCCAGCGCAGGTGCCTGGAAGGAACATAACGGGAGCACATTTGACCCTGGGTGGACAGCTCTCCTAAGGATCGCTACACAAGGCACCTGCTGATTGCCCTGGATTCTTCTGGCAGGGCCGCTACACCTCCAGGCAGGAAAGAGATGGGAACTGGTGATTTGAAACTAGTAAGGCAGAGATGGTAGAAGAGAAATGAGACCCTCAAATCACAACAAAGGCTCATAAAAATCTTGCAACATGAACCGCAGCAGCGAAATTCTCTACATCCAAAAAGAAAAAAAAAAAAAAAAAAAGCTCAAAAAGCATCCTTTGAAAAGTCTATTTTTGCATATCTGGAAAGGAGTAAGAGAATGATAAAGGGTAATTACACAGAGAAAATGTTATTTTAAATCACAAAACATCCTGAAACACCTTAAATTTTTTATAGATCTAACAGTGAGTTTAAAAAATCTATCTATCTATGTTTCTATCTATCTATGCTCCCAAACTCAGGGAACTGGAGGGGATACAGGTTGGATTCTTGGTTTCTTTGTTCCAAAAGGTTAATAAAGCCAGACTTTTCACTTTTTCTTCTGCCACATCAGTTGCTGGTTTGCTGGTTTGCAGCTTTTTGCAGCCATGCCATAGCCTGTGAGGGCCGCATACAAAGCAGGTAAGCTCAAACGAAGTATGTGATTTGGAGAGATTGGGAGAGCTGGGAAGGAGTCTGAGGAAGGCAGGAACTCACCTGCACCTTCTCTCTCTCTCTGCAGGCATAACACTCTTTGAAGCTTCCAGGTTTTGTTCTTTTTTTAAATGTTTAATTTTAAGAGAGAGCATGAGCAGGGAGGGGAAGAGAGAGAGGGAGACAGAAGATCCCAAGATCTCTCCTATGATCTCCACGCTGATAGCAGAGAGCCAACGAGGGGCTCAATCTAACGAACCACCAGATCATGGCCTGAGCTGAAGTTGGGCCCTTACCTGACTAAACCACCCAGGCTCCCCGAAGCCTCCAGTTTTTAATATTTTTAGCATTTATTTATTTTTGAGACTGGAAGAGACAGAGTGTGAGCAGGGAAGGGGCAGAGAGAGAGGGAGACACAGAATCCAAAGCAGGCTCCAGGCTCTGGGCTGTCAGCACAGAGCCCGACGCAGGGCTCACACTCACAAACGGTGAGATCTTGACCTGAGCCGAAGTCAGACGCCCAACCGACTGAGCCACCCAGGAGCCCCAAAAGCCACCAGTTTTTAAAGATCAGGTCTGAGGCCGAATGCTCTGCCCTCAGGACTGTCGTCAGGTCTCACCTGTCTGTATCTTTGGTCCTCTAGGTGTCCAACAATCTCCCGTACAGCATCGTTCTCCCAGCCAGCACAGTCCTGGCTTTTCTGCTTTTTATCTCTGGGCAGGGGGAGCCTTCCCTAAGACTCTATGTCAGCGGTGGGCCTCAGACCAGGCCATGCCAGGGTCCAGGGGTCACCAGGACTGCTCGGGAACGAGCTTCAGGTTGTTTAGGACGGGCCTAGGACACCAGAGGACCAGACTTTGGCCCATTTTGGAAGAGCCCCAAAGCTGCAGGTGTTTACGATCCGTTACAGGATGATGCTTAGATGTGACTGCAATGCAAAAAGAAATAAAGGTGAACTTTAGTGAAAACATTTACATTTACTAATCTTTGGTTGACAAACTTGTTAGGGGTGAACAGGGTCATCAGAAAAGGGGAAAATCGATGACCTTCAATCTGCCTTTGAAATGTCAGCTCCCCAGGGATAATGACCTACCTGGACCTCCCCTGGACCTCCCCACCCTGATTCTGCACACACCCCCATTCCCTCATGTGGACTGGGCATTATAATTATTGATGTGGGGAGTTCTATTTGATACAGTATTTCTGGAAGTCTGATCTTGAGTTACTAATTTATCTCTAAATAATTACTACTCGTACCATACATATCTGCAGTAATAATCATAAATACAAAACAAATTTGCAAGAGAGAAGAGTTTATTGAGAGGCCAGCTGTGCTAACCATTTATTGGAAATGACCAAAATGCATAAATGTGAGATGACAGGTAAGTAAATATTTGCCCATAGCTTCAGTCACAGTCATTAGGACAATGTTTGCAAATAATTTGCAAAATGTGTGTTATTACTACTCCAGGAAAGGAAAGATGAAATGAGACCAACTGAAGTTTAGCGCCTCTGTGAAACATGCATATGGAAGACAGAATGACCTGACCATTTAATCCAGGACCTACTAATAATGATGGGATTTTTACCAATATGTTAGATTTTAACTTTATCTCCTCAATGTTCTACATCAAAGTTTTGCTTTAAACCCTTGGGGAAAAAATAAAACCTTGAAAAAGAAAATGACATTCAATTAGAAAATATGTCTAAAAATAAATCAGAAGGAAGTGTCTGAGAACATACAATGACCGTCACTTTTAATATCCTGCTTTATTTATTTTTCAATGTTTATTTATTTTTCAAAGAACGAATGAGAGCATGTGCCAACAAAGGAGAGGCGGAGAGAGAGAGAGAGGTGGCCAGAGGATCTGAAGCAGAGCGCCCAACATAGGGCTCTAACTCATCGAGCCAAAGTCAGACGCTTCACCGACTAAGCCACCTAGGTGCATCTCCTTAATTTTTAACTGTGAAAAAAGATTGTTTTCAAGGCTGTTCACAGACCTCCAAAGGATCAATCACAGGGGTAGGATGTGGCGCTCAGTTCTCATGATGCCCGGTCATGAAAGGCATTCTCTGCTAGAAATATCTTCAATCATACAGTATTTGTGATATGATTGCAAACACGCTATATTTTTCTTCACTTATTTCTTAAAGGTGTCTATCAGTCATGACTTCATCATCCCATTGTGTGTGGAGGGAGGTGGGTAGGTAATTTTCAAAGCATTTCTGACTAATAAGGAAATCTTTCAAGCATTTATACCCTTAGAAGACATGTTAACCCAAATATTATTACTAGAATAATAACTATCAAGGAAGAAAATTATTTAATAAAATAACCACTTTAAGACTCAAAGTTTTATGAGACTCTACAGAGCATAGTTATACTGAGTTCAGGAATCCTGAGAGAATCCTTCTGTTACAAATTACATTTGCAAGAACAATTTCTTTTTCTTTCTTTCTTTCTTTTTTTTTTTTTTTTGGTTTTTTATCCAAATACCTGCCCCAGCTGTGAAAGTGTTTTTCCCTCTCTTTAAAATTTAAATTTAATATTTATAAACTGAAGTGTAGGAATGTCCTGGGTCCATCAATGATGTTGTTTATTGGCTTACACTCTTATCTCTCCAGGCAAAGATTTTATACATATTGAATTATATTTGTTTTTTTTTCATTGAGATATAAGTGACATGTAATATGTTAGTTTCAGGTAAACAGCATAATATTTATATATGTTGTGAAATCCTCACCATAATAAGTCTAGTTGATATACATCTCCACACATAGTTGATGTTTTTCTTGTGATTGAGGACTTTTAAGGTCTACTTTCTTAGCAACTTTCAAATATACAGTACAGTATTATTAACTAGAGTCACCATGCTATATGTTGCATCCCCATGACTTAATTGGTTTTTTTTTAATAGTTTATTGTTAGGTTGGTTTCCGTATAACACCCGGTGCTCATCCGCACAAACTGGAAGTCTGCATCTTTTGACACCCTTGTATTTTTCTCTTTTGAATGAAAATAATATATAATAGAATTTATCAGAATTTCGAGTCATGAGCTTTAGCAATACCAAAACTGGCGGCTCTCACATTTGTAAAATCCCTTGTTTAAAGTACTCCTCTGACCTTTGATAGAAGTAGGAAGTCAGCTCCAGGCAATTCTGCAGGGAGGGCTCCAGGAAAATAAATACCCACCTCATTCTCCTGCCTTCCTCTGATTCCTCTGCCTTTCCTCCTGCAAAAACTCGCCCCTAACTGAACCCTACTGAAAACGAGAGCACTAAAGAACAATTAATACACTTTATACAGTTAATAGCATGCAGGGTGGAGAAGGGTGGAGAGTTGATTTGTAAGAACAAATAGGGGAGTTTCCTCAAAATTACTGACACTTCCTTGAACCATTTGACACAGACACATGCCCCAAGTATTTCATTCAAAGTTTGGTTGGCCTACCTAGTCACACACATACAACTTAGAGGACTGTGGGATGTGTGCTTACTACAAGCAATCACACTTCTAGGAAAAAGATTACCTAGGGAAATGTAATGTCTTTTCCCAGACACACCAAATGCACCATATATTTTCCTCCTAAGGAGCTGAGGGGGGTCAAGGAAATAGAGGGTTTTGATCACTGAACCATAAAGAGGATTCACAAAACTTACATCGTGAAGGAATGGGCCATCATTGCAGATATCAGGTCATCTGTGGGTGAAGTTATATAGAGTGCTGATATCCAACCCCTCTCCTTCTTCACCTGATTACTGTAGCATCTATCGGTCAGCCTTGCCCTAGACAAGTGTTTCCTTCAGGATGGCAAAATTGTACATTCCACTGCTGTCATCGGATGATTCTACTTTCATTAGCCATCATTCTCATCAGCTGGCACTACTCGGATTCCACTTTTTCCTTCTACTCAGATAAAGACTTTTTCCTTCCCCCTTTAATTACCAACTGCTAGATTACAGCATTAGAACAATAGTCATCTCAAATAGGAACACATCATTACTATTCTCTTTATATTTTTTAAACAGCATTAACATGTGAATATTTCTGTAGGCAAGAGACTAATAAACCCTTTTCCCCTTCTGCGCGAGAACTTGACCTTCGGTTAACTTCTTAGCTATGTTTCCCTGGAAACAGATGAAGGCAGTAAGTTCCTAAGTAACATTGCTTATAGTAAAAATTACCACTCATTGGCAGATTGGATCTAGCCAGGAAGAATAATGAGATACAAAGTCATATCTACTGGCTTCCCTGAGCGTGATCACTCCTGGGACTTCATCCTTCTGGAGCCCCATGACACCTCGTCAAAAAAAGACACTCTTTTTTAGAAACCTCTTCAATAACATAGGCTTTGAAGCTGTTCCAAGCAGTATCAGCTCTTGCAGGGAATGTAGCTCTTCATACAGGCCAGTTCTCACACACTACCACATGTTCTCATCTTTCCGCACCCGATGTGTGTCTTCAAGAGTCTGACCACAAAGAAAAGCCCTGGGTACCCTACTGGCAAGCTCTGATTCCTGCTTTTGTATTCTACTAACGATCGGCCCCATTTAAGACCTATCATAATCTGGTGAGTCTCAATGTCTAATTCAACCAAAGAAGGCCTTTTACTGGACACTGTAGACCTTCCCTGTGTTGAGACCATGTAAAATAGCCCAGAAATGGCTTGTGCGTTGCCTGTCCAGCTAGAATTAGATTTCTCATTTAAGCTCTGCTTCCTTTTAGTGGAGAAATAGATTTAGAAAAAGACAGATAGGGCTTAGGGTTATTATTGTTTTCCTACTCGTTGTTATGGTAGTATCATGGTTTCTAGGTCTTTTCCATGAATACAAAAATAGAATTGAAAAAATCTTGTGATTAATTGAATTGGTGAAATTGGGTGTAAGTTCTTTAGTATTATACTTGCAGATTTTCTCTCTTATACTGATAACATTAACAAATTCACTTACCTCTTAACCCTGCACCGTAACAACAATTTCAGTATAATAACACCAATAATTCCATGAATGATAAGGCTACTGAATATATTGTGTGATTTCACGTAGCTGTTCTTTTGTTCCTTAATATACTTCCCACTCCGTTGTTGTAGACATGGTTTATAGATGTGTTTTAGATCACCAGAAACAATTCTTTCCACCCTGTAGCTATTAATAAAATAATTAGACATAGATGTATGTTCCATTTTCAATTTGTGTTCAAATTTTGCTGTCTATATCATTTCGTTGTTTTAAATAGCTGCGTATTTTTGTGTTTCAATATCAAAAGGATATTTTATGATCAAAAAAGCCTCAACTGACTCCTTCCGCTGCCTATAATTAAGAATTATATTAGTTTATTTTTATTACTTTAGAAATTTCATTTTGTATAGTAAATATATGCTGTTATGTGTATAGGTTATTGGTACATATATTTTAATTTCTTCTTTCTTACATAAAATAGGTCATGTTGCTATTGTGATTTTAAATATTTTCAGTATAATAGAATTTGTTAGGGATGCATGGAGTACGGATTGTGTGCACAGATCAGGGCTTTGTAAGATATAGCCATTTCATTCACTGAGAATTGTATGGGATGAAATCTTTGAAGAACTTCTGTGTAGCAAAAAAAAAAAAATAAAAGCAAAAAGCTTTAAATTTCAAGAAAAATGATTGGCTGGAATTCTGTTCAATTGTTGGCATTTGTACTAAAGTATACCCTTGACATTTGTAGATTTAGTATTCCAAATTTTGTCTAATCATGAACCCATATGTCACATGATTTGCAATTTTGCTGAGGCATGGGGTTGAATCCCACACACTCAAAAGGCTGGAAGTAACTCTTGAAATGATGAAAATTTTGTTTCTTTGTGAGAAATGATACCTAAGAGCAACCTAGACTGTAGGAAATTTGGGGATACTTGAAGCTCTCTTGGTGAGTTGCCCAAGACATTTAAATGAGCTCTTTTATATTTGTGAGCAATTCTTATGAATGAAAAACAACAACAATGGATTGGCCACCAAATAAAAATAAATTGCTGTTTATCCTTAGGACATTCAGTATGTCTGAGATGCAGCAGCCTTGAGGGAGGGAGGCAGGGCTACAAATGAAGAGAGGTTCCCCTGGAAGGCTCAGTCAGTTGAGTGTCCAACTTTGGCTCACGTCAGGACCTCATGGTTCACAAGTTCAAGCCCCACATCAGGCTCAAGGCTGTCAGTGCAAAGCCCCACTTTGGATCCTCTGCCTCTCTCTCTCTCTGCCCCTGCCTCATTTGAGCTCCCTCTCTCTCAAAAATAAACAAACATTAAACATTAAAAACAAACAAAGAAACAAAAACAACAACAAAAAGAACAAATGAAGAGAGCTACAGACTGTGGGAAGGAGTCTGTAATTAACCCAAAGCAAAGCCGTACTTAGATGCCCGGGGATAATGAGCGTCCGAGTTCTATGTCCTCCTGATGTACAATCATGTTGTCACCTTACTGCCTCAGTTTCTCCTGCCCTTGTATATGTTATTGTATGTTCAACAAGCCACGTGTTTATTTGTTTTAGAGAAGAGGTCTGTCTCCATCATGTCTTAGTCTGGTTGTTGGAAACGATACAATTCCAGCCTATAAATTTTGGGCTTGATCATTTATATGCCAGATGTCTAGATACTTCTTTCTGTTAAAAAAAATCTGTGAAAAGACTGAAACTGTACTTATTCTCTTTCTCAGCGGTAAAGATCATTCCCTGCCAGAGAACACCTTCTCTTCATGCCTACAATGGTAGGCACTAAACTAAAACCTTCACATTTGATGCCACATGAGAAAACTCACCATTATTTCAAAGTTTTGATTGCTTTTGGGAAGCCGACTTTGCTGACAATATGTCTTGTTAAATCCTTGCCTTCACCAGCTGTGGTGTCCTCATGTAAAACTGAAATGCCCATTTGTGAGCCGGCTGTGGGGATTAACTGAGAATTCATTAGAAAAGGATTGATCCATTAAATTCTGGAAGTTTTAGATTTCTTCGATTTGTCTATGACACTATCTCCCTTGACTATACTATAAAATATTGCATGTTCATCCTTGAGTCCTGCAATATCTAGCACAGGGCACTCAAAAAATGTCTGTGACATGTCCAAGATATGCATCAAATGCAAACGTGTTTGGACGAAGTGGCTATTATTGTCCATAAGAGGCATTCTATAAATTCTGACTACAGATGTCTTCATTTGGATTCAATCTCCCATAAAATGTTCTTTTACAAGGCAAAATATGAAGATTCCCCCAGAAATAGACTTTTGGATGAGCTGTGGAGATTCACACAAATTGTAATGATAAAAGTCTGCTTGTTTCAATGGTAACTCTTGATCATAAAATCACTACCATTATATACTGGTCCATTCAGAACACCGTGGCTAATTAAGTTCACACACCTGACAGATGGCTTTTCTCTCCTAAATTGATTAAATGAGATTTAATTACTGACAAAAGAACTCACAGCTAATTCAGGAAACAAATATGAAATTGATTCAGTTGATGAAAAGCGCGACCATAAGTTGGCACCAGAATATAGGTTGCATGTGGTATACGTTTTCTCAGGGCGCAACAGCTACAAAAGAAGAAAATCATCAACTGATTCATCAGCGCTGGTAAAGTCTCAATAATTAATCATCGTTTGACAGGGGAAGCTGTCAAAAATTGATATTCTAAATGAGCTCTGCTGGTTTGAACCCATTAATAGTTTAATGGGTGTTGAGATTAAAATCCCAGTTCACTTATTTACTTGGTATGAGACATCGGTCAGGTTATTGAAAGATCCGGGTTTCCTTATCGGTGAAGTGGGGCTAATCATCATTCCTTTCTCGGAGATTGTTAGGAGGGCTTGGCGAGACAATGCATGAAAGGGACTTAGGGCACAGAGCTGGAAACATTAGAAATTGGATATTGGGGTGCCTGGGTGGCTCAGTCGGTTAAGCATCAGACTTCGGCTCAAGTCATGATCTCGTGGTCTGTGAGTTTGAGCCCTGCCTCAGGCTCTGTGCTGACAGCCTGTTTCAGATTCTGTGTCTGCCTCTCTCTTTGTTTTTTGTTTTTTTGTTTTTTTAATTTTTTAATGTTTTATTTATTTCTAGGAGAGAGAGAGACAGCGTGAGCAGGGGAGGGTCAGAGAGAGAGGGAGTCACAGACTGAAGCAGGCTCCAGGCTCTGAGCTGGCAGTCAGCACAGAGCCCGACGCGGGGCTCGAACCCACGAACCGCGAGATCATGACCTAAGCGAAAGTCGGACGCTTAACCGACTAAGCCACCCAGGCGCCCCTCTGCCTCTCTCTTTGACCCTCCCCTACTTGTGCTCTGTCTCTCTCTCTCTCAAAAATAAACATTAAAAACGAAAGAAATAAGATATCAATTCTTGCTTTTGTTTTCTTTTTTCTTATTGTACAATTGTCTTTATTTTCTTAAAATTTTTATTTAAATTCCAGTTAGTTAACATACAGTGTAATATGTTTTTAAGTTTATTTATTAATATTTGAGAGAGAGGCAGAAAGAGAAGGAGAGAGACTCCTAAGAGAGTCAGACACTTAGTCAACTGAACCACCCCGGTGCCCAAGGTACAGGGTAACATTAGTTTCAGGTGTGCAGTATAGCAATTCAACACTTCCATATATCTCCCAGTGCTCATCACAAGTGCGCTCCTTAATCCCCATCACCTGTTTCACCCATCTTCCCAACCCTCCCTTCCTTTCTGGAAACCATCAGTGTGGTCTGTATAGTTGAGTCTGTTTCGTGGGATGCCTTGGTGGCTCAGTCAGTTAAATATCTGACTCTTGGTTTCAGCTCAAGTCATGACCTCACAGTTTGTGGGATGGAGCTCCATGCTGG
This sequence comes from Crocuta crocuta, assembly GCF_008692635.1. Classification (NCBI taxonomy): domain Eukaryota; kingdom Metazoa; phylum Chordata; class Mammalia; order Carnivora; family Hyaenidae; genus Crocuta; species Crocuta crocuta. The sequence continues at coordinate 4,230,467 of NW_027532825.1, forward strand.
GCTCTGAGCTAAATGCACTTGAGCTCACTTGGGACTCTCCCTCTCATTCAGTCTCTGCACCTCCCCTGCTCGCACTTGCACTCCTTCTCTCTCTCAAAATAAATCATAAATAAACTAAAAACAGTCTGTTTCTTGGTTTGTCTCTTTCTTCCCCTCCCCCATTTGCTCATTTACTTTGTTTCTTAAATTCCGCATGTGACTGAAATCATATGGCATTTGTCTTTCTCTGACTGATTTAATTTCATTTAACATTATACTCTCTTGTTCCATCCAGGTCATTGCAAATGTCAAGATTTCTTTCTTTTTTATGGCTGACTTTCTCCATTGTATATATATGCCACATCTTCTTTATCCATCCATCAACAAATGGTGTTGGGAGAACTGGAAAGCAACATAAAAAAATAATGAAACGGGGCCACTTTTTTGAACCATACACAGCAATAAATTCAAAATGAGTTAAAGACCTAAATGTGAGGCTTTTATATTTTCTTATTATTCCTATGACTAAGATAATATTTATAAACAAGTTTTTTTTTATATTTTTTAATGTCTTATTTATTTCTGGGAGAGAGAGAGAGACAGCGTGAACAGGAGAGGGTCAGAGAGAGAGTGAGATACAGAATCTGAAGACAGGCCCCAGGCTCTGAGCTAGCTGCCAGCAGAGAGCCCGACGCGAGGCTCAAACCCATGAACTGTGAGATCATGACCTGAGCCGAAGTTGGAAGTTTAACCAACTGAGTCACCCAGGTGCCCCTAAACAAGTTCTTTTAAATGTTAATTTATTTATTTTCAGGCAGAGAGGAACAGAGAGAGAGAGAGAGAGCGCGCGCGCAAGAGAGAATCCCAAGAAGGCTCTGCACTGTCAACGCACAGGCCTGACACAGGGCTCTAACTCAGGAACCTGAGCCAAAATTGAGAGTCGGACACTTAAGTAACTGAGCCACCCAGGCGCTCTATAAACAAGTTGAATGACAAAAAATAAAATCAATAACAAACAGGTGAAGCATATTGAGAGGTCTTAGAACACATGTGGAGAATAAAAAGTATAATCAAACAGAGGCATGCCCTCAAGGTAATAACATTGTAGTGGAAAATAAAGAAAATCTAGTCGCTTGAGACAATACTGATAATGACTTAGGTTCAGAATCTAGAGGCACATACTCAGAGACCCAAGTTGGGAGCTACTTAATTTGAGAATACCGGGAGCATCCACCTGGAGGAAATGGTACCCAAGCTGGATTTTGAAAGGCAGGTAAGAATTAGGTCACAAAATGGGATGTGAGAAGGGCACTCCAAGAAGAAGAAAGGGTATGTTTGAAGGGATAAGAATGAGGGTTTCAAGCTTTTCATGACTGGAATAGAGGTTACCTGTTGCCCAAGCATTAGGGAGACAGGGAGAGATGGCTAGCAGCCTCCACTATACAGGAGCTGCGGTGCAGCACTTTGAGAAGTAAAAGCCAGATAGCATGGACTATGTAGACACAGACTGTGCATCAGCAGTTTGAAATCTTAGGTAGGATGGAGTGCTTGGGGCTCTTATGTCTTCTGATTTAAAACAAGGCTGAAAATGATACCACTTTAGAACGTTTGGGTAAATATAGATTCCACAAATGACCTGAGGACTCAGGATAATAAGAATGGAATATTTCAGAACAGAGGCACACTAGAAAATGCCGTGGGCCTCCTCACCAATTATATTACTTTCCCTCAAGGGTCATATTCAGGCCAAGGACTAAACCACATTTTAAGGGAGCCATGCAAAGCATACCCTTTCTAGAAAACACAGGTCTCCCAATGCGTGAACATTTGCTTTCATAGAGTCTTCTTCTACGGAGGGTGGGGAGGTTAATTACCTCAGGTAGTTCATGCAGGAGACGTGGTACACTGCGGTGGGTAGTTTCAACAGTAATCATGATCTATTTGATTATCTCTGGGACTCACCAGCATGTCCAGGTTTTGATTAATCTCATGACTGGCGAACCTCACAGAGTAAGATTTATCAGCCCATAGGGCATATGATCAATGGATATCTCTTCTGGAGAACTGGGCAAGTCTACCTTGAAAATAGAAAGTCCAGGGGCACCCGGGTGGCTCAGTCAGTTAAGCATCCGAATTCGGCTCAGGGTGCAATCTCATGGTTTGTGGGTTGGAGCCCAGCATCGGCTCTGTGCTGACAGCTCAGAGCCTGGAGCCTGCTTCAGTTTCTGTGCCTCCTTCTCTCTCTGCCCCTCTCCCACTCACGCTCTGTTTCTCTCTGTCTCAATAAGAAATAAACCTTAAAATTTTTTTTAAAGAAAATAGAATGTCCATTATTATGTTTCCTGATCAAGATGGATCTAGTTCAGACCAAAGACAGCGTGATAGTGGGACTTCCCCCGTTGACCACCCCAACACTGCATAAGAGTGTGGAGGGACATATGTACAGCACTGTTTCCTCAGAGCACATGACTGAGGAGATGAGGCCTCATCCCAGTAAGCACTCTGAGTCTCTGAGTCATCTCATTGGTTCCTGGGTGTCAGGTAAGTCCAGGAAGTAAGATCATCTGAAGCCCAACACCAGGAAGGATTAAGTTTTACCAAAGCTGCTCTGTAAATACACTCTCAATCGATTCATGCATGAGTCACTGAGCAAATACAATGAGATCCCATTTGTAAAATACTAAATACAGTAGAATGGAGCAGATATTCAGGAAGTGGTTGACGGATTGGGCTGGAATGTAAGAATCCTCTGGCACCAACCTGTTCTCTTTGATGAGATAAGTACTAAATACTGAAAAAACGATGAGAAATGTTTTCTTGAGCCCATAGAAGTAATTGTGGTGGAAACAACATATATTTGAGAGTGCAAGGCCAAGAGGTTTGGGGAGTATCTTCGGTCTGACCCATGTGCACAGTGGACCATCCTTCTGAAAGCCTTTCAGGGTCAGTGATTCTTCCCATCATTTTGGGAGATCATTCCATTCTGCCATAACTAGCAAGAGACCTTGTCAACAGAAGTATTTGGAGGGAGATTTCCAATGCAAGTGTTTCTTTACCCATGCCATGCTCAGCACCGTGATTCCATATAACAATCTCCTTTGCATTTCCCCTCTTATACCATGGTATATTACTTCCCTCATTCAGCAGCCAAAAGCCCTGAGGTTTTAGAATGCCTCAGTGAAACTCTTTCATGCAGCACTGTTTGCAGCTTGTTGAAATGGCCCCAAATGGATGAGAACAGGAAAGATTTCTCTGTAACCCAGAGGTTGCAAGGTGCAGTCAAGACTTTGGAATACAAGCTTCTTATGATATTAAAGATAAGCCTCGAGTCTCCCAAGGACTGGTGTCACCATGATAAGATCTAGTCTCCAGCAGCAAAGAACATTTCATGTTGGCTCTTAATGAAAGGGCAGCTTTTCCCTAGAGTTATCAATGCTCACTTAGCTTAAAACGATAGTCTTGGTCTCCCCAGGACATATTTCTTCATGTAGAAAACTAGACCTCACTTCTACATAAAGAGTATTTTGTCCAGTTTACCAAAGAAACAGATATTTCTCTCTTTTTTTTTAGTTTATTTATTTATTTTGAGAGGACAGCACAAGTGTAGGAAGGGCAGAGAGACAGTGGGAGAGAGAGAATCCCTAAGCAGCTTCCACACTGTCAGAGTGGAGCCTGACACAGGGCTCTATCTCATGAACCATGAGATCATGACCTGAGCCGAAATCAAGAGTTACACTCTTAATCAACTGGGCCACCCAGGTGTCCCAAGAGACAGATATTTCTTTTTTTTTTTTAATTTTTTTAAAAAATTTATTTCTGAGAGGGAGAGAGACAGTGTGAGCAGGGGAAGGTCAGAGAGGGAAGAAGACACAGAATTGGAAACAGGCTCTAGGCTCTGAGCTGGCTGTCAGCACAGAGCCTGACACGGGGCTCGAACCCATGAACCATGAGATCATGACCTGAGCTGAAGTCAGACGCTTAACCGACTGAACCACCCAGGTGCCCCAAGACAGATATTTCTTATCTGCCTCTAACTAAACCTGCGTTGCGGACAGGTTGAATCAAGTGCCTACAATATGCATCTTCTTTAAAATCATCCCATTTATCAAGATGCAGTAAGTATGATAGACAAAGAAGGTAACGCTCTCTGTGACTCATTCTCCAAATCCCTGGTGCTATAGTAGGGCACATCTCTCATCTTTGGCCTCTGGTCTGCCACTAGTCTAGATATAATAGCTGCAGGAGTGGTGGCTTGACCGTCATGAGTTCCCCACCAGGTTTCAAGGGAAAGCTAAGAGCTACAGTCAAGTCTCTGCCACATGTATCAGGTCTAAGCCATCTTCAGTGTAGCCTTCTTATTATGTTCCCTCCTTTGTGTTTGTTTTCATAAATGTTGCCCCGTCAGTCAACTTTCCCACAGAAGCTGCACCGAAAAGATCACTCTCATAATTGTCTTGTTTCTTCCAAAGACAAACTTATTAGAAGTGAAGGGGATTCATTTTTATTACATACTCTACCTCCTAGGAGAAAAAAAATCTTACAGTTGTCATCAATTGATAAATATAATTTTACATCTAAGCCAATATTCAAGACTTTTATGTTTCCTAAGATGAGACAACAGTAATATTCTTTGGGAACATTCCTGCTTAAAAATCAAATGTGTTTATCAACATGTAGCTTCAGCTGCTAAACTGAACATCAACTTTCACTCTTTCCCTAAACACAAAAGGTATGTTTTACCATTTTAAGAATCAAAAGGAATGCAAGATAATGGAAAGAACATCTATCATAATGTAAAGTATGGGGCAAATGGTGTCAATGGAAGAGACCAATGAGGAGAGGCTTGTGAGTCTATTATGTGAGAAGATTTTCCTGTAGACACTGGACACTATAGAGGGACTTCCTATGTAGGGCCTGTGATATAAGACTGGCTCTCCACATAGCCGATTGCATTTCCATCTCCAAAGCATACCTCTGGCAAGAACTTTGGGTTTAAAAACTCCACGGTCTCTAGGGGCGCCTGGGTGGCTTAGTCGGTTAAGCGTCCGACTTTCGCTTGGGTCATGATCTCGCGGTTCGTGGGTTCGGGCCCACGTCGGGCTCTGTGCTGACTGCCAGCTCAGAGCCTGGAGCCTATTTCAGAGTCTGTATCTCCCTCTCTCTCTGACCCTCCCTTGCTCACGCTGTCTCTCTCTCTCTCTCTCCTAGAAATAAATAAAAATATTTAAAAAAAAAAAACCTCCACGGTCTCTGCCATATACTCAATGATACACAAGATAAAACTAAGTAGTTAGAGAAGGGCTCTTCAGTGAGTGGGGCCTGAGGAAGTGCTCAGGGATCAGATAAGACTTGAGTGTTCAGGGGCATCTGGGTGGGTGGCTCAGAGAGTTAGGCATCTGACTCTTGATCTCAGCTCAGGTCTTGATCTTAGGCTTGTGAGTTCAAGCTCCATGTTGGGCTCTGTGTGGGCAGTGAAGCCTGTTAAAAAAAAGAGTTGTTAAAACAAAAAAAGGGTTGAGTGTTCAGAAAGGACAGCAATCCTTTCAGGTCAGGGGGCACAGTGTTGGTGTGACTGTGTGAGCTTTGGTGTGTGTCAGATAGGACTTAGTGGACATGAACATAAGCTCAGTGTCCAGTTGAACAGCAGCATCCGCTTGGCAAGAACAAATATGTACTCAGTTGAGCTGGAGGTAGGATGTAAATTTAGCCAATGTTGGTAAATTGTTAAGTTGGACATTTTTCCATGGGTAGAATGAGTATATTTAGACTTGGAAATGGGACTATAGAGTATAGTGATTAAGAACACTGGCTTCTGATTCCAGCTCTGTAGTGACTTACAGGAAGTTACTTATTTTAACTAAATCTCAATTTTGTCACCTGTAAAAGAAACAGTAAAATAAAATGTGCCTTGGGGCACCTGGGTGGCTCAGTTGGTTAAGTGTTGACACTTGGTTTCTGCTCAGGTCATGATCCCACAGTTTCCTGAGTTCGAGCCCCACCTCGGGCTCTGTGCTGGCAGCTTGGAGCCTAGAACCTGTTTTGGATTCTGCGTCTTCCTTTTCTTTCTCTCTGCCCCTCCCCCACTCATGCTTTGCCTCTCTCTTTCTCCCAAAAATAAACAAACGTTAAAAATTTTTTAAAAAGTAATTACAAACAGGTCAATACAAATGGACCCCAACATTTAGGAGAAAGTGGAAAGAGATCACCTTTGAAATCTGCACAAGATTAGAAGCCCTTTCCCCGATCCCCTCTCTGGTGGGCCATCCACTAACAGCAGAACACATCTGGAGATAGCAGATGCATGGTGACTATGGTTAAGAAGATGATAGTAGAGAAGACAAAATTTGGAAGCCATTAGCATAGAGAAGGTTCTCATAGACCTAGAAGTGTATGAATTTGTCCAGGGGAATATGCACATTGAAGTCAATGGCCAATCTTCACTGAGATTTAGAAGTCAGAATAGACACATCCTCTTACAAAGCTACTGGCATAAAGAATCATCCAGGGTGTCGTATGATGGCGTATCCGGTGTGGACTGGTTGAACACTGTTGAACGTGGGGAAAGCATTCACGCCTAAGAGGCATCCTTTAGAAGAGCAGTCACAAAGGAGATGGAAAAGAGGTAAGTGGAGGCAGGAAGAAACCAGCACTGTGGGGATGCCACGGTGGGGAGGGGGTTGCAAGGTAGGTCCACAGGTGCCCGCCTCACCTGTCAGCTCCACGCTCACCAAAAAACTCCCCAGGCAGAATTGTTTCTCCTAGGAAGCAGGGATCCGGAGGTGTCTCGTGTCACGCTCTTATGAGGTGCCATCGATTATGCTTATAAAGCTACTGTATGGGACATTTTACTGGGGACAAAACTCCCATAGGTTGTAAATCGAAACTGAGGAACAATCTCCACATTCACAAAGTCCACACCGGATATGCCATCATACAACACCCTCGATGGTTCTTTATGCCAGTAGCTTTATAAGAGGATGTGTCTGCTCTGACATTCAAAGCTCAGAGAAGACTGGCTGTGGAGTTCAGTAGCGATGACTCGTTCCTCGGCACAGGCTGTGGAATGCTGAAGTCCCCGAGGAGCCAAATTCAGAGTGCCATACCCCTTTGGAGACTTTTCCTGAAGTATAGATATAAATACGCATGCCTGCACATCTACACACACACACACCACACACACACACACACACACACTTGCACACATATACACATACACACATATACACATAGTTATACACACAGGCACACATATACACATACATATATGCATGCATACACACATATAGACACGTGCATGCACACATACACACATAAACACACATAGACACATACCGAGACACACATAGACACATACATATACACGTACACATGCCGACATACATATACACACACATGCATGCGCACACATAGACACACAAAGGCACACACACATACACATGGGTACGCAGACACATACACACATACCTACAACATTTTAAAGTTTGATGTAATGTACCTCTTGTTCAAAAATGATGTCGAATACTTCTTTCGATTTCTTCTATTTCTTACAGGCATCTTGCCACAATTTACTGTTTCAATAAACTATGACTTCCTCCTTCCTTATTCTATAAATTACCTAACCATGCTTCTGACAGCGTGAGGACTTCTAACTGCAGCAGCAGCTGAAAATTTAGTTTTTATCTCCTTCTTCCTTCTCTGCCGACGATGGCCAGTCACGGCATGTAAAGTAACAGAGGGTATCTGTGCTTGGAACACTTTAGTTTTACAGATGATATTTTTATTGCTTTTTTCTTATTTACTATTTTTAAAGTTTTATCATTTTTCTTTTTTACTTTAATTTTTTTTATTTTTAATCTTTTATTTACTTTTTATCATCTTTATTAACTTGCATTGCTAGGAATATTTGACCATTATAANATTTTATCATTTTTCTTTTTTACTTTAATTTTTTTATTTTTAATCTTTTATTTATTTTTTATCATCTTTATTAACTTGCATTGCTAGGAATATTTGACCATTATAATAATAATACTTTCTAAACCAAGAAAACATCCGGACGCTTGCATATCACTATTCTTTTTCTATTGTACAAACAGACACAAACTCTTAATTCTGACTTCCATTCATTTTTGGAAAATGACATTTTTAGACTGATGGGGAAATTTTTTCTCACCTTTGCCTTGGCAACTTACCTCTCACTTCAGAAACATAATCAATCACTCTTTTAGCAGTGGATTCAAAATAATGAATCCTGCTTTTTTTTAAAAAAAATTAAGTTTAGGGGCGCCTGGGCAGCTTAGTCGGTTAAGCATCCGACTTTCACTTAGGTCATGATCTCGCGGTTCGTGGGTTCGAGCCCTGTGTCAAGCTCTTTGCTGACTGCCAGCTCAGAGCCTGGAGCCTGTTTCAGTCTGTGACTCCCTCTCTCTCTGACCCTCCCCTGCTCACGCTGTCTCTCTCTCTCTCTCTCTCCTAGAAATAAATAAAAAACATTAAAAAAAATAAAAAGAATAAAAAAATTAAGTTTATTTAATATTTATTTTGATAGAAACAGAGACAGCGGGGAAGGGGTAGAGAGAGAGGGAGAGAGAGAATCCCAAGCAGGCTTCACACTGTCAGCATGGAGCCTGATGTGGGATTTGAACTCAGGAAACCATGAAATCATGACCTGAGCCTAAAGCAAGAGTCAGACCCTTAACTGATTGAGCCCCCCAGGAGTCCCCAAAATAATGTATTCTTGCTCTTTATGCCCCAAATATCATGTAGGCACAAGCGAGTTATAAACTAAGGGGGCACATTGTCGTGTGAAGTATTTGATCTCTGTATCATGGTGTCCACAGTGTGTAGCCCCACTGCCCTGCTTCATTTCAAAATCAGAGGAACCCATAGCGCCTTCTGTATATAGACTCTATAGAAGGTGCAGTGACTGCCCATAAGCTGTGTTGCTTGGCTTTGGGAACATAGCCCAGATGACGTGGGATCTGTTTGGCAGGAAAGAGACTAGATCTTGGGACACACTAAGCCCTGAGACACAGTAGGATGCCACTTGGCAGAGCCTTGGAAGGAGGTCTTTCGAATTAAACAGAGAAATAGAAAGCTGATGAGCTGGTGATCTATACCAGGAAAAAAGAGATCTGAAGGTTGAATGCGCTCATCTTCACTGGTCAAGTTCTGTATCTTCCTCAATGGGGGAAGGTCTTCATTGCCTAAATTCCGATGATCTTATTTGTAACGGGATAACAGTCACCCGATGACTCTGAGTTTCATAAAATAACACGATAAAGTGAACGAGGAATGCCTAGTGCCTACAGGATGCAAAATATGTGCATTTGGTTCCATCGCTTAAAATTTTTTTTTTAATGTTTATTTAGAGAGAGAGCACAAGCAGGGAAGGAACAGAGAGAGAGAGGGAGACACAGAATCCAAAGCAGGTTCCAGGCTCTGAGCTGTCAGCACAGAGCCCAAGGCGGGGCTTGAACCCATGAAAGGTGAGATCATGATGGGAGCTGAAGTCAGGAGCTCAAATGACTGAGCCACCCAGGGGCCCCTGGCTCCATTGTTTACTTTTGTTTCCCCACGGTAGTGAGTTCAGGGATGCAGGTGCTGGCGAAGGAAAAAGACACGACTATCAGGTAGGACACTACAAGGTTTGTTTTGGGGCACTTTGAAGGGTTCATAGCCAAAGGAAGTCCCTCACAGCCTGAGGTCGATGGTGGCAGGGGAAACTACCAAGTACAGAGGACCCAGAAACACCCATAGGAGAGGAGGCCAAGAGCAAGCTCTCATGTCTAGGTAATGTCCCTTCCCAATCAGGCAGGAATCTCTGGATCAGAGAGTCTCTGGGTCAGAGGCAGCCTTACCTTGGGGTCTCCATAGCCCTGGGGTTTATCTTACCTGTGGCTGGTAGGTGTTAGGTGAAGTCCATGGGGTATGCAAATCAAGTGGGCTCTAAATGGCTGGAAATCTGTTTATATGGACTACATCTGAAGCAATTAGATGTGTAACAAGTAGAGTTTGGTGTCAGCGGGCTTTTCAGCTAACAGGTACCAGCCAGCTGTGAAAAAAGTCAGTGACACAGGATTACAGACAGAGCCCGTCTTTGACTCCCTTATCTAACCACCATTGTCAAAAGGGAAATAACATGAAATTGCAACAGCTTTTGTTTTCCTTGCTGTAAAGTTAACAGTTCAATGTTTCTACATATACGTATATGGTTATGTCTATGTTATTTTGTTCCGTAAATGATTTATGTGCCCCACACAAACAGTACAGTGACAGGGTGAATAAAATAAATAATACACAATGAAGAGGAGAGGAAATATAAGTCAGAACAGAAGTTCAGAGACAAACCCTAAAAATCTCACATGATATTTCTGGCTATTTATACAAACTATAGCTTCTGAAAAATGTATTAAAATTGACAACTATCCCTTGAAATGTTTGCGTAATGGAACTATTTGGTTAATTCAATCTCTGATACACAATTGGAAGACAGAGGGAAATGTGATCCCTGAAGTTCCAGGGCTAGGAGCCAGTGGAGCATGAGTGAGCATGAGTGGTGGCGACTCTGACCCCTGGCAACATGGCCCCATCTCTCCCTGATGGATGCTTCCATCTGAAGACCACTGTGTGATGGTCCAATCCAATCCTCTATATCAGACACATATCTGGAGCCCCTACATAGGGCCTAGTGCAAAGGAAGACCTATCTAAGTAATTGCTATCAGTCTTCACATTTTTTTTAAGTAGGCTTCACTCCCAGCCTGGAGCCCAATGCGGGGCTTGAACTCATGAGCCTGCAATCAAGACCTGAGCAGAGCTCAAGAGTCAGAAGCACCCAGGTTCCCCAATTTTAACACTTTTATTATTTCAGCTCAAAACATTGTTTTTCCTTACACTTGATGCTACTTCTTGACGTCTAACTTCTTGCTGTGGTACCTTGGAGATTAATGTAATCGAGCATGACTTTTCAATAATTTCAATACATCCTCACTCACTTTCAATGTCTCTTCTCATATTCCCTCTTGTTGAATAAAAATGATATCGGAAGGGGCATAATCTTTATTTCCTCAAGAACAATCCAGTGCCTTCACTGGCACAATGAGTCTGCTGGCCTCCACTCATACACTTGATCCACTTAGGACCCCTCCAGGTTATTTTCATGGTGGAAAGAAAGCCAGGTTTATAGTGCAGTGTGATATAATGAAATCTTATTTCTGAAATGTCTGCAAAATGTAGGCAAGGTCAGCGGGTGCCAGAATGATTTTGAGCTATGGTATAGAAGATAAAATATCCTTTCTGAATTCTTACCTTCGGACAATCTATCTTTGCAAGGACCTAAACGACGGTCAGCATCTGCAAGGAACCTCATAACAATGGCCTTCCCCAAATACCGCAGGTTTTATTTAAGACCTTGGGAGAGGTAGGAGTAAAGGACGTTTTGAATGGCCATCGAAATATGACTTGCTTCTTATCACTGCATACTGTTACTGCCCTGTCAACAGTGAGGTAGTCCTTATTATTTCTAAAACCCTGATGACTTGCTTCTTTTATGCTAATAGGTGAGGTTTCAATGAACCCAAGCCGGCGGTGTTTCTCGGCTGATTCTGAGTTCCTCATGTTGCTTTTCATGTTACTTGAGATTGCATTATGCTAATAATATTCTAAATCTAATAACCATATGTTTATAGAGTGGCAAGAAGGAATACAATAAGAGTTAATGAGATAATACAATACTCTAGAATATTGCTAACACAATATGAAATTTCAGCTTACTATAACTTCCCCAAACTTCGTTGGACTACATTAAGGATCCAGATGCTGAGGTGAGCAAAGCTAGTGTCTCGAAGATCATATGATTTATCATTCGTCTCTTCCTGTGTCGGTCTTTTCGACTTGAAACCTGTGATAATAACCCTTATGTAAACAATGAGGCGCTGGCTTTGAAATTGTTCTGAGAGTATGGGCTCCCCATGTGCAAATGTATTCGAGCATCACTTCGGTCTTCCTTTCTGAAATCGCTGCAGGATAGCTCAGTGGAGGTATGGAGACCCAAGGATTATAGAGCTCTTCCTTTCTTATCCCCAATCACGATGTGAGCCAAAGCCAATGACATGGGGTTCTCACAGAGTGTTGGAAGCAGACATCTCAGGAAGTAGCGAAGGTCCTAACTGAGAATAGGGCATGGCCCTTCGACTCCAGGAACCCCAGAGACCTGGGGGGGAAACACAGTTAGGTAATCGCAGAACCATCCAGCTGCTGTGTTAAGATAGCTATAGGAGCAAGGGTACCAGTGGGTGAGGGGCTTATAGACTTGCCTGAGGATTGATCACCTGATATTTGATTTATGTTTTTTTAAAACAATAGAGCAGGGCACCTGGGTGGCTCGATCGTTTAGGCATAAGACTCTTGATTTTGGCTCAGGGCATGATCTCAGGGTTTGTGAGTTCAAGCCCTGCATCCGACTCCACACTGACAGCAAGGAGTGCACTTGGAATTTCTCTCCCTCCCTCTCTCTCTCTGCCCCTCTTCTGATCTCTCTCTCTCTCTTTCTCCAAATAAATAAACTTAAAAAATAATAAACTTAAAATAAAGAAAAATAGAGCTTGGGGTTTACTAGGAAGACAAGAACACATTGTAGGCTGTACAGAGGTACTCTTCTTCTGGGAGTAGATTGTGAGCAATATAGCTAGGTAGTTCAGAGAATATTCTGGACAAAGATCCGGCTGTGATGGGTTCAAGATTTATTGTATCTATGATTAGAAACCACATACGGGTGTTCTAAGCCCAGGAATAATACAATGACCCATAAAATCATTATTATAGAAACCAAGGTCGAGTACTAAAGCCTTCTTCCACAATTAGGTACAAGGTAAATGAGGCCAGGGCCAGGGAAAGCAATAATGGGCACCATCAGGTTCATAGTTAGGTTCATTAGGTTCATAGTTTCTTTCTTTCTTTCTTTCTTTCTTTCTTTCTTTCTTTCTTTCTTTCTTTCTTTCTTTCTTTCTTTCTTTCTTTCACGCATCGCTTCAAAGCAAAGAGTGACTGGCACATAGAACAAGGAGATGACTTTGTCTTAGAGATTATCATCTATACAAATGAAATGAGCAGCTTAGCACGCAGTAGTAATGACTTGTGAGGCTGAGGCAAGATATCTTGGGACTCCCACTAATGTAAACCTTGTAAATGACCCTTACGGAGATGCCGGGTGTGTGTCGGGGTGAGAATCACTTCTGAATAGCAACCCAGGGTAGGAAACCTCCTGAAAACCTCTCCTTGCGGTACAATAAAAAGTACAAATAAAAATGTGGTGCTGACATAAACCTTTTACAGTCTGGGATCTGTGTCATGGCAGCCCCTGGGAAGTTTAATTGAGTATTTTATGGCCGTGATACGTTGGGTTTCCTGTGAGGTCGCTGGACAAAAGATTTAAAAGCTGCAACTTTTTAAATCTCTGCAGCAAAACCCATCTTGCGTGGGGACGGAACAGGTGAGGAGACACGTTAGTTGCTGCTGATTTCATCGCAAAGGCCAGTTGGTCGTCACTGGCGTCGAGCTCTGGTGTCCTCGGTCTGCTCTTTGTATCCACAGTAGCTCACATTACTTCTGACAGTTGGTTCCAAGATCCCTGCCTTTAAAATATTTTTAAAGTTTATTTGTTTATTTTGTGTGTGAGAAAGAGAGGGCGCACATGAGTGGAGGAGAGACAGAGAGGAGGAGAGCAAGAATTCCAAGGAGGCGCCATGCTGTCAGCACAGAACCCCATGTGGGGCTCGATCCTCCAAACCATGAGATCAGGACCAGAGCTAAAATCAAGAGTCAGACGCTCAACCGACCAGGCCTCCCAGAAGCCTGGTCCCCTCTCCTTTTAATTCTCTTAGAGCTCAGTTCTTTGAGGATGGGGTTGTTCCATTTCTGCCTATGGAAAGCATCTCTGAAAAACAATCCATCCAAACTCAAGAGGCACATGGCAAAATAGTACTGACTGTATCACCTCATTAAACCGATGGGCGGCAACCCTATTGTGGTTCATGTCAATGTGCCCAACAGCACACTTCTGATCCCCTTCCACCTGAGCAAGTCAAGTCCCAAAATGGTTGCATGAAATGACGTTGTCCACACAGTGACCCTTCGGGAGGAAAACAGGAGAGGAGGCTGGCCTTCTTGACCTCCCCTTGACCATTGCTTGAGGGCAGTCAGAGCAGGCGTCTGATCCCAGAGCTGGAGGAAAGTGAAGAAGACTGGTGGGTACTGTGTCGGCATTTCTCGGCCCTCCTTAGCCCTCCACATCACACACGTCTGTTCTCTGGTGCGGAGTTTCGTGCTCTGTGCTTGCTTTCGGCCAGGCCAGGGGTGAACAGCTCTGGGCAGATTTCATCCTGCTCCACTCCGACAGCTCTTGTTTAAAGCATGCGCTGCGTGCTCTCCGTCCTCTGGTACCTCTGGCTTCTCTGCCAGCATCACCCTCAGGGAGGTAACAAAATGTCCATTTTACCAATATTGCGATCACATATTTAATGATATTAACAATTGCATAACACACGTTAGGAGACCATCTTATACTTAACGACATTGTGCCTTAGAGAGTTACCTCACCAGACCTGTGTTGCTCAAACCCCACACATTTGGAAGCAGGGCCTGTGTCCCTGGAGATAACAGCGTGACCACATACATTTATTCTGACAACGGGGTTTATGACAAATGCTGGTTTGGGTTCTGAAGGCTGAGATCGGAATGGCTGAAGTCATCTTGGCTGCACTGGGGACAACTAATCCCAGTGGAGACGCTGAACACCAGGGCTCGGCTGAGCAGCCCCGGTGGGGAGCACTTGTCACACATGGTTGCTGGGAGGGTGAATCACACCCGGAGGAGGGACCCCTAGAAGTTTACACCAGGTTTCTCCTGCACTTCTCCCTTTCCTGATGATTTTACATTACAGTTTTTAATGTTTACTTATTTTGGAGAGAGAGAACACAAGTGAGGGAGGGGCAGACCGAGAGAGACGGGCTCCAAAGCTGGCCCCATGCTGACAGCAGAGAGTCCAGCACAGAGCTTGAACTCCCCAACTTCGAGATCATGACCTGAGCCGAAGTCGGATGCCATCCAGGCAGTTTTCTTGCTGATTTTAATCCACAACCTTCCAGTGTCACAAACTATAACTGTGAGTATAACAGCTTTCATTGGGTCTGTGCGTCCCTCTATAAAATCACTGAATCATGACTTCTAACCCAGAGGCGTCTGGGTGGCTCAGTGGGTTAAGTGTCCAACTTTTGATTTTGACTCAGGTCATGGTCTCACTATTTGTGAGTTCCAGCCCCACACTGGGCAATGTGGAGCCTGCTTGGAATTCTCTCTCTGCCCCTCCCATGCTCTCTCTTTCTCTTCCTCTCCAAATAAATCAACTTAATTTTTTTTTTAAAGGACTCCTAACCCAGAGTTGTACACCTACCAGGACAACTACTGGCTTATAGGGTGTCTTTTCCAAGGAGCCATTCTCTTTTCTTATCTTCTCTCTCTTTGGAAGCAAACAATAACACCCATGTCTGTTGTAGACCCTCTGTCTTTAGTTGATAATTATTCTCTAAAATCCACAAAATGAAATTCCCATCTCCCGCCATCCCTGAGAAGGAACTAGATTTTCTGTGGAGGGGCGACTGCAGCTTGGAAGGCTGTGTGCTGGGTTTTAACACGGCATTAGATGTCATGTTAAATGCCTTCTTCTGAGATTAATTTTTGAGTCCTATTGCCGACGTGGTTTGCAATTCCCATTTCCCATAAACACAAGGCATCTGTCTGCTGGGGCTTCCAGAACAAGCTACTACAGACTGGGGGCTTATGGTTCAGAAATGTTTTCCCTTACAGGGCTGGAGACGGTGAGCCCAAGACATTGGTGATGTCACAGCTGGCACCTGGTGACAGCCTGGCCCCTGGCTTGCAGGTGGCCTCCCCTATGCTGTCTTCGTATTTCCCATGGCTGCGCAGAAAGAGAGAGCTCTGTGCAGTGTCTCCCATTTTCATAAGGGCGCCAGTTCTATCGGATTAGAGCCCCAGCCTGTGACCTCGTTTCTGCTCTCTTACCTCCCTGTCTCCAGACACCATGCCATGGGGCCCAGGACTTCTGCACGTGAATTTCAGGGAACACAATTCTGTCCATGACAATAACTTCAAAGCTTTTGTCATTTCTTATTTTTTTTGTCTTCGGTGATATGTAGACACGCAACCTAGCTATACTCGGACTTTGCTTCAAAAGGTAAAAAGATACACAGATTTGCAATCTTTGGGGGAAAACCCTGCAGCAACCCCACCACTAGGGGGCGAAACCTGCTCTCTCTCTAAAATTTTAATTTGGTTTGATTGCATTCCTGAGCTTTATGTGCCCTGGTAACAGTCCTTTCTTCAGCAGAAACTTTTTTTAAAACTCTAATTAGTATTAGTTCTTGATGTTAAAAGATCAGGGTAGTCATGCACTTTTCAGCATATTCTGAGCACCCACGATTTGGCAGTCACTCTGCGAGATGTAGTGGTGAGTTTTAAGATGAATGATATGCTTGGGGGTGCCTGGGGGGCTCAGCCGGTCAAGTGTCCAACTGTTGACTTCAGCTCAGATCAGGATCTCATGGTCCGTGAGTTCAAGCCCCACATCAGGCTCTGTGCCATCAGATCAGAGCAGCTTCGGATCCTCTGTCCCCCTCTCTCTGCCCCTCCTCCCTCTAAAAAATAAATTAAAAAAAAAAGATGAATGTTATGTTCTCATTGCTTTTACTCTAGAGATGAAGGGGTGAAGTGCGGGACAATATGATCATGCTACAATATTGCGATATTGGTATTCACAAGGTGCAATTCAACTGACTACACATTGTCACATTACCTTGTTATGATTTCAAGAATATCAATTGCAATAGGAAGGCCCCTGTGGGGTTCATATTCACACAGAGAAGGAAGAAAATGGTCAGGGTTGAAGCGTTCTCTCCTATTCACACCTTAAACCAAGCTCAAAGGAGAACATTTTGACCAAGACTTACCTAAAGCCAAACAATCACCGTTGACCCCAGAACCCCGCATGCTGCATGAGGCAAACCAAGGAGTCCCTGGAGAGGAGGGTTGAGAGGTCTCTGTCACCGGCCTGTCAGGGACTTGATGAAGGCTTCTCCATGTCTGATGCTTGTAAGTTGTTTTGTTTTGTTGAGT
Organism: Crocuta crocuta; assembly: GCF_008692635.1. NCBI lineage: Eukaryota > Metazoa > Chordata > Mammalia > Carnivora > Hyaenidae > Crocuta > Crocuta crocuta. Next base: position 4,247,635 of record NW_027532825.1, read on the forward strand.
GTAGGTGACGCAGAGGTTACATTAGTTGCAGGTGTACAACGTAGTGATGCAATTTCTCTCTACCTTGTGCTGTGCTCACCAGAGGGGAAATCACCTTCTGTCACCCAAAAGTGCCGTTACAATACTACTATCTTCCCTACACTGCATCTCTCATCCAGGTGACTTAGTTACTCCATATCTGGAAGCCTGTATTCTCCTTCACCAGTTTTAATCATCTCCCACCCCTCATCCCTCTGGCACCCATCATTTCATTCTCCGTATTTGGGGGTCTCATTCTGCTTTGGGTTTGTTTACTCCTTTGCTTTCCGCGTTTTTAGATTCCCCATATGAGTGAAATCATATGGTATTTGAGTGAATTCCTGTGGTGTTTGTCTTTCTTAGTCTGACATATGGCACTTAACATCATACCGTCTAAGTCCATCCACGTTGTCTCAAATGGCGTGATATCATCCTTTTTATGGACCCATAATTTCCCATTGTTTGGTATTTACCTCATCTTCCTTATCCATTCGTCTGTCAGTGAACACTTACACTGCTGCCTTGGTCTGATTGTTATAAACAAAGCTGCAAAATAGGGGTCCATGTATATTTTTAAATTAAGGTCTTCATTTTCTTTAGGTAAATACCCAATTTTCCCTATTCATATCTACTTCATGAGTGCAGATATTGTCATTTATAACATTTGTTATATTATTTATGTTATTATATGTAGAATTTTTATATACATCTCTCTATATATAATTTCATCTATATTATTTATTGTGTCATTCCTAGCAGCAGTGCAGTGTTTACTACATAGAAATTAATGAATACACTAATTTATTGTATTTAATAAATTTTATTTATTGTTTATTGAGTAAATTCATGAGCCAATGGACAGACAAGTTAATCATTCCTTGGCCTGTAGCACTCCAGTCATAAGCTCTAAACAATTCCAGAAGGAAATATGGAATATCTCAGGATGCATGTCAACTTTTGAGTCCTTATTCTTTGTCGGGTCTAAAATCAAAATTAGAGTCATGAGGGAAAACTGAGGGTAAGTTACTGTGAAAACATTCTCATATAATATTGTTTACATCACCAGGAGGTAAAAACTCAGGTTTACAGGGGCCTAAAGCAGCACTGAATATTGGGGGTAGTGGGGGTATGACCATCAGCTAAAATAGCTTTATCTGTGAAGTTCCATCACTTGAGTGAGGGACCCAGAAACATGTCTGTAATGTTAGCTAGTATCTATTAATCATATGACTCAAACAAGATGCCTCAAATAATGTGTCTTTTGAAAATACCGGTAATGTTGATGACTCGTGATATTCTGAAGCCTTATATATGGTAACTCATAGAAGATGATGTCTTTAATTTCCCCATTTTTACTTCTTGAGAAACTGAGTTACAGAAATGTTAAAAGGCTCATACAGGGTCACCTGGGTGGCTCGGTTGAGCAAATGACTCTTGATTTTGGCTCAGGTCATGATCCCAGGATCATGAGATCAAGCCCTGCATGGGGCTCCATGTTGAGTGTGGAACCTGCTTAAAATTCTCTCTCTCCCTCTACCCCTCCCCTGCCTGCATGTGCACTTTCTCTCTCTCTAAAATAAATAAATAACGATAATAATAAATGAAATTTAAAAATGTTTTTAAAAGCTCAAACAGCTAGAAAATGGTATTGGGGCACCTGGGTGGCTCAATCGGTGAAGCATCTGACTTTGGCTCAGGTCATGATCTCACAGCTTGTGGTTTCCAGCCCCGCACTGGTCTCTGTGCTGACAGCTCAGAGCCTGGAGCCTGCTTCCGATTCTGTCTCCCTCTCTCTCTGCCCCTTCCCCTGCTCACACTCTGTCTTTCTCTCTCTCAAAGCAATAAACTTAATTAAAAAAAAAAACAAAACAAAAACAGAATCACTGGCATTCCAGCTGAAAAGGTCCAGCACCAGACCCAGATCTCTCAAATATAGTGATCCTCCTCAGGGCAAATGTAAAAAGCACATCTTGTCTGTCTCCTTCCATAATGACTGTGCACATATGTACAATCAGTGATCTCTGCCTGGGGAATTTGCCAGTGTAGTCACATAGTTTTTAATTGCTTGTCTACGATGTGCCTTAATATTGTTGACATTCTTTCTAAATCCCATACAGAATTATTATTTCCAAAAACATTCAAGTAGCTCGAAACTGGAGGAGGAGAAAGGCAAACACATAATTAGCACAACACGCAAAAATGACTTCGACGCCTCATGATACGAGACCCAAACCTGCCACCACAGGAGCAATTTGAAATGAAATTTAGCTTCTTGTCTGAGGTACCTCCTCTTGTTCTGTCAGATGTATGATCAGCATTATTTCAGGTCTTCCTATTTGTTTATCAACATTTATCTTGTAATGGAAAATTTAAATAGAGATCAGTTCTGATGCATTGTCTATCTAGCTGTGTAAAATTGCTTTGTAAAACTTGGTGATTTATCCAATTAGTGAAATAATGTTCCTAGAGCTGGGCAAAGATTTATTGACTTTTACTATTTGAGATATTCATGCAAACAACCTTCAAAAATACCTATTTGTAAACATCTTAATCACAAGATCTATGCCACTACTCTGTGGCGGGCTGTGTGAGGAATATCAAGTTGCTAAACAATAAATCATCCTTAATAGCTACGCACCAGAGTTAGCTTTTATCTTCAGAACCAATTTCCTTCCACCGCATTTTCAGGGATGGTTCTAGGGAAAAATGCAAAGCGGCGAAAGTACCAACTACCTTAACCTTGCAGAAATGCCTTCATAGTTCCAGAATCACGAGGCAATAATCTACAGAAAACATGACAAAACTTAATTAATCACCAGTTGCTGGTTTTAGAAAGCCAATTTGCCTTCATTCTATAATTCCGGAGACATCATCCAAAGACGCTTTGAAGGAGAGTTTTATTATAAATACTGTAAAGGCCACAGACAGACATCCTTTTTCCTCCATTCGGTCATGTAATTGACTAATGAATCAAAATCAGAAAATTAAATATGTCTGGGAGTGACTAACGGTGCCATAATTAAGCACAGACAGGGGAGTTTAAATAACTGTTGTAAATGTAATTGCTGTACTGAAGCAAAAAGACAAAAAAGCAAGCCTTGAAGATGAGATGAAAGCGTGGTTTTCATTTTCAGTTTTAATATTTTGCAATGGGAGGAAACAATTCTATAAAAGTAGGCTGGCTGCACGAACTTAGATAAAAGTAAACCAGAAGGAAGCGAGTGAGACCACAGGTCTTCATCGAAGCTCTGGTTGTGCTTAGAAAAGTTTCCCAAGCTGTGGGCTTTGTTCCTGACTGATAATTGGGGAAATATACTCAGAGCATGTCCTTGAAAAACTATATTCTAAAATAAAATTAAATCCAGCTAGCTGCTCACAGATTGTTTTAAATCTACTTAACCAAATCGGAATGGAAAATAAAGCAAATGATGATAATCTAAAAAGAAAACTAAAATATTTTATGGGGGGTGTGGGAGTAGAAGATAAATAGCATGTAAGATACATGTGCAACGGATCCCTTCAGAAAATGTGGCCAGTGAAATATCTATTTGGGGACAGTGTATTAAATATTTTATGAGAAAATATAAATACTTTTAGATAAAACTTACTGGGCAGTTTCAGTATACTCTGCAAGTTGCCGTGTGATTTTCAATGCTAAGTACCTTTTAATTTTATTTTTATTTTTGAGAGACAGAGAGCACGTTGTGAGCATGACCAGGGGAGGGGCAGAGGGAGAGAAAGAATCCCAAGCAGACTCCATGCTCAGTTTGGAGCCCAATGTGGGGCTTGATCCCATGACCCTGGGATTAATGACCTGAGTCTAAATCGAGAGTCAGACACCCAACCAACTGAGCCACCCAGGTGCCCCAATTCTAAGTCCTTTTTGTTATAAAACGTTCAAACACCTTCCCATAGGGTCTAAGCAAGTGCGTGGAGGAGTTATGTCCAGAATGGAGTGTTGGACAACACCACTGGGGGAGGGGGTGTTAGGAGAATATCACATTGCAAAAGTGGCTCTGGTGGCCGAGAGATTAAGCACAAGGACAATAAACATATAAGTAAATATATCAAGTATAATGGGACCCAAGTTACAGAAGGGAGTTAAAAGAAATGAACAAGGCTAGGAGTAACCATATGGACTGGTATCCCAAGGTCAAGGTATGATTTCATGACTTTTACAGATAAATATAAAAATAGGTACAGATGTGTGTGCACTTGAATTTGTTTTCCAGTCCACGTAAGAAGGACCAGAAGTCATGTCATCCCAATAGCAAAGAGTCAGCGATCCTCTACATCAGGGATGGAGCAGAGAAAGTACTAGATGACATTGGAAAATCTGGTGCCAAGATGTAAGGAGGCCCTCAAAGAACGATGAGGTGTGTCATGAGAACAAAGGAGGGCTCCCTGTGTCCCTTTCCAGCTTCCTTCGCTGGTAGGGTTCCCATCCACCGAGTCTGGGACACACTGAGCTCCACAATAAATGACGATAGTGATGAATTGTGGCACACTGAGTTAAACAGGAATCCACGGTCCAGACTGCTATACACCAATACACAGGAGAGAGACATGAGCTCTAACCGGGGGGTATCAACTAATTAATATCAATGGGATGATAGAAATAGCAATCCGCCATTTCCCTACCATCATAGCGATAACGAATTCAGGCGAAGAATTGTCCACAGTGGTAAAATCGGTGAAAGTTTGATGTGGAGTAGATAGGGCATTTTTACAGTATTAAAATATCTGCTACTTGATTTAATTATTAATTGGTTTTTTTAAAAAGTAATTATTAATGGACTTCCCAGTGCAGAGAAATGCAGACATCATCATGATAAAGTGCAAAGCTTATCACCGGTAACAGAATGTCATGTTCTCCGGATGCTGTGAGAGCAAACCCTCATTTCTATGATACTTCTGTCCAAAATGAATAAACCATAAGGAAACATCAAACAAACCCGGACCGAGGAACATCTTACAAGGAAAATTTTCAAAGTAACAAAAAATAAAAAAAATAAAAAAAGAGACTGAGGAACTGCCTCCGATAGAAGGAGAGTTAAGATACAACAACACAAGATGTAACAAATGATCAGTAAACATACAATCATGGACGGGATTGCAAATCTCGAAATAAAACCATTCAAACAACTGAGGAAATTTAAAGAGGCTTTTTGAATTTGGTAGTAATATTGACTTTTTAATTTTGATTTTGTACCATAGTTAGGTAAAAGAGTGTTATTTAACAGCTAAGTGCAAGCATTAAGGGGTGAAATGGTGGCATATTTACAGCTTGCTTTCAAATGGCTCAAGAAAAAAATGGTGTGTGTACATGAGTGCAAAAACAAAATACAGAGGGAGAAATAGAATTTGCAAACATACACAAAGATAGAAGGGATAGTATAAGCTAGTGCCCGTCACCCAGATGAAAATAGGAAATGTTTTGCCACATACATTCATTTATCCATTCGATACTATTGTATTATTTTACAGAAGTTTCCATTTTGTCACTCCGTATAAGAATATACACTTGTATAGGGGCGCCTGGGTGGCTTAGTCGGTTAAGCATCCGACTTTCGCTTAGGTCATGATCTCGCAGTTCGTGGGTTCCAGCCCCGCGTCGGGCTCTGTGCTGACTGCCAGCTCAGAGCCTGGAGCCTGTTTCAGTCTGTGACTCCCTCTCTCTCTGACCCTCCCCTGCTCAAGCTGTCTCTCTCTCTCTCTCTCTCCTAGAAATGAATAAAACATTAAAAAAAAAAAAAGAATATACACTTGTATAGGTTCTTGTAATCAGGATGTAGAAAGTTCTATCATCCTAAAAAATCTCCTTTATGCCACATCTTTGTAGACACAACCCTCTGTCCCCGCCAATCCCTCTGCCTGGGCCACATTGTTTCATTGCTGTTCGGTACGTCGTGCCTGAAATTCAGCACTGAAGACTGATCACGGCCACTTGATTGTCCTTTCTTGAAATTGTTTTGGCTATTCCAGGGCTTTCCATTTCCATTTAAATAGAATAAGCTTGCCAGTGTCTATAAAAAGACTTGCTGAGCTATTGATAGGGATTGTAATACACTTATAGATCAATTTAATGAGAAGCAGTATCTTTCCAATGTGTGCCTTCCAATTTGTGAATACAGTATGTCTCTTTGTCTGTTTATGTCTCCTGTCATTTCTTTTTAATTGTGTGATTTTGGGCATGCAACTTTCGCATATAGTTTTACCGTTTAGATAATCCTGGACATGTGTTCTTTAATTTATGCCTATGTATTTTATTTTTGCAAATGTGAACGGTATTGTGTTCTTAAACTCTTGCTTGCACTTGTTTGTTGTTTGCATATAAAAATGCAATTGGGGCACCTGGGTGGCTCAGTCAGTTAAGTGTCCGACTTCGGCTCAGGTCATTACCTCACGGTTCATGGGTTCGAGCCCCACGTCGGGCTCTGTGCTGACAGCTCAGAAGCCTGGAGCCTGCTTCAGATTCTGTGTCTCCAACTCACTTTTCCCCTCCCCTGCTCATGCTCTGTCTCTGTCTCTCTCAAAAATGAATAAATGTTAAAAAAAATTTTAATGCAATCAATTTTTGTGTGCTAATTGGTCATCTTGTGAACTTACAGAACTCAGGAATTCTGGGAATTTTTTGTTAATTATATGAGCTATTCTGTGTGGATGATCTGAGCATCATCTACAACCAGAGAGTTTTGCTTCCTTTTTTCCAGACTATGTGGTTTTTATTTTTCTTGGCTTATTGTTGTGGCTAGAATTTTCATACTGTATTGAACAGGGGCAGAGAGAGCAAATATAACTGTCTTGGCTCTGATCTTTGAAGGGAAGTGCTTAGTTTTTTGCTGTTAACTGTGACGATGATTGGGAGGGTTTTGTAATGGATTTCTTTATGGGATTGAGCAAATTTCCCCTATTCCTAATTGTTGAAGTCAATAAGGAGGCATAGACTGAAGTAACTCTAATGCCTTGGCAAACAAACCAAAATCTAACCTAGAGTCAACACTTAAAAATGCCTTCAAGTTCAGACACAGGAACCTGAGAACAACCAATTACAAACAACGACTAGGCATTCCCAAATAAGTCAATCCTGTAAACTCTGAACAACCAAATCATTCCCTTGGTTCGCTTGTGCATAGCTTTCTTTCTTTCTTTTGTTTTTTGTTTTTTTTAAATAAATTTTTATTTATTTTTGAGAGACAGATAGAAAGAGCATGAGCAGGGGAAGAGTAGAGACAGGAAGACACAGAATCAGAAGCAGGCTCCAGGCTTCAAGCTATCAACACAGAGCCCGATGTGGGGCTCGAACTCAAGAGAGTGAGATCATGACCTGAGCTGAAGTCAGATGCTTAACTGACTGAGCCACCCCGGTGCCCCTGTGCATAACTTTCTAAAAGTCTTCCCCCTCAGGGTGCTTGGGGGGCTCAGTTGGTTAAGTGTTGGACTCTTGATTTCAGCTCAGGCCATGATCTCATGGTTCATGAATTCAAGCCCCACATCAGGATCTGTGCTGACAGCGTAGATTCTGCTTGGGACTCTCTGTCTCCCTCTCTTTCTCTTTTCTTCCCCTGCACATGTTCTCTTCCTTGCTCTCTCTCTCTTATTAAAAAATGTTTTAAAAAAAGTCTTGCATCTAGAGCCTGTGCGTGGAGTGCCCTTATTCACAATTTGGTGCAGCTGACCTAATCCAATGTTTGCTCAAATAAACTCTTGAAGATATAATGTGCCTCAGTTTATCTTTTACAATAGTAACAGAAAAGTTTTTAACATGAGGAAGAAGATTTTGTTAAATTTTTTTTCTTCTCCAACTTATAAAACACTATGATTTTGCTTCTTTAGTCTGTTAATATCTTATAATACAGGGCTTGATCTTCAAACGTTCAAACAACCTTGCATGCCTGGAATAAATCTCATTTAGTCATATGATATTAACTTTTTTCTACATTTTTGGGTTTCATTTTCTCAAGTTATGTAGATTTTCCCCTCTAAGTTCATGGGAAACACTGGTCTGCGGGTTTCTGTGTGTGTGTGTGTCTGTATTGCCTTTTTCATATCAGATTGTGACTGTCCGAGATATGCTGGTCTCTTAAAATGAGTTGGAGAGTTTTACCTCTTCTTGTATTATTTTCTTGAAGACTTTGTGCAAAACTGTTGTTAATTCTTTGGAAAAAATTGCTACTGGATGCCAGTGGGCCTGACAATATGTTTTGGTAATTTTTAAACTTATGAATTCAGTTTTCTTTACAATTATAAAGCTATGTAAATTATTACCGATTTCATAGTCTGTGATTTGCTTTAGTTTGTGGTTTTAGAGGAATTGGTCCATTGGTTGTTCAATTTGGTTGTGTGGAGTTGTTTGTCGTATTTTCTTATCTCAACAGATACCTACAGGGTCTATAGTGATATTCCTTGTTTCATTCCTGCTATTCGTAAATTGTTCCTTTCTTAAATGCCAGTATTGCTAGAAAGTTGATTAATTTTAGGGGCATCTGGGTGGCTCTGTTGGTTAACCATCCAACTCCTGGTTTTGGCTCAGGTCATGATCTCATAGTTTGTGAGTTCGAGCTCCACATCAGGCTCAATGCTGACAGTGTGGAGTCTGCTTGGGATTCTCTCTCTCCCCCTCTCTGCCCCTACCCTGCTCGCACTCACTCTCTCTCAAAATAAATAAATAAACTTAAAAAAAAAGAAGTTTGATAATTTTACTGGTTACGGAAGGAACAACTTTTCATTTCATTGATTTTTTTTCTTGTTTTCCTATTTTCAATTTTAATGATTTCTGTTCACTTCTTTATTATTTCCTTCCTTCTGCTCCTTTTGGGTTCATTTTCCTCTTCTTTTCTCACTTCTCAATGGAAGCTTATATTATTTGTTTGAAAGTTCTTTTCCAGTGTATGCATTTACTGCTATACAATTTAGCTGCATTCTGGGGCACCTGGGTGGTTCAGTCGGTTACCCATCCGACTTTGGCTCGGGTCATGATCTCACAGCTTGTGAGTTCAAGCCCCACATTGGGCTCTGTGCTGACAGCTCGGAGCCTGGAGCCTGCTTTGGACTCTGTGTCTCCATCTCTCCCTGCCCCTTCTCGGCTCATACTCTATGTCTCTCTCTCTCCAACATAAATAAATATAAACATTTTTTAAAATTTAGCTGCATTCTACAAATTTTTGTTAAATGTGAGAAGGAAGGTTGAAAGAAGTTTTGGTCTTCCTTTGGGGGAGACTGAGTGTTTGCTGGCTTCAGTGACTACATCAAAGTGGTCAAAGAAATGCAAAGTNCAAGCCTGTTCTGAAGGGCTAGGGTTCACCTGCAATAAGCATAAGGCTGTTTGCAGAGGGAAAACCTTCAACTGTTTGCAGTTTCAAAAAGTACTTATTAAATACGTAAAACAAAGTTACTTTTTCTTTTTTTATTACAGCTGCTTAGGAGTTCAGTAAAGAAACCTCACTACCCACTTAATCCTACTACAATATTTCAGATGTGAGATTATGCCATTTGAAATTTAGGTTGTATTCAGTCACTTTTCATTAAAGGTTTCTGCAGTTGGATGAAGTTAGCATGAAGCAGAAGGTTTGGGCTGATTTTCCATTTTCTTTTCTGTAGTACGTTTCTGCACAGTATACTCTGTGTTCCTGAGCATCGTTTAGTGATCTGCGAGCTGCAGTCATTCTTATGATTCTGAGCAAATATGTGAGGATCCTTCATTCACACCAGGAATACATTAATACATATTGACGATTGTTAACCCTCAGAGTTAACAATCTGCTTGTCTCTGCCTTTCCTTCCCAAGCGAGTCCAAATATTTGGGGATTCAAGTTCAATAGCTTGTTGACAGTGACGAAGAGTATTTTTATCTTTGTCATATTATGACTGGAAGCTAATATGTGATGCCCAACCATTGCTTCCCAAAACAACAAAACCAAAACCAAAAAAAAAAAAAAAACCTTTCTCAGAGACAACCAACAAAAGAAGTACTATTACTCTAATGAAATAAGCCCTCACAAATGAGTATTTCCAGCTCCTGGTTGAAGTTCAGATGAGGCACGTAGATCTATAGATGGTATCAGGCCAGCACCCTGAAGATGTTTCCAGCCAGATGTTGAATAGTAATGAACATTTCACTCAGAGGCTACAAGTTTTACTTTAGATTCATATTAGATACATAAGTTGCCTGTTTACTTCCCGGAAACTCACAGGTACAACACTGGTTGCTTTTTGAAGAGAACATGATTTTTCGGCAGTTGAAGGGGCTAGGAGTAATAATTTCCTAAAGCAGACAGACGCCTGGCCTTGGTGGCTGCCAGCCTCCCCTCCCCCTTCCCCTGTGAAGAGTCCATTGATTTTTCTGCTGTCAGAAGACTCGGTGCACTAGATAAAAGAAACAGTGGCTGTGCTCCCACAGGGAAACTCATTTTGTTGGTGGTGACATCAGGTGCACCAGGAAAGAGATCATTTACATTGGAGAAGAGGATTTGAGCCAAGTTACTGTTGACTTAGAGGGATCTGCTTCCAGGAATCCCCCCCACGGTGCTGCTTTGTAGACTCACTGTTCAGGAAGGGACACAGAGACAGGTGACCCTTGGTACGGGGTCCTTTACTCAAGGACTATGGAATTGTCCCACCAAAGTTCCTTTGCTGTGTTTTTTGAGTGCTTTGAGAAAGTACACAAAACATCTAAACTACTCAATTTTACACTTAAGGGATGTATACACACTTGGCATTCATTGATAACAATGCATCTAATATATTTAGAGCAAAACCACAAAACTAGAATGAAGAGATTTACCCAGCTGATGGCAAGTTATGTAACTGACAGACATATTTGCTTGACAGGTCACTTTTCTTTGACATGTCCCAAGGTGTGTTTGCCTTTGTTTGCCTTTGGTAGGGTTAAGATGCTGCTGGTAATAACACTAGTTTGTCTGAAATTAGACATTTGTTTATGGCTTTAATCTTTAATTGTCTCAAAATCCATAATCATTACACAAACATTACCTGATACACAAAAGTAAATATACCAGGAAAACAGAATCTTACCCAACAGCCTAGAAACAAGCACGTTACATATATAATTGCAGACATTTCATTATGAATCCATAACTATGTGTGTGGGCATGTGTGTAGGTTTTTGTAACTATTTCACCAGAATGAGGTCTCTGGTACTCTACATGTACAATTGGAACATCTTTGTTCGTTTCAGTTATTGAACATTTATAAATAAAATCTGTGAATGGCTGGAAAATATTTTTATCTAAACTCTTATGGAAATATTTATGTATATGTATATATAATTTTTGGGATTATAAAAACAGCGTGATAAGTAATCTAGAAATACATTGAATTATTCCATTAGAATAAATTGCTGGAGGGGTGCCTGGCTGGCTCAGTCATTGGAGCATGGAACTGATGATCTCAGGCTCGGGATTTTGAGCTCCACATTGGTCATAGACATTTCTAAAAACAAACAAACAAACNATACCATTCAATAGTAGCCAATCTACTCAGTGATCTAGGTATCAAATTATTGTTTCAATTTAGAATATATTTGTATTATCACTTTGAGAGTATTAATATAGTAATATCACATATTATAATTGAAAAATACTTAGGTATTTATGTAAATTATATATGCTACTTTTAAAATACACTGTTATATAATATTTATATTTTAAATACGAGTTTTCTCTGGCTAATTGGTTGCTAATGTCTTTTCCAAAAGTCTGTTGATCTAATTGTTTTCAGGATTCACGAATCTCCGTATAATCAGGATAATGGCTGTCTGTCCTATCTCTGCTTTTTGTTTGTGTTTCTTAATCTTTTAAAAGGTGGTTTTGTTGCTGTCTTTTGCCATTTCCTGTAGAGGGGTTAAAGCATATATTTATTCCAGTGTATCAACTTCGTTCAATACTCACCTTTTGCTAACATGCCTCAAAAGCTTACCTGGGTCCAGCTGTCTGGTATTTTCAACTGTATGTAAATCAGTCCTGAGATTCATTCTGAAATAGTTTGTGGTGAGCTGTGTGACAAATGAACAGGATAGGCCATCGTCCCTCTACTCCTTTAGGATAATTTCTTGTTCGCCCCACTATTTGGAATGTACTAGTACATGAGTAGTTTTCAAGGCCACGGACGTTCTGTCTTCACTGAAGTACGTATTTGCCTTCATCCATGACTTTTCTGAAAGCCATACAAGCCATACTTAGATGGTTGTACTTGAATTGTCTACTTCCCATAAAAACAAGTTCTTTGCAAGTAACTGACCTCAGAAGGTTCCACGGCGTGTCCCACATTTTTTCATCCAGTTAAACTGTAGAATTGTTTTGGATTACCAGCTGGGATGCCTTGCTTCTTCACCATTCACTATCTTTAAATGGGAATGAGGATAACAAGAAGAATCAGAAGAATGCTGTAGGGAGATTGTGATAATTAATGATTTAATGTTGATGGGAAATTTTAATAAAGTCTTCAATAAATGTTGGATGGATTTAATCACAAAATTACTGTACCATGAATTAACTTAATGATTTTGAGCCCTCTAATATAAGAAAATGACATCTCTCATACAATGCTCTTATTTCGTGTATCTGATTACATAAGTAGTGTGCAATTTAAAATATAATTTTAATTACGTTATATTTTTTTTATTTCTATGAGGCATAGAATCTTTCTCTTTTTTTAAGGTTTTTTTAAAAATGTGTTTTATTTATTGTTGAGAGAGAGACAGACACAGAGCATGAGCATGGGCAGGGGAGGGGCAGAGAGAGAGGGAGACACAGAATCTGAAGCAGGCTCTGGGCTCTGAGCTAGCTGTCAGCACAGAGCCTGACATGGGGCTCCAACCCACGAACCATGAGATCATGATCTGAGATGAAGTCAGACACTTAACCCACTAAGCCACCAGGTGCCCCAGAATCTTTCTCTCCTTACACTTCTCAACTGGTTATTTAAAAAAGTACCATACCTTATTAAAATGGGCCAAAATATTAACTTTCATATCAATTCTGATTTCTTTCTAACTCTTTGCTACACTATTACATTTTCAACTGTTGATATTAATGGGGAGGTCTGTACAAATCTGTACTGATTGGTATAAATCATAGGACTATGAAGAGAAATGAAATGTGAGGTTTGACCAACCAGAAGGAAAAATGACGGAACGATCTAGTAGCTAGTTTTGGTGAGCTTGATGCGTGTTGTCAAAAGCTGAACTTGAAGCCAATTTGGTAGGTTGGACTAAATATATATTTTAACCTTCTCTATAGAATGGCAGAAGTTAGCAAAAAAAATCTTTAAGAAGGTTAAAAAGGAGTAGACACAAACAAAAAGCAAATGTACGGTAGGATAGTGTAATCCTGATTACATTGAGTCATGAATTATTAACACCTTTATTACTTCACTCTTCTGAAATTTGGTATTCAGTTTAAGCAGAAAAAAATTTAAATAGGAAATGTAAAGAAGAAAGAAATATTAGTATGGTAGGTTGGGAAAGCGATACCTAGGAAATTCTGAATTATCTATGCCCACCTTGTCTCCAAGGTAACTAGAAACCCCAAAGCATTCTTCTCTTTGGTTTACCTATTGACAGATTCCATATACACCAGCTAAGAAACTTTTCTCATGTTTTCTACAGTATAGAAGATTCTTGAGGCACTTGGGTGGCTCAGTTGGGTTAAGTGTCTGACTTCAGCTCAGGTCACGATCTCTCAGCTTGTGAGTTCAAGCCCCGCATCAGACTCTGTGCTGACAGCTCAGAGCCTGGAGCCGGCTTCTGGTTCTATGTCTCCCTCTCTTTATCCCTTTCCTGCTCTCATTCTGTCACACTCTCTCTCTCAAAAATAAATGAGCAGTAAAAAAAATAAAAATAAAAATAATTAAAAAAAGAGAATATTCTGTTTTACAGAGGTTTATATAATGGACTCTATCAAAACGCACCCTAGCTAAATGTACCAAATAACTGTATCTTGTTGTCTTCCACGACATATTCAGACCTCAGAAACATAACAAAGAGCACACATGTCAGTGCATTTCATGTGGACGGATCACCTGGCATCTGTCAGTGATGGTGTCTGGTTGTTTGACAAATGCGAAAGGATCCTTATCTTTATCAGAGTCCACTCTGGCTCCTGAAGGGTGAGGATCGCTGAGGTAAGCTGCGTCCGTTCTCGAATGCGGCACATCTGAGATTCATAGCACAGAGATTGAGTCAATATACAATCAGTCAATAGGTCTTATTAGTTTGATGCAAGATATAATTTTAGTGTAGTCAAGGGAACGTGGTTAAATTACACCCTTTTGCTCAGATAAATCTCAAACGGTGTCTCAGGTAAGTTGTAAGGATGCTTTATGGTGCTATCGTAATAAGGTTGCCTTCCAAACGTCAGCTCCCTTGGTTCTTCAGAAAAAAAACCCTGAAAGCGTAAATGAAATACTAAGGGACCCGTAACATAAATAGAGCAACTTCTTTCTATCGGCAACACCCAAGGTCAACATAATAATTTTGACCCCCTGCATTTCCCAGGTGAAAATGATGCCGCTCATGAATTAAGAATCATCTGACATAGCTACAATTAGTTTTATTATGCTAACCTATCAGGTCCTATTTGATATACCCTTCATGGTGTTAGATTTTGATATAATTATTTCTTTTTTTTAAGTTTATGTATTTATTTTGAGAGAGAGAGAGAGAAAGAGAGAGCACAGGAGGGGCAGAGAGAGAGAGAGGGAGGGAGAGAGAGAGAGAGAGAATCCCAAGCTGACAGTGCAGAGCCCAACGCAGGGCTCAAACTCACAAACCATGAGATCATGACCTGAAGTGACACCAAGAATCAGGTGCTTAACTGACTGAGTCTCCCAGGTTCCTCATGATAAAACTATTTTTATTTATGATACTATGTTCTTGTCTCCAAAAATGACCATTAAGGCAAGCAGAACTCTAAGATTCAGTTGAACTGAGGGAGAAGAAACAAGCCTTTCCCCCATAGAAAATCCTACTTGTACATATAAAATTACATCTGACACATTAAATACTATTTTTGCATACTAAATGTTACAAAATACGTCCAAACCACAAGCTGTCTTTTTATGTTTTAAAGACTTGCAGAAAACCATGGCTATTATTCATTATACCTATTAGAAGTCCAGGAAAGAAAGGCTCAGAATTTGAAATTTTTTAAAAAGTTTATTTATATTGAGAGAGAGAGAAAGGAGAGAGAGAGAGAGAGCACATTAGCAGGAGAGGGGCAGAGAGAGGGAGAGAGAATCCCAAGAGGGTTCCATGATCAGCACAGAGCCCGATGTGGGGTTCAATCCCATGAACGGTGAGATCATGACCTGAGTTAAAATCAATAGTTGGATGCTAACCAAATGAGCCCGCCGGGTGCCCCAACATTTGTTATTTTTTAAAGAATCAATTACTTAACTCTTACTAGAGTCCAGTTAGATCATGGTTTTAGTCCTTACTGATGGCCCCTTCTGTTTCTTACAAACATGTTAAGATTCTCCCGAAGCAGAAGAAATTCTGATCTTCAGTATATAATGAGCCCCAACTCCTTTTGTGTGATCCCCCTGTGAAGGTGGACCCTGTAAAAATTGATCACATCACACACACACACACACACACACACACACACACACACACGCATTGTGAGGGTCTGAATGNTCCCTGTGAAGGTGGACCCTGTAAAAATTGATCACATCACATCACACACACACACACACACGCATTGTGAGGGTCTGAATGTGTTTTGTTTGTTGTTATTTGTTTTTCTTGTTTACCCTGGAAATCAATATGGTGGTTTCCCATGGGACAAAGCATCTACTTGTTATGTGACTCAAAAATTGCCCTCTTTGGGCCTTTATCCCACTAAAATGAAAAGCAGTGTTCACTCAAGCTCTTGTATACAAGTGTTCTTATACACAAATGCTGTGGTCCTGTACAAACACTTTCATCATAATAGGCAACAAGCCGGAAGTAGCCCAAACGACATTCCTTGGGTGATTGGGTCACCAGGCTGTGGTCCACCTGCACTGGGGAGCACTGCTTGGTGGTAAGAAAGGAAAAACCAATGGTTCATGCAACAACTTGAATGGATCTTCGAGCAATTGTTCTCAGGGAAGAGTCCATTTCAAAAGGGTACATACAATGCAGTTCCATTTATAGAAAAAAAAATTTTTAAGTTTATTTATTTATTTTGAGAGTTTAAGCAGAGGAGGGGCAGAGAGAGAGAGAGAGAGAGAATCCCAAGCAGGCTCCATGCTGTCAGCCAAGAGCCCAATATCGGGCTTGTACTTACAATCTGTGAGATCATGACCTGAGCTGAAATGAAGAATCAGAAGCTTAGTCGACAGAGCTCCTCAGGCACCACCCTCCATTTATATATATATATATATCCAGTGGCTGTCAAGGTTTGGGGATGAGGTAGCCAGGAACTGCATGTGGTTATAAATGAATCTCCCAAGCACCTTGCAGTGGATGTGTTACATGGACCTGCACAGAACCGCACACGTGCGCGCGCTCGCACACACACACACACACACACACAAGTTCATGAACAACCAGTCATCCCCAAATAAGCTCTGGGGACTGGACATGTGCATCGCTCACACACAAAGTCTTCCTCGGCAGATTCCAAACAGGATTAAAAGGGCGGCAAGTTGCCAGGGGAGCAGGCTTGGGGTTCCATGGTNTCCATTTATATATATATATATATATCCAGTGGCTGTCAAGGTTTGGGGATGAGGTAGCCAGGAACTGCATGTGGTTATAAATGAATCTCCCAAGCACCTTGCAGCGGATGTGTTACATGGACCTGCACAGAACCGCACACGTGCGCGTGCTCGCACACACACACACACACACACACAAGTGCATGAACAACCAGTCATCCCCGAATAAGCTCTGGGGACTGGACATGTGCATCGCTCACACACAAAGTCTTCCTCGGCAGATTCCAAACAGGATTAAAAGGGCGGCAAGTTGCCAGGGGAGCAGGCTTGGGGTTCCATGGTAGCTGGCAATGGGCCAGGGGAGGGTTTCTGCACAGAAACAGAGGGTGAGCACCACCTCAGGGGACCTCGGGCTTCCCCTTCGGTGTGCCTGGATGTCCATCAGAAGCAGATACAAGAGGGATGAGCCCTAAAGCTGCCTGTGGTCAAACATCAGACTGGGATTCAGATTCGTTTATTGGATTTCACATCCTCATTGTCAAAATCCACTAAACCAGTGTTTCCCCAGGACCGCTTCTCTGCATTGTCTGGGATGGAAGTTCTGTGAGCTTCTCTCTTACATGATCTCTCAGGGAAGGAACTCATCAGGCATTCTCACCTCCTTTGGGACTTCAAGGGGAACCAAGTGATTGGATCACCCCATATATGTTCAAGGATCTGCAGAACTTAACTGGAGAAGCCAATAGAAAAAGAAAAAGGAAGAAAGTAAGGAAGAGAGGAAAGCAGAGGAGAAGAAATGAAGGAGAGAGGGAGGGAGGGAGGAAGAAGCTAGTGTCCCCTTTGCTGCAGGTGAGCATCTGTGTCTCTCAGGCCATACAGACACCATGACGCTCTGGCCAGCTCGGGGATGAGTTCCCATTGCCTCATACACGGCTTCACCTCCACCTTCCCACTGGCTCCATGATAAATGCCCGGAGACAGCCGCCACACCGAAAGTATTTTAGGAATCATTCTCCAAATAGAAAGTTTTACTTTCTTCTCATCGTTCACGCCTGCCACTTTTGAGAGTGTTATTTTAAGATTGCTAAGTTAATAGTGTCCACGGTTACAAAATAATAGAGAAAAGTTAAGCCTCTATAAATTATAGCAGTCAGAACACTACAAAGATACTTTTTTTTGCTGATAGTTGAAAAAGTTAGCTAAGTGCTATCTGCCGTGTGTCGTGTTTGAAAAGACATGTCATTCTCCTACCTCTCAAATATTCTGAAACCATGGCCTCTAACTGTCAATCTTACTACTTCATATCTGTCCGCCGGCCGCTCTGTCACTCAGTGACTGTGTCCTCAGACAGCGTTGAGAACAGGGTAGTCAGAAAGGATACGGGTGAAGGAACAGAAGATGTGTTTGACTTTTGAAAATAAACCAATTGGCTTTCAAAAGAACTGCATACTTTGTGAACCAATCCTGGAATCTCCAGACATAGGTTTGTGAAGTGTGATGTCATTGCCATGTTTCCATGGAAGGAATCACATTGGTTCCTGCTTCGAGGTTAAGAAGGCCCCCCTCTTCAACTAAAACTCGAGGTGGGGTGCTGACACAATTCCAGCAGTGGAAGGTCCCTAATCACAGTGCCACCCTGCCCAGTGTCGGGAATGAAGGCCACAACCAAAGGAGACGTGGGGTCAGAGAACACTCTGTAGGAACGCACGGATTGTTGGCTGCAGGCCTGCATCAGTCACGGGCATGAAGCCATGAACATGGCTCCTCATACACACCCTGCCCCCCCATAAGCCCCCGGCCACACCACCACAGAGGTAGGAACCTCTGTAAAGAGCAGAGGGGACCTGTCACCGGCCAGCTGACAGGCATCTGGAGGAGTTTCTTCCATTCAAGACCCAAGTCCAAAAGTGGGCCCAGTGAGCGAAGACAGAAGCAGGCATTGCTGCTGTCGGTCCAGGTCAGGCGATTCAGTTCCACAAAAAGTGGGTATGCAGCTACACCAGGAGGAGGGGGGCAGCTTGGGTCAATTATTGGGTTCAGTGGTGGTGAAATAGCAGAGCCTGGAAAAGTAAAGTGGATCAAAGCAGACTCTGCGCGTGTTTCTGACGTCAGGGTGGGGGTGGAGGGTGGTGTGTGACCTACTGCTTTAGGTGAGAGATTAAATCGCCTGTATACTACTCTAACTGACCCAGAAGGAAACCCTCTTGCTCATGCTAAGGTGGCCAGAGAGTAGGAGTGAGAGGCTCATTGGGGAGATGATCTCCCCAGTCCGACAGAATGGGACACTAAAAGAGACTGCAGAGCACCAGAAATTTAAGCAGGTGCCGCATCGAGAGCACCCTATGAGGATCTAAGAAAATAAATAAATAGCAGACAAACCGCAAGGGATGTTCAGTGTTTACTGGCCAGTGTGAACCAAGTACCTGCCTCTAGAGTGAGTCGCATGCCCCAGAGAACAGACATGGCCAGCCCATGCTGCTTGGAGGAAGGTTCTGGGTCTCATGGACCGTTGTCTCATCAACACTGAATGGGCTGTCCGCTCACCTGGTCACAGCAGATTCAGTGCTCCTCAGAGCCCTCCTCACTGATGAAGAAAGGGAGAATAAAAGGAGATCATCTATTCTTTCGTTAACGTTTTTTTAAATTTTTATTTATTTATTTTGAGGGAAGAGGGGGGTGGGAGCATGAGCAGGGAAAGGCAGAGAGAGAAAGAGAATCCCAAGCAGGCTCCGCACTGTCAGCACCAGAGCCCAGTGCAAGGCTCGATCTCAAGAACTGTGAGATCATGACCCAAGCTGAAACCAAGAGTTGGATGCTTACCCAACTGAGTCCCCCAGGCGCCCCCAGACCTCCCTAAAGGGAGACTGGCTTAACCTCAGAATGGAAAGAACACGTCCTGGGGGAGACGCGATAGTGATCGTAATAACTTGCTATGAGACACAGAATTAAGCAAGCCTTCCTGTGAGCCCGGGGCTGAGTGGCTGAGTAGGGAACTGCCTAGCACACAGCACTTGACTTTTTAGCAGAGAATAAACAGAGAGGGGGAGGGGATGCCATCTCAGATGCAATTAAGGTTAATGATCTTTAAAATACCACCCAATCCACCCAATCCAGGCTCTCATTCTATGGTCTCTACTAAACTCAAAGACTTTTTCTCAGCCCTTGTCCCCCAACACTCACAGGATGTTAGCACTTGATCCTTGCCCTCTGTTTTAGTCTTGAAAACCTGGCTCCTGCAACGTGCGTGAGTAGTTCACGTAGTGCTTGGCTTACGTGGCTTTCCTTTCTGGACTCTTTCTGCCTTTCCTCTGTCTGTTTTCCTGCACCTCCTCTTCTGTCAATGCTGGGGTTTCCAGGCCCGGCTCACTGCCACTGCCTTCAGGAAGGCTTCCATGATTTCTTCACATAGGTGACCTCCACAATCCTCTCTGTGCTGCCCGACACTCAGCCTCTTACCCTTCCCAGAAAATTACATTTTACTTCATAATGTAGTGATTGGGCCCTTCATACATTATTTACTGGAGAGGAGTCCTTTTATGCCAAGAATTTCCTCACATTCCCATGAAATTTTCCTCACGTCCTTGAATAAACCTGATCATACGGTAGCAACTATAGCAATAACTCATTTGTTCTATATATAATATTTTAGGATAAGACATGCAATATTGAATTAGGAAAAGTTGAAAATATAGGTCTAAAATCTCAGTGTTGTGCTTTTAGTGGTGCTCAAGTTTTTGTCTAGGGTAGCCACCTTCCTTTTTTCCCCCTATTTTTCTCCCCAGAAATCTGCATTTGACATTTTTGTTTCAACAAGCTGTTGCTAAGTGACAGCATTAGCTGGAGTTTCTTGCTTTGCTGGTAAACTTCCCCGCGTTGAAACTAGGCTCCTCTTTGAAAATATCAACATTTACAACCTTACTCTCCTGTCCTGTGATTGATATCTCAAAATCAGGAAACGATATTAATTGCAATGTAACAAGTCTTAAATCATTTGACAAGGTGATGTGCTTTCTCTTACTGCCTACCTGTGGAGATAACGGTGTAGAATTTAAATGTATTGAATTTAGAATCATTTTCCAAGTTCATAAAGATTGACTATGTTCAATTATTAATTAGCAAATTTTTAACAACACAGCTATTTGTTTTATCAAAAAATTTTGGGGGGCGCCTGGGGTGGCTTAGTCAGTTGAGCGTCCGATTTCGGCTCAGGTCATGGTCTCACAGTTTGTGGGTTCGAGTCCCACGTCAGGCTCTGTGCTGACAGCTCAGAGCCTGGAGCCTGCTTCAGATTATGTGTCTCCCTCTCTCTGCCCCTCCCCCACTCATGCTTGCTCTCACACGCACTCTCTCTTTCTCTCTTAAAACTAAATAAACATTTAAAAAATTAAAAGATTTTTTTTTGGTGGGGTCCAATGCAGGGCTTGAACTCATAACCCTGAGCTCGATACCTGAGCTAAGATCAAGAGTGGAATGCTTAGCCATTTGAGCAGCCCAGGCGCCCCCGCTCCCTATTTTATTAAATATTTTATGATGACTTGTACATATCGCATGGCACATCGCTTTGACATTAGAAAGAACCATGAGAAAGACTGAACTTGCTTCCATGGTTCATGTCGAGGGGTTGTCGTCACCCACCCACCAAACATTCTCTCCACCAGTGAATGAATTCTCCCCTGTAGGGGAGTTAATTCTGCTGCTTGACATTTTTGCTTGAGATTGTTACGGTTTTAGAGAAAGAATATATAAATATTTTATGAAACTAAGATAGAACTTTTATAATGATCAGAACAACTGCATAAAAATCATTTATTGACTTTTTAAAAAAACCAAGAAGATCCCACAAACGTAGCAATGCTTGGGTTTTAGTGAAGCAGGAATTGCCCTGTAGAATAAGGCAACATGTTCTAATTGACACACTGGAGGGCGCTTGGGTGACTCAGTGGGTTGAGCGTCCAACTCTTGATTTTAGCTGAGGTCATGATCTCACAGTTGGTTCATGGGTTGGAGGCCGTGTCAGGCTCTGCACTGACAGTGTGGAGGGTGCTTGCAATTCTCCCTCCCTCTCCCTCTATCTCTGCCTCTCCCGCAGATTGCCTTCTCTCTCTCATAAATGAATGGATGAATGAATGAATGAATGAAATTGATAACCTCGAGCACAGTTATTCACAAACAAGTGTTTCCAGGTGTTTAAGTTGTTACCAGCTGATAAGTGAAGGATCGATAAAATCCCCAGTCCCGCTGGGGTGCAGAGTCACGGCCATGGCTGGTACATTTTCCCTGCACCTTAGCAGACCTAACAGATGTCTAAGGACAGGATAGGTGCTCAAGAGGAAACTATACCATTTACCCTTTTTTTTTCTTTTAAGCATCTTTATTAAAAGTAAGTCCCATACACAAGTATCCATAGGCAAATATAAAAATAAGTGTGGATTTATAACAGCACAGTGCAGACAGTGCCAGACCTGGAGTCCTCACCGAATACAGAATGGCTGGGGAGGTGCTCCCCTCTGTGGGTAGCCCCAGAGAGAAGCAGGAAAAGAGCCTGGGGTGCCTGGGTGCTGAGTCGGTTAAGCGTCCAACTTTGGCTCAGGTCATGATCTCACGGTTTGTGAGTTCAAACCCCACGTTGGGCTCTGTGCTGGCAGCTCAGAGCCTGGAGGCTGTTTCAGATCCTGCACCTCCTTCTCTCTCTGTCCTTCTCCCACTCATGCCCTGTCTCTTTTCAAAAGTAAATAAATGTTTCAAAAAATAAAGCAATGTCTCCCAAGGCTCAGAAGTCATACACACAAGAAACCTATGGAGGCTTTCCCTAATTTAACACAATGCTGCAATTTTATACGACTTTGCCAATGAGGAGTTATATGGCTGAAAAAAAAAAGAGAGAGATTCAGTGGCACCTGGGTGGCTTAGTCAGTTAAGCGTCCGACTTTCGCTTGGGTCATGATCTCGCGGTTCGTGGGTTCGAGCCCTGCATCGGGCTCTGTGCTGACTGCCAGTTCAGAGCCTGGAGCTTGTTTCAGAGTCTGTATCTGCCTCTCTCTCTGACCCTCCCCTGCTCACGCTGTCTCTCTCTCTCTCCTAGAAATAAATAAAAAATATTAAAAAAAGAGAGATTCAGAACTTTCCTTAATATTTTTTGATATACCATGCTACAAGAAGACTGGATTATCTTTTATTCTGCCTAAAACAATAAGAGCAAAACTGTGTTCCAAATAACTGCCTATAAAGGACCCAGTGGTATGCAACAAAATGAAGAAAGATATAAAATGTTTCAGTAGTTTCTTTTTTTTTTTTTTTGAAGTTTTTGGTTTATTTTGAGAGAGACAGAGATAGCCCAAGTGAAGGGGGAGGATGAGAGGGAAAGAGAGAATCCCAAGCAGGCTCCCCACTGTCAGCACAGAGCCGTACGTAAGGCTTGAACTCAAGAACTGCAAGATCATGACCTGAGCCTAAATTAAGAGTTAGATACTCAACCAACTGAGCCACTCAGTGCACTTCAAGTAGTTTCTTAACGAAAATTGTCTGGGGCTTGCCTGGATTTTGTGATATTTCTACTATTTGTCAGCTTCTTGAAATTCGCGACTCATTGTGATATTTCTCCTCATCTAAATTTGTGTTTCTTACTTCCCCTAGGATTTTTGTATATGTGATTTGGTCTCTTCCTCTGAAGGGGGTCATCTAAACTTCGTAAATTACAATCCCCATGACAACTGGTCTTCACCTCGCTTTTCTGTGGTTCGGGTAGAGAATATGAGGACAGTGAAAGAGAATTCATTCCCCTGTTGGTTACTGTTTTTGTTGATGAAGATGTTGAGTGTGGCCATGATCATGACGATGAGAACGGTTGGGGCACGCATATTCAGGATGGGGAGAATTGCGGAGGTTTCCAGGACCCCATGTGAAGGATGGGTGAAATTTGCAGGAAGCACCTCACGCTGTTGGAACACTGTTCTCGGCCCTGGTTGTGCAAAGACAGTGAGGTGGGAAGTGTGCGTATTTCCCAGGAATGAAAATTAATCAGGGGAGGGGGTTGGCTGGCAGGTGGGGTGTTCGGGGCAGAATGGCTGAGGGACAGGAGCGATGTGGTGGAAGAAACGAGTGATCGGGGAATGGAAGGAGGAGAGCAGACGTCAGTCAGTATTGAAAACTCTGGGGAGAGGGGGCTTCCCATGGTTAGCAATGGGATACCTCCTGTCACCGAGGGTGAACTTCTAGAATAAGCCGATTGTGCCCGGAGGTGCTAATTACCACATTTCTAAATACTCCTGTTTGCCCCTTCCAGAGCCCATGCGTAAAATCCTCTGGCAGCCACATCGGTTCTAAACGAGAGGAAAAACAACTCGCTTTTGAAAACATGGAATTAAAAAGAAATCAGATGCACTGACAATTATTCTACAGATGTTTCCGAAATGCCTAGCTGGAAAATGTTGGTGGTTCCAACCAGCTAGTCTTCAGCCGTGTTGGATGAGGGTGAATGAAGCACTCATTAGGCAGTATTTTTATATGACAAAAATTAGCGTCACTTTTCTCTTCCCTCCACTTTTTTAGGTTCTGGCCCAAAATTGGTCTGTTTCACCCCCATCTGCTTCTATCCTTTGATGTTCTCTGAAGAAAGTGACAGCCGCTTGGGTCTCTCAGCTATCATTTGCGCAAATAAAACCTGACAGAGCTTTCATAAAATAATGTCAATAGTATATCAAATTTCTCCCAACATAGTCATACGCAGCTGCAGTAAACCACAAGGAACAAAAACCGCCTTCCGCCATAATTTATACAACCACAAATGGAGTGCGATGTTCTCCTTAAAAACAGCCCAGATACCCTAGAAACAGGATGAGAAATCATCAAGTCCTTGTTGTTTACTTCCTTTCCTTCTTTTGAAGTCATTGGAAAAGTTCTGTTGCCTTGTTTGCTGTCTTACCTTTTATCCCACTTCTGGTTAAATTGCACTCAAGGAGAGCCTGGGGGTCTCAGTCGTTTTCGCATCCAAGTTCAGCTCAGGTCATGATTTCACAGTTCCTGGGTTTGAGCCCTGCATCGGTCTCTGTGCTTACAGCTCAGAGCCTGGGGCCTGCTTCAGATTCTGTGTCTCCCTCTCTCTCTGCCCCTCCCTTTCTTGTTCTCTCTCTCTCTCTCTCTCTCTCTCTCACTCAAAAAGAAATAAATATTTAAAACAAATAAAAATAAAAAATATGTAAAAATTACATTATAAAAACGCTATGTGTTTGTGAAAATGTGGTCTTGAAAGCAGCAACCAGATGGAATAAATAAGCATTTGGAAAGATTAAACATGTATTTATTTCTCTATTAATACAAAAAAAATCCCTAATTTTGTATTAATACTTTAAGGTTGTAAATGACGACACATTGTAATTGAGAACATTCAAAAGTGCTTGGAGACCAAGTCAGAAATGATTGATACCCCCCATTTGGGAAAGTAAAAAGGAAGGGTGTAGACCCCAATACAAAAATAAGATATGTGTCTTAAAGGAGAGATGAGATTCATTCCTTTATTCTCTGAGCTTTATAATGAGAATCTGTGAGTCAAGGGCATTTAACTGTCAAAATAAGAAGTTATGGACTTGGGGCATCTGGGTGGCTCAGTCGGTTAAGTGTCCGACTTCAGCTCAGGTCATGATCTCGCGGCTGCATCGGGCTCTGTGCTGACAGCTAGCTCAGAGCCTGGAGCCGGCTTCAGATTATGTGTCTCCCTCTCTCTCTGCCCCTCCCCTGCTCACGCTGCCTCTCTCTCTCAGAAATAAATAAAATATTCAGAAAAATTAAAAAAAGAAGTTCTGGACTTGGGGCGTCTGGGGGGCTTAGTCCGTTAATTTTCTAACAGTTGATTTCGGCTCAGGTCATGATCTCAAGTCATGATATCTAGTCCTGCTGAGCTCGGAGACTGCTTGAGATTCTCTCTCTACCCTTCTGTCTGCCCCTCCCCCACTCATGTTCACTCTAGTCCCCCCCCCAAAATAAGTTAATAAAAATTTAAAAATTAACATGATGGGGAGTTTTTATCAGGATGAACACAACACAGCAACACAGAAGTTATGCCTTCAGGATTCAGAGAATTCATGCAGATAACAGAAAGGAGAAAGAGACGGGAACCCTTGGACAAGATCAGTGTTATTGCTGCCTCCCCAGTGAAGCCGATGTCATGCTTGGGCGGCACACAAATTAGATACCAGGGAAGATGTCCTAAACTTGCTACTGATGTGATGCAATTGAGGGAAAGAAACGTAATTGTGCAGGCTGACCTCAAAAAGTGGAGAAATGTGCAGGTAGAGAATCCAGGAAAGCAGATGCAGAAAGCTTGAAACCCATTTGGGAATCAGAATAAACCTGACAGTGAGCTCAAGAGGCATTTATGGAATACAAGTCTACAGCAAAACTTAATTTAGGAAATGGCTTAAGCACATTACATTGTTTGCTTCTATAAGATGTATTGGAGTCTTTAATATACTTCTAGGCTGCCAGAGGCCATGGTTTGCAGTGCTGATCATGGCAGGGACTGAGATCTTGACTCTCGGGCCACACTGGCTCTTAGGAGACAGTAACCTGAGAGTTTTAGTCCAGGAGATGCATTTCCTACAAGTGATTAAAGCTTGTGGAGCACCCAGGGAAGGGCTGTGGCTCTCTTCACAGTGAAGGCTCCTTCCTCAACACCCCTGCCCTGCCCAGAAGGTGATCTGCTCAGAATGACTGCAACAAAATCCTATGTTGATCTAAAAAGAGGGTTTCCAAGGTCCCCTCGTGGACATAAATTCTAAAATGAGTGTCTATAGTGTTTAGAAGTCGCACACGTGTACTTTCTTCTCTACCTTCTCCATAAAGAAGATTATGAACACAGACAGAATTTTTTTTTTAATTTTTAGTTCACATCTTCTATTAACCCATACACAATCCTTTGTCTTCCGGTTTGTGGACGCAATGGGTCAGATGACATTTTCCACAATACTGTTGGTCAAAGTGGCAGGCCATAGAGTCGCCATGACTGCAATCATTTGAAGGGTGTTCCCAACAAAAGTGACTAATTACTCCATTCTCTTCATCCTACAGTATTTGAAGACAGTCCCCTTACCCTTCTTTGCCTGGCACTTACCTTCTTGGGAGTGGTTTATGATTTCTTCCTGTTCTCTGGAAAAGCTCTCAACCACCAGGTCTCAACCCAGGATGAAGAGTGGATTCTGTTTAGAGTGGCCATCAGACAAAAGCCACCTTTCAGTTGCCTTCCATCCAAGATCAGTCTCTACTGATCAGGAGGAATCCCTTCCTCATCCTAGATCTTGGTCCCTACTTTCTCTCTCATACGGAGAATTCAACCCCTAGAGTGATGGTCTTCCCCATAAAGGGTTTAATATGAAAATCTGCATCTTGGTGGTGCCTCCACTTGACATTGAACGAAAGGGAGAGATGGGTCAATACTGGGGACACAGCACAAAAGGTGATGGGAAGGCTGGACAGGATTTTTATAAAGCCTTCTAAAGGACTAAACATTTACCCCAGAAGGAACAATAACATTACCTCATTGTTCCTGGAGTGCTGATGAACGTAAGAACCTTGGCACTAATTTGGATGCTGACTGGTGCAAAGTTTGTGAGATGTCTCATTTCCCTACCTTCTCTCGTTTTGTGTGATTTGCCGTCTCTCCAGTGAATGATCTTCCCATCCTCCTTGGCAAGGTATGCCACTCTAACTCGCTCTTCATGTCCATCCATTAAGAGCCTGAATCTTCTGACAGCATGCCTTGAATACTGTGGCCCAAAGAGCTCTCTTTTCAATTGAATCCAAAACATAAATAATAAAGGCACCTTTAATTCTGAGAAATGAGAACAATAGGAGGGGAAATAATATCAAGAATTGGGACTTAATGATATTAGAGCATAGACGTTGTCAAGCAGAACAACACCAGTGAGCGTTTACCTAGCACTTTCTTGCTACCGCAGTTTGGCTTCTATTCTCAATTCATAGGTCTTCAAAGGAAGGCATGTGGGAAAACATGAGGAATGAGAATGGAAGTCGTTGGCTCATGGTCCATCGTGGTAAATGAAGTTGGAGCTTGATGTGTGGCTCTCAGGAGAAGAGTATATATAACATTTCATTCCCGCAGTTTGTTTTGTCCATCTTGGTAGGCACATCCTTTAAGTAGAAGCACACAGACCCACACACAAACTCTGTTTGTGCAAATATTTATTATAAACCTTTTCACTTGGAGAAAAAAAAAAAAGGAAGGTCACCTGGGCATTGTTTCTAGGTGCCAGTCCTGGGGAGGTTGAAATTAGCAATAGGAGCTATTAGCCAGAATACCTGCACCAGAATACTCTTTTTCAGGATGGATGATAGCGTTGGGACTACAGGCTGCCTTTGAACACGGAGGCACAAAGTCGACATGGCTCTATTGCCTTGACTGGACCCCAGTGCTGCCATGTCTGCATTAGTGACAGATGCAACAGGTTGCCCCTCCACCCTCCCATTAGAGAGAGCCCGGGGAACAGGATGCACAGTCACTTTAATTCTTGATTGGAAAAGTACTCAGACCACTGATTCAGACAGGAAAATAGGAACGAACTCGGTGCAATTAGCAAAATTACCTGATAAGAGAGAAAACCAAAAAGCTCAATATTCCTATAATTTTCCTCCCAGAAAAGAATGAAATGAAATGTTTACATTCAGGCTTGCCTTGATTGATTGAACTGAACACGACAGTCATTGGTTTACAATAATAATGATATAGCCAGGGTTCTCTTTCCTAGCTGGAGTAAAACTATGTGCCCATGTCGCTCTTGAAGGCCACGCTTTCCCACCAAGCAGGCAGTGCAGGAACCCAGGTCGCTCCCTCTGGGGTTGGGGAAGAGCTCAGCTGTCTTCAGCCTCCCTTGGGCTTTCAGGCAGAAGCAGAGAGCACAGACACAGGGACGACAAGACCCCCAGTCCCTTGCAGTGAGAGGGCTTCTACTGCTTACCGTTGCAGACATTGGTAAGGGTGCATACATACGAACTTACCGAATCCTCACTGCAACCCTAGGAGGTACGGATTAACATACTTTTTTAATTTTTTAATGTTTTTATTTATTTTTGAAAGAGAGAGAGAAAGAGTATAAGCTGGGGAGGGGCAGAGAGAGAGAGGGAGACACAGAATCTGAAGCAGGCCCCAGGCTGTGAGCTGTCGGCACAGAGCCTGATGTGGGGCTTGAACTCACTAAAGTATGGATCATTATTAACCCCATTTACAAATGAAGAAAGTGAGGGGCACCTGAACAGCTCAGTTGGTTGAGCATTCGACTCTTGATCTCAGCTTAGGCCCTAATCTCAGGGTCCTGAGTTCAAGTCCCACATTGGGACCCATGCTGGGTGTGGAGCCTACTTAAAAAAAAAGAAATGAAGAGGAGAGCACTTGTTGGGATGAGCACTGGGTGTTACATGGAAACCAACTTGATAATAAACTATAATAAAATAAAATTAAATTAAATCAAATTAAATCAAATCAAATCAAATTTAAAAATATAATGAAGAAGCTGAGGCATCTAGAGAATAAGAAAACTGCACTGAGGTGACAAAGCTATTACTCAGTAGAGCCAGGATTCAAACGCAGGTCATCGGATGTCAGAGCCAGAATCATTCCCCACTGGGCTATGTGTCTTCTACTGGCCATTCATGCCAAGATGGCATGTTGGGCAGCCAACGGTAGAGAAGCTTTACTTCCTGCCAACTGCCTGTATTCTCAGGCAGGGAGGCTCCCATATGGCGGACCCAAGACCCCCGAGGTATAAGACTCTTCTGAGTCCTCCTCTCAGCCACTTCTCTCAGATGCCACTGCTCGGTTGCATGGGGTGTGCCGTGGATTATCTGTAATTTGATGGAACACCATGTAAAGTGGGGCAGTGAGTTACTGCCTAGGTGTTGAGGGCTCAGCGTGGGAGTTCTCAAGGGCAGGCAAGGATGGATTTTGCAAGGCGGGTGGCCTAGGAGGCAGAGAGGTGAAGACACGCTCCCAAGACTCAGAGGCTGAGAAACAAGGTCAGTTTTCTGCAGCAGGATGGCTGCATTTTGCAAAGAATCATGAGAGCATTTCAGACTCTTCTCTGGGGAAGGCACGTCAGGAGGGGTGAACCCAGTGATGTGGCATAGGACTGAGCACTCAGGCCCGGCTGCTTTCCAGGCTGTGGCGAGCAGCCTGCGGGAGTTAGCTGTGGCTGCACAGCAAACCATCCAACCCTCAGTGGCTCAAATGACACAGGAATACGAATTATCGGTCCAGCTGGGCTCCTCACGTGGCTGTGTTCCTTCATCCAGGCTGCTTCTCCACTGGGTGTCCCAGCGTCCATCCCTAAGGATCACCTCTGCTGATTTCCCCTCTGTCAATTCAAGCCACATGTCACTCTCCAGTCAGGAGGGAGGGCAAGCCCCGACCCATAGAGAGGCCCCTACACCACATCATCAATCTTCCATGGAATTTTCCAAGGAGGAAATTACACAGAAGCCATCACATGCTATTAGGCTTGAAGCCATGAGCTCTGAGCCTGAGACCTAAGGGTGCAGCAGCCCAGACCACCTTCTCTGGGATGACTCGGGATGGTCTGCTTCTCCCCAGGGTCCCGACTGGCTCTTCTCATCCCTAGTCCCCTACAGACTGACTACAGCACATCTCTTGATACCTCTTTAGCCTTGATTGTGCACTGTTATCTTGCATCCCAGTAAATGTTGAAACTGCACAATAGCAACAGAGAAGAAACAGAGGAACATTGTAAGTTTGATTCATTTGGGGAGGATTCTTTCTTTTATAGGGGTCCCTGCAGGGGTCTAGGTCACATCTTCTGTTAGAGGATATCACCGTGCATGAAGGTTTCACACAGGGAGACACAGCTGTCCCCATTCACCTGGGCAGAACTGACAGACTGCAATGAGCCCATCCAGAGCTCAGATGAAGGTCTCCACGTAGACATCTTGCAAGGGTGTCCCTTTCCTTTTGAGACACACATGCATCAGGACCACACCGTGCCTTTGTCTCAGTTCCACAGAGCACCTGTGTCTCTGGGGGTGTGGCTGGCAGGGTCCTCAAGGACAGCATGTGGGATTTCCCTGAAACACCCTCAAATATTCTATGTATTTGAAATATCCCTGATCATAGCATAGCACACCTCACTACAATTTCTAGATTATCTACAAGTAGATACATTTCTTTCTGGTCAATCTTGCCAAGCGCTTTAGACCAGCAAGCCGAGCAGTCAAGATGGATCTGAGCTTCTCAAGAGGGAAATTCGCTCCGTTGGATGAGCCGCTATATTCTGAAAAGCTGCTGAACACGGTACCCTGCGCACATACGTATACAAATATACCATTACTGAGAACTCAGAGATTTTTCGTCTCTAGAAACAATAGGAACATGGACTAATTGAATCAAAAATCTTAAAGGGGAGAAAGAAAGCATTCTCAAGAACAGTAATTTATTTACAAATGTTTTAGTGCTCGGGGAATTCGTGAATGTTCTTACTATAAATGATTCCAGCAACATCAAACGCGTGGGGTAACTTTTCAGACCCTCCGTACCCCTCACTAGCCTCACCACGCTACCTTCCTGTGTGCAGGTTACGCACTGCACAGCTAGGGAGTACGGTCCCTTTCTTGTGTAAGTCAGCATACAACACATAGGCTGTGCATTTTTATTTTCTACATATTCTATCAATTATTTCTCTCTTTTCTTTCTCACCAACAGCCATGGTAAGTTGGTTGTTCAAAATCTTTGCAAACCCTGCATTTCAATGCATCCAAATAATTCTGCCGTATTCTCCATTCCACACATCCCTGGATTATTTTCTGCATCTCACAAATACGATATTGTTTAAAGTAATCAAATGCTCCAAGGGGAAAGCAATTCCAAGTTGGGCTCACTTGTCTGAGTTTCCCTTCTGTCCCACATTGTGGCCCTACAAATCTTTGGTATCATGGTAGTTCGTGATCCTTTCAAAAATATTTATTTATTTTTTAAGTTTTTATTTATTGTGTAAGAGAGAGCATGAGCAGGGGGAGGGGGCAGAGAGAGAGGGAGAGAGAGAGAATCCCAAGCAGGCTCTGCACCATCAGCACAGAGCCTGACGTGGGGCTTGATCTCATGATCAGTGAGATCACAACTTGAGCTGAGATCAACAGTTGGATGCTCTACCAACTGAGCCATCCTGGTGCCCTTCAAAAATCTTTATTTAAAAAAAATTTTTTTAACAAGTATTCATTTTTGAGAGACAGAGAGACAGAGCACAAGCAGGGGAGCAGCAGAGAGAGAGGGAGACACAAAATCCGAAGCAGGCTCCAGGCTCTTAGCTGTCAGCACATAGTCTGACACGGGACTCAAACCCACAAACCGTGAGATCATGACCTGAGCTGAAGTTGGACACTTAACAGACTGAGTCACCCAGGCACCCTTCAGAAATATTTATTTTTGGTATATCTGGTCTAGATACATATTTGTTGTCAGTAGAAGGTTGATACAAAGCAATCAGTCAGTCATTGCTGGGGGCAGACATTTTATACAATTTATAAGCACAAAACGAAAAGGCACATACCTACTGCTCATATTGATTCTACAGGACTAGGGTAGGGAAAGAGGAATGAAGATCATGGATAGAAAAAGTGGAGACATACACATGATGTAATTAATATCAAGTGAAAATGTTAAGCACCATGTCCTATGTCTAATTGCCCTGTTCATAAATGTAATATGTAGCCTCTACATTCATGGAAAAAGTGACATAAATGAAATGAAAATATTTGAGATCGGATGATCATAGCAATGGCTATCAAATGATAGGCATGTTTTCCCTTAGACATTTGACTGCTTAATATAGTGTGTGAAATAAATCAATGTAAGTGGAAATAGCTTCCTGCTTCTCCCTTGGGAAATGAAGTAGTTCACCGTCGAATAGAACTTCCATAGATATGGTAGGAAAAGCCTGATAAGACAGACCATTAGTCTGAGGCCAGCGGAGAGCAGGGGAGGGATTCTTGGTTGCCCTGGCGAAGAACGAGTCTCGATGTGGGGCGGGGATTAATTGCTGAGGAGACTCGGTATAAGGGTTTTGGCTGATTTTGAGCAAAAAGCAGAAGGCTGGAAGGGGCTGAAAGGCACATAATTCAGGGAGACAGAAAGTCCAGAAGAGATTTGGGGGTGCACGTGCAAGCTGGAAGCCTGAGCACCTGCAGTAACCCCTTCAGGATATCTGCTGGCTTCCGGGGCTGCATGGCCCACGGGGATTAAAAACCTCAGCAGGAAGTTACTGAAGAGCAGAGTGGAGATCTCAGAAACACTGTGAGTCACAAGAGGCCGCAACAGAAAATAATATATCTTATGATCACTATTTTATTTTTAATTTTTATTTTTTAATGTTTATATTTTTCCTTGAGGCAGAGGGAGACAGAGCATGAGTAGGTGAGGGGCAGAGAAAGAGGGAGACACAGAATCTGAAGAAGGGTCCAGGCTTTGAGCTGTCAGCACAGAGCCTGACACAGGGCTCGAACTCACAGACAGCGAGATCATGACCTGAGCCGAGGTCAGATGCTTAACTAACTGAGCCACCCGGGTACCCCATGACCACTATTTTAAATGCATAAAAGTATTTGATCAAAGCCAACATTATTCAGTATAAGATTCTTAGCAAACTCGATTGGAAGGTAATTTCTTTAACCTGATGAATAGAATCTATATTAAATTTATGGCAGACACTGTGGCATCTGTACTGGTTTTCAGTGACAAATAAATTTTAGTGAGTAGGTGAACACACGGGATATGCAAATGATAAAGATTAACTGTATTTATATCTCACTAAAGAATCACCAATATTTATAAAGAGCTTCCCCAAATGAAAATGCAAACACCACTTCTCTCTATCGAAAAAAAAAAAAAAAGCCTTGAGCCAGCACTTCACTAAGTGGATACCAAATTCCTAATAAATGTAAAGTTTCTCGACTTCATTAGCCTCAGGGCAATGCAAAATAAAACCAGAAACAGCACACTAGATAATTATCAGCAAGGACACTGGCTACAATGCTGTCAGGAGCTGAAATTAGTCAATGTCTATTGTGGCTCAATACCCTTCTATTACCTGAAGAATGATAACCTGTAACATACTTGTGTAAAGTAATACCATAAGGCAGCAAGAAGGAAAAGTATATAATTCCACTCATCAACACGGAGCAACCCTGCAAAGTGGAGTTCGAGTAGGCAAACACAAGAGGTGTGCTCTCTCTGTAAGATTGTGAGTTTCAAAACAACAAATTGTTGGTCCTGAAATTCACAATAACGGTGGCCCTCAGGGGGTGGGAGTGCTTTTGTGGATGTATGCAATACCTAAGGTTGTTTCTTTGGTCAGAGTAGCCTGTTGGTTACATGACCATTTGAATTTTGTGAAAATATATCAATATGTACACTTCTGACTTTTGAACTTTTGTGTATGTATATCCTGATGTGTCCTAAAATGCCCTGAAATTTACAATAAAAAAAAAATGTTTGCCTCTTTTGGGAGATTGTACTTCTGTCATTAAAATCGCATGAGCTCACTTGTTAAGTATTGGAATTACCCTACCCAGGTAAAAAAGCCTATGCCTCACTTACATGAAGATAAACTTTGATATACATTGTACTTCCCACAACTCATTTTTGACAACTGATACTTGATGGATTTCTTTGCAGTCTTCATTATTTGAATGTTTCAACAAGTGATACAGTTAAAGTGTAAAAGATTCAGTAAAAATAAAATAACTTTAAACATAGATGGATGGGACCTATCTTTGAGGAAAGATTAAGAAAGTGCAGATGATTATCTTCCCCTTCATTTCCCATATATATTTTTAATTGAAAGGTTTTGTGTAAGCCCACTGGCTCAACCACACGATTAATCACACACTCTTGTGCCTTTCTTAGTACAATATACAAATGATCATCATGTCATTGGGAAAAAGCATTCCTTTGAGGGAAGGATACAGGAAATGGAAATAAATTTTATGAGCATAAGATTAAGTGATTTGGGCTTTTTGAAAAATAGAATAGTAAATGGAAGATTTAATAGCTGTCTTCAATTTTAAATGGGCGATTACATGAGCAATAAGCCGTCAATTTTTCTCCATTTCCAAAGAAGTGATGGGAGAATTCTATTTATTTTAATGCTGGAGCTTACACACCGCTACAGCACAGAGGGCGGGGGTGGGGAGTACACTCATGTTGGCAGTCTTCAGAGAGAAGATCATGTAAATAGTCTCTCTGTGAAAGCCCAAGAGATTAGAAGCACCCTCCAAAACCCACCCCACAGAGGGGTCCACAGACAACATTGTATCAGAACACTGGCAAATCTTTACCTTTTGCTTAAAACTCCATCCAATTTTGTGTCCTATTATGTAATACATCCACTTATTATAGCATATTTTCAGTAAGTTTGACCATATTTCCTTATAAATCTCTGAAAGAAAATAGTAACTAAAAAAAGATACACCATTTCCTTCCCTCCTGGATACCTTACCCCAGTTTGAGAAACACTGGCTTGACTGATCTTCGTCTTATAATGGGAAGATCTAAAAAGGTAATTTATAGGGGCGCCTGGGTGGCTTAGTCGGTTAAGCGTCTGACTTTCGCTTAGGTCATGATCTCATGGTTCGTGGGTTTGGGCCCGCGTCGGGCTCTGTGCTGACTGCCAGCTCAGAGCCTGGAGCCTGTTTCAGAGTCTGTCACTCCCTCTCTCTCTGACCCTCCCCTGCTCATGCTGTCTCTCTCTCTCCTAGAAATAAATAAAAAAAAATTAAAAAAAATTTTTAAAGGTAATTTATAATAATATATGTTAATATTATATGGTACATAATGACAATACATTATGATGGGGTATTATTTTGTGAACAATACTAGCAGTGTGACTGGAAGGATTTTTTCAATGACAACACAAAGAACTCTATCTCATAAGTACATATAGAAAATTGTGACATCACACAAAGTTTAGGTATGACGGGAATTAATGTGAAGTTCTGTGGCCTTAAGCCTGGGTGGCTTTTTCCAGCACAATCTCCCCAGAAGTTAAGCCACGTGTAGCCCATCTGTCAGCGACTGTCCACACGTTATGAAATTAACAGGCGCTCAGTCCAAGAAAGCTGGCTTACTGACAGAGTATAACTCAGAGGAAATCAGCCAACAGCTTTATTTGCCGCTCCCCCCCACCCCAAACTGCCATCTCTCAAAGCAGGTATATAGGTTACTGTTCTCGCTCTGGATTATACAGTAGACAAACCCTTCAGCTCTTTGGGAGGCTGTCAAACAGTGATGAACAGTCTTCCCTTCAGATAGCAAAAACACCAGTCCAGGTGACATCAGGCTTTCAGGGGCTCATCTGCTTTACAACCATCTACTTCCCTGTGCTCAGGTGTCCCTCAGCCAGAAACCTGAAATGTGCAGGGAGGCGTCATTCATTCCCCTGACCTCCCTCCTCCCCAAGACACAGGTGCTTATGACATAGCCCTCGGAGAAAAAGTTTAAAAGCACAAACTCGGAGGGAAATATTATATATATATATATATGGCATATATAGCATTTGTACCTCTGGCAACGGGTTGCCAAAAGTAATGACTGATGTATTTGGAAACCAAACACTTGAATCAGAGGTGGACTGGGAAGGACATTCATCCACCCAGAGCCCTGCCCGTGTCTACTCTGTCACTGAATCCTGTGGAAAGAGGTCAAGTGCACCATGGAAAGACCTTCTCCACCTGAAATATACTTGTAACATACAGTAGGACATGTTAGAAATGGTTCCAGTCTTTTTTGGAGGGAAAATGTAACATCTATGAGAAAGGAGAGGGGTGCCTGCACGGTTCAGTTGGTTGAGCATTTACTCTTGATTTCAGCTCAAGTCATGATCTCAGGGTCATGAGATCGAGCCCCACATTGGGCTCTGCACTGAGTGTGAGCCTGCTTAAGATTCTTTGCCCCCCTCCCACTCATGTGCATGCATGTGCTCTCTCTCTCTCTCTCTCTCCCCTTCAAATTAAAAAAACAATAAAAATAAACCTTTAAAAGATGGGACAGCAACTGCCGAAATTTCAAGTGCAAACAAGTGAAATTTACAAGAGAACAAAGAATGAAGCAAAGGAAAATTGAAGAGAGAGGAGGAAGGTGAAACAAAAGGCGTAGAGACCAGACCACAGAGAACGTCCTGACTAGTTAATAAACACATACTCCTTCCCGTGATTAAGCAGAATGTCACAGAGAATGGAAGCGAAAACACTACCAGCATAGAGACGGGAAGGGTACTATCCACTGAACAAATCCTACCGAAACCCGAAGAGCTCAATTCTGGAAAATCCATAAGTAGACAAACTCCGTAGCCTTTTGGTTCAAACGTTTCTCTCCTTCGAGTTTTGGTGGTGAATCATTTCAATCCCAGTCACCCTGAGGCAAATAGATAAATACAGTTTTGCTTGCATAAGCGCCACTTGAACTTCCACCAGCCAACAGTCTATTGTGAATCATACCTAAATATAAAATGGACTTTGGGATCCCTGGACGGTTCAGTCGGTTAAGCATTCGATTCTGGATGTCGCCTCAGATCATGATCTCATGGTTCATGAGATGGAGCCCCATGTAGGGCTCAGCACTGACTGTGAGGAGCCCGCTTGGGATTTTCTCTCTCCCTCCTCTCTTTCTCTCTCTCTCTGACACTCTCCTGTTCATACACACTCTCTCTCTGTCTCTCAAAATAAAGAAACAAACATTAAAAATAAATAAATCTAAAATGGGATTGCCTTTCCGTGGCAAAGTGTTGGGAGAGCCTTCCAACAACCGACAGCAGTGTGAATGTGCCATCCCTGCATGTGACATGGTGTGACAAGCAGCCTGTCAACCCCCTGCCGACCACCTGGTCTCTCCCCTTTGAGGAGGGTATGTTGTGTCATCATAAGAAATCATGAGGGGTGACCATGCACAACAGGGATTTCTCCAGCTTTCATATAGAGGAGGGACAGAGCAAATGATTATTGCATTGTCTAACGCTAACATCACTATTCAGTTCCCTTGTGTTTCCTCAGACAAACGTCCAGCAGTGGTACTAACAATTCTGTTACTTTGGCATTAACATTTGGAGAGCTTATTTTATCTCTTTCTTCAGTTAAGGTAGGGCTATGTCTTGTTCATGAATGTTACAAAAATTACCAGGCAGTTTTTGTATCTGATATTAGGAAACAAAATTTACTTGGGTTTTCGTAGATAATGTGCGTACGCTTTCAGTACTCACTAAAGTAGCATTTTATCTTAAGCGTGCAGATCAAAGATGTTTTCAGAAAACCAGTGTTACGCTCATTAATTTGAGGTAGAGGTGGAGAAACATCAGAAAGATTAGCTAAAAACTAATTGGAATCAGGCGTTTTGGTGAGTAACCAGGAAATAAACATTTCTTCTAGAAGTCCATAATCATCATGAAGTTATAAATGAAGAAGCAATAAATAATTAATTGCATTGAAGCATGAAATAAATAAAATATAAATCCTACTATGTACAAGGAACTGTATCAAACACTAGGTCTCAAATCAACATAGAGTCCTACCTTTTGAGCAAAGGAGACAGGCGCTTGCAAACTCTGAGTAATATAGTTGTACTTTAAAAATTGTTTCACAAATATCACCCAACATTTTATTGCTGAAGCAACTTCTCGTTAATCTCTCACAACATAGATTTTTTTCCCCATGATAGTAACCTGCATAATTCCATCATGTAAGAGAATGTTCCGAATCCCAAATCCTAGGATGCAGTATCCCCTGAAATTTTCACTGGGATTGCCACAGGGAAAGACAGTAAATTATGATAGTGATACAAAGTGATCGACAATACTTGATGTACGAAGTCTGTTGTACA
The DNA here is from genome assembly GCF_008692635.1 of Crocuta crocuta. NCBI lineage: Eukaryota > Metazoa > Chordata > Mammalia > Carnivora > Hyaenidae > Crocuta > Crocuta crocuta. Next base: position 4,286,192 of record NW_027532825.1, read on the forward strand.
AAGTCATGAACAACGAGGTGCCGGGTTGGACCTTGTGCTCACACAGCACGTTTCATCTTCACTATACATGTCGTATTTCATTATCTACTCAAGCTATTTCCAAACTTGTGTGTATCACTGTGAAGTACCCCCTGGGTTTTAATTCACTTTAGTATGATTTATCTGGCACTCTGTTGATTTCAGTTAGTTACAGATTCATCTCAACTGCACTTTTCCCATTGATTCACAACGTACCAGTAACACTAATATGTTCTTCAAAAACTATTTTGATCAGACTTCATTTCACTGAAGACGGCTTTGAAGAACCCAGGAAACACACAACTCTGTTAAAATATTAATTACAGGTGCATTTTCCGGGACATTTTCTTCTGTGTTTCTTGAGATTCTTTCTGACAGTCCTGAGGCAGAGGGTGGACTATGCCTCCTTGGGAAAAAATAGGAGAAAATTTCAGGTAGAAAGTAGAAATCGAAGGAGCCATTTTTTTTTTCACATATAGACATGCTATTTAAAGACCACAAAAATACTTCTGCAAAACTATTTTAAGATTAAATTGAAGAAAAGCACTCAGTAATATCGCAGCCATTATAAACGGCCTTGTAACCCGCATATTTGAAAGCCAGTATTTCTCCTAGAGCAGGAATCTTTTAAAAAGAGTTGAATCAGAACCACGATTAGCCACGTGTGGGCATCGCTAGTTCTGTGGCAACCTTCCCTCCCCAGAAAGAGGGAAAAACTTTTATAGAACAAGTAGAAAATACTCACTATCTTTTGGGGCACCTGGGTGGCTCAGTTGGTTAAGCATCCGACTTCGGCTCATGTCATGATCTCAAGGTTCGGTTCATGAGTATTCAGTATTATGTCAGCAAAAACTGAAGTATGACGCTTTTGCCCATATACTTGGGCATGTCTGACCATATGCTGAGATACTCTACCTACACAGTGGCAGCCAGCTTACCACCGACATAAAATTAAGGGCACTGTAAGCCTTAGTGATTCTCACTCTTGATTTTGATGTGAAATTAAAATTAATTAATTGGGGCACACCAGAGTGGCTTAGTCGGTTAAGCATCTGACTCTTCTGCTCAAGTCATGATCTCAGGGTTTGTGGGTTTGAGCCCCGTGTTGGGCTCTGTGCTGACAGCTCAGAGCCTGGAACCTGCTTTGGATTCCGTGTCTCCTTCACTCTCTGCCCCTCTCCCCCCTCTCAAAAATAAATAAACATTAAACAAAAATTATTAAAAAATTAAACGCTAATTGAAAGCTTGGGGTTGGCAAAATTTTCCTAAGATACAAAATGTACTAACTCTAAAGGAAACTTGGTGGGGCACCTGGGTGGCTCAGTCAGTTAATCATCTGCCCTCAGCTCAGGTCATCATCTCACGGTTCGTGGGTTCGAGCCCCGCATCATGCTCTGTGCTGACAGCTAGCTCAGAACCTGGAGCCTGTTTCACATTCTGTATCTCCCTCTCTCTCTGACCCTCCCTGCTCACACTGTCTCTCTCTCTCTCTCTCAAAAATAAATAAAGAACATTAAAAAATTTTAAAGGAAACTTGGTAAACTGGATTTCATCAAGAGAATAGAAACTTACCTGATATCCAGAACACACCATGGAGGAAGTGAAAAGTCCAGACAGAGACTGGAAGAGAATATTTCTTTTTTTGAATTTTTAAATTTTTAAAAATGTTTTATTTACTTCTGAGAGAGAGAAAGACAGCGTGAGCAGGGGAAGGTCAGAGAGAGAGGGAGATACAGAATCTGAAACAGGCTCAAGGCTCTGAGCTGTCAGCACAGAGCCTGACACGGGGCTCCAACCCATGAACCGTGAGATCATGACCTGAGCCGAAGCCGGGCACTTAACCGACTGAGCCACCCAAGCACCCCTGGAAGAGAATATTTCTAATACAGAACGTGTGGCAAAGGACTTACATCCATAATAAATTTAAAAAAAATTATGATTAAATGACAAGAAGGCAAATACTGTAGTTAGGAGAAGATAGGCGAAGCTTTGCAGACATCCTTCTGAAAAGTGATAGAAAAATAGCCAATAAACACATGGACAAAATGCTTTACCTCCTTGGCCATGAGATTAGATGAAATTGTATGACTTACTATTGCACACACTAGAAGGAGTGAAATTTAACCGGCTGACAGTATAGTTTCAATGAGGATTTGAAGCAAGTAAGATTCTCATATGTTACCGGTGGTAGTAAAAAAAAAAAAGATACAACCCCTTGCAAAACTCTTTGGAAATATCTTATAAAGTTGAGCATATCACTAGAAGACCAATAAATTATACTCCTAGGTAACTGCCCCAAATAAATGAAAGTATATGTCTGGGGAAAAAAATCGTGCATAGATTTTCATAGCAGCTTTACTCGTGATTGCCAAAAATTGGAAACAACTCAAACATCTATCAACAACTGTATGGCAGAAACATGTTAAATGGCAGAAACAAAAACTTGCCTCATTTCTGATTCTATCTACAGGAGGTTTCAGAATTGTGAAGGTTACTGCATAGTGATAGAAATTAGAGTCAAGTGGGGTGTCTGAGTGGCTCAGTTGGTTAACCTCCAACTTTGGATGAGGTCGTGATCTCGTGGTTCGTGAGTTTGAGCCTCACGTCAGGCTCTGTGCTGACAGCTCAGAGCCTGGAGCCTGCTTCGGATTCTGTGTCTCCCTCTCTTTCTGCCCCTCCCCTATTCACACTCTGCTCTGTCTGTCAAAAATGAATAAATGTTAATTTTTTTTAAAAAAAGAAGAAGAAATTAGAGTCCAGTGTGCCTGGGGCAGGGGTGGATGGATGAGTAAGAGGGGCATATGCCAGCTCCTTGGATGATGGAATGCTCTAGTCTCATTGGGGTGAAAGTCATGCAAATATATCTAATCGTCAAAACCAGTAACATGCACGCTTCTGATGGGTTAGCAGTTCCAGGAGATCCAAATCAAGTACAAGGTAAGCGTGTTGTGCGTGTGGTTGTGTTGAATTAAGTAAGCAGGAACTTTCTTAGCCCTGAGAGGGTACCTTTCCATTTGAATGGGAACTTTGAAATTGCTTGTTTCAGGTTTCAGAAAAGAAGCAGTGGTGTTCTGAGAAATACAAATGACCAAGGATACTATGGGAGCCTTTCTAACACTTGTCCCTTCCCTTCGTCAGCCTCCTCCCCTGCTGGAATGATGGCATAGGAGGAACAGGGACACAGACCCCCCTCCCCAACTCCTTTCCCCCCAGACCTGTGGTATTCATCAACAGGGCCGAAGAAGACAGACTCAACAGGATGTGCAAGTATCAAGAAGTAAAAAAAAAAAAAAAAGAAAGAAAGAAAAGTTGAGCTACCTTTGGGCAGAATCCCATTGTTTTGATAAGATTGAACTATACATGCATGTCCAAGTTCTAAATACAAATAGTGAAATCTGAGGATTCCCTATGCAGTAAACGCTCTTATAATTGCCTTTAAAAGTGCCATTTAGGGGCGCCTGGGTGGCTCAGTCGGTTAAGTGTCAGACTCTTGGTTTCGGCTCAGGTCATGCTTTCACAGTTCATGGGTTCGAGCCCCACCTTGAGCTCGGTGCTGACCGTGAGGAGCCTGCTAGAAATTCTCTCTCTCCTTCTCTCTGCCCCTCCCATGTGCTAAATAATAAATAATAAATAAATAAATAAATAAATAAATAAATAAATAAATAAATCAGACCCTCCAGGAGGGATTTTAGAATTGGATTCTAAATCTATCTGATAGTAGTTGGGAGCCCTTGTAGTAAAGGGATGATATCAAAAAGAGTGAAATCTTGTCGTTTGCAACAACATCGATGGAACTGGAGGGTATTATGCTAACTGAAATTGGTCTGTCAGAGAAAAACAAATATCATATGACTTCACTCATACGAGGACTTTAAGATACAAAACAGACCAATGTGGGAGAAGGGAAGCAAAAGTAATATAAAAACAAGGAGGGAGACAAAACATAAGAGACTCTTAAATACAGATAACAAACTGAGGGTTGCTGGAGGGGCTGTGGGTGGGGGGATGGGCTAAATGGGCAAAGGGGATTGGCGGATGAGGAAGACACTTGTTGGGATGAGCACTGGGTGTTATATGAAGGGGGTGAATCACTGTATTATACTCCTGAAATAATTATCGCAGTGTATGCTAACTAACTTGGAGATACATTTTAGAAAGAAAGGGAGAGAAAAAGAAGAAGCAGAAGAAGAAGAAGGAGGAGGGGGATGGGGAGGGGGAGGAAGGAAGGAAGGAAGGGAGGGAGGGAGGAAGGGAGGAAAGAAAGGCACATAGTGGTTAACAAGTTTCTAAAAGTTGTGGAAGCAGCCTGACATTTGGAAATCCTGGAACAGCCCATTCATGGAGGGATGTCATCCGTGTCAGCAAGAGAGAGCTCGACATCACATCCAGGCTAGAGCACACACCGTTCGGCCCTTGAGCCCAAAGGCCAGCATATCAGATCATGTTAAAAGTATCTTTTGTAGATATAGACATAATATGGCGCCTCTGACAAGCCCCAGGAGGAAGGTACGCCATCCCAGAGTTCTGGAGAAAGGCCGTCCTCTGTTTAAAAAATCAGCTCCTTGTATGCTATTGGAATATAGTTGACATTAAGTGTCTGATCGGGAGAAATCAAGGCACTTTTACCAGAGCTGTCCATCATGAGCTGTGTGTTTTTTGAAACTTTTGAGTCCTAATGATGGGCAGGTCCCAATCTGTGTGGACACCAATCTATTATACAACAAATACATGTTTCACTTAATATCTTTTTCCCTGTAATCTGTCCATATCATTTTATTAAAGGGGGATCTTTAGCGACAGTCTATACTTGTGTTTTCATCCAATCAATAATCTCTGCCTTTTAATTGGTATATTTTGACTCTTTACATTAAATGCAATCATTACTATGTTTGGACTTAGTTCTACCATCTTATTATTTGGTTTCTGTTTGTTTCTTCTGTTTTTTATTTTTCTTTGTTTCCTTATCCTGTCTGCCTTTGAATTCTTTGAATGTTCTCATGACCCTAAGTTGTATGTTGGCTTTTGGGCTATTTCTCTTTGTATTTTTTTTTTTTTGAAGTGTTTGTTTCAGGGACTAACTGTCTGTAACTAACTTTTCACTGATCTACCCAAATTCATTCATATTCTACCATGTGACATGCACTTGTGAGCCTTACAACCAGGTCAGTCCCTTTATTCCCTGACTGTGATATAGTTGCCATATATATTACATTTAGGTTCCTTGAAGTCCTTATGATATATTGCCTTTGATAGCCATATATGTTTTCAAGAAGTTAAGAGGAGAAGGAAAAGGTCTATTTTATTTTTCCAGACATTTTTCATTGCCAGGGTTCTTCTTTCCTTTGTAAAGTTCCAAATTTCCCTCTGGTATCATTTCCTTTCAGCCTGAAAATCTTTCAGTATGTCTTTTAGAGTAAGTCTGATGTCAAGGAATTATTTTAGTTTCGTTTCAACTAAGGAAGTCTAAATTTACTTTCATTCCCAAAGCATATTTTCACTGGATGTAGAATCAGGATTGATAGCTCTTTTCTTTCAGCTGTTTAAAAATATCATTCCACTGACTTTTGGCCTCCATGGTTTCTGATGAGAAATCTGCTGCCCGGCAATTCATTACTCTACATGTAATGGGATCCTATTCTCTGGCAGTTTCCAAGGGTCTTCTTTATCTTTGGGCTTCAGGAATTTTATTATGATCTGTGTGCATTCACATGTCTGTGTGTGTGCATTTTGAGTTTGTATGCATTTCACCAATTTGGGAGGGGGGCTCTAAGCACTAATTCTTCCAAATTTTTCCACCCCGATACCTGCTTCTCTCCTTCTGATGCTCTGAGATTGACTTAGATAGTTTGACATTGACATACCCTCGAGACTCTCTTTCATTCTTCAATATTATCTTCTCTCTCTTCTTTAAATTGGACCCCAACTAATAATCTATCTTTAAGTTCATTGACTCATCTGTCATTCCTCTTCTATAACAACCCATCCAATTGTTTTTCTAATTTTGGATATTATAGTTTTCAGTTCTAAATTTCAACATCATTACACTTACAAAGATTTTATTACCTGGCTGAGAATTTCTGTCTTTCCACTCACTAGAAGAGTGTTCACCTTTATTTCATGGAGCCCGGCCTCATGTCTGCCTTGGATTCAGCCTGGCAGCCCTGAACTCCTGCATGATTGTGGACTTGGAATCTGTTCATTGTCTCTTCATTTTAGAAGGAATCAGATTGTCTGGGTTCTTCATTTGCCAGTTAATTTTGAATTGTACCTGGAACACTTTGAATATATGTTGTGACACCCACACATGTGACATGTGAATATATGTGACATGTGACACCCACAACCTGAGGATTTGTTTAGGGCTGGGCTGCGGTTTATACCATCATTCGCTTGCGAAGGCTTTGCTGTGTTTCTTTGGGTGTTTTCCTCACATGCTCAGTGTGGGGGTGAGCCCTGTTGGTTCATAACCAAAGTTAGGGTATCACTTTCTCTAGCTTTCTTCTCTGTTTTCCCTGATCTCTCCTGTTCTCGGGGCCCCCATATTCCCTAGGCAGCCTCTGCTGTTGCATTTTCCCCCATGGTCAATGCCAATGTCACAGAGAGGTAACGAGAGAAAAGAGAAGCTTACAGGAATTTCCCACACACTCTTTGAAACACAAGACCCCTTCCCCAAATCCCCCCAGCCTGACAGAGGTTTTGCATCTTGGGGTTCAGACTGCCTACCCACTGCTGCTCCATTCCTGTAGTGTTGAGGTTTCGTGAGTGACCTCGCCTTAGAGCAGAGCCGCGAGACAAAAAGAAGAAACTGAAGGGACATAACACAGAATTATGCCACACTCGCCAGCCTGCAGGAGACATTTTCCAGGTCCCTCTGGAAACAGCGGGTTCGCTAAGGGTTTCGATGTAAATAGACGCTGCACGCTTCCCTTCCAGAGCTCACCCTGTGCTCCAGTCAAGGCCTGGGAATTAAGGAGGGAAAAGCCAAAAGAGTGTGTAAACGCATCGCTGCACAGTCTCCTTTCCTATCTTGTATCTTTCACTGTCAGGGTCCTGGAGGTTAGTCAGCATCCCTAGGGGTGGGGATCGCTGGGGTGGACTTGCCTCATTTTGACAAGCACCCAAACGCTCCTGGGAACTTTAAATAACTCCTGTTCCTGTTTTTCTAACTTTTTAAATGAAATGTTCAGCTCGTCAGTTTTCAGCATTTTCTCCCCATTTCTAACAAAGGAACCTAAGGTTAAAAATGTATCTTTTGGGGGGATGCCTAGGTGGTTCAGTCAGAGAAGCGTCCGACTTCAGCTCAGGTCACAGACTCACAGTTACTGAGTTCGAGCCCCATGTCGGGCTCTGTGTTGACAGCTCAGAGCCTGGAGCTGCTTCAGATTTTGTGTTTCCCCCTCTCTCTGCCCCTCCCCTGCTTGTGCCCCGTCTCTCAAAAATAAACGTTAAAAAAATTAAATTTATTCTTTCCAATGTAACTGCCTTTGATGCATATAGAGTATGCACATACAGAGAATTTTCTTTTAACTCCTATGATTTGTTTTGTGGCCCTGGTACATACTCACTCGAGTGTGGCAACTATGTTAGAAAAGATTGCAGGCTCTTTTCTTAATATTTAGGTACAGGATTTTCTATACGCTCCATAAGTAAAGCTTGTTAAATGTGTTTTCAAATGTTGTATATTTTTGTTTTGTTTATATATTTTGTATATTTTTGGTAATTTTTAATGCTGACCTATCAATAATGGGGAGTATTTTAAAATCTCTCAGACGATGCAGACTTGTTCATTTCTTTCTGTAATTCTACTAACATTGTTTTGTCTATTTCAAGGCCACTTTAAAGATGTCCACACCATCCTCATCATGGTGAATCAAACCTGGCATTATAAGGTATGACAGATCAATCTCACATCGTGTCGTAAAATATAGTCGCTCTTATGGTTTGTCTGCCTCTCTGTTTTTATCTTAGTTTTCCTTCCCTTCCCCATATTCATCTGTTTTGTATCTTTTATACAATCTTTTTTAACATTTTTTTAAATTTTTGAGAGACAGAGAGAGACAGTGGGAGCAGGAGAGGGGCAGAGAGAGAGGGAGACACAGAATCCGAAGCAGGCTCCAGGCTCTGAGCTAGCTGTCAGCACAGAGCCTGATGCAGGGTTCAAGCTCACTAGCTGCAAGATCATGACCTGAGCCAAAGTCGGACGTTCAACCGACTGAGCCACTCAGGCGCCCCACATCTGTTTTTTTTCCTAAATTCCACATATGAATGAAACCTGACTTGATATTCATCTTTCTCCTACTGACTTACTTACCAGCTGTGGGTTGCTGTGTGGGCTAAATGGGTGACGGGCATTAAGGAAGGCACTTGTTGTGACGAGTGCTGGGTGTTATATGTACGTGGGAAATCGCTGGGTTCTACTCCTGAAATCAGTACTATACTGTATGTTAACTAACTTGAATTAAAATAAATAAATTAAAAATTAATTAATTAATTAAAAATTTAAAAATTCTAGTTGGTCTCCATCCTACCTTTGGCCACCATTTTCCTGGAAAAATTTAACTATCTCTTTATGTTAAGCATTCCTATGTCTCATACATCAGTCTTCTGCACAGGACACATTCTATTTACTTTCAGTCTGACAAGCTCTAGCTTTTAACTGGCAATTTTCATTTATTTGCATTCATGGTGGTAACCTTTGCTGTCTTTGGAATTCCTTCTTCTTACTTTTGAGCTTTATAGTTACTCATCTTGTTCATGGTCTTGCTTTCTCTCCCATGGTTTTAGAAAACATATCTCTTGAAGTACAAGAAATGCACGGATGAATTACCTTAACTGTACAGCTTAATGAATTTCTACCCAGCTCAGGATAGAGAATGATGGCAGCATTGTGAGGTCTTGGATGCTCTGTCCCACCCTGAAAATGACCCTCCTTCACAAAGATTTCTTTATCAACATCCGGATATTCGACAGCCATGGTTGGGTTTTGCCTGGTGCTTAAAACTATATAAATGTAATGTATGCTATTTGTTCTTTTGTACCTGGTTTTTATTCATTCACTTTTTTGTTTGAGTACGTGTCCTTTTTGTTACGTACAGTTGCAACTCATTCACTTTCATTTTGTAAATGTATCACAGTTTGTGTACACATTTCACTGCTGGTGCAGGAGAGCTGTTGCGAATTCTGCCCTCTCGTGAAGGATTGGACCGTGGGCCTCCTGGTAGATGTGACCCATTTACTCTCTCATCTAAGTTGACTGACTTGTCTACCCAAGCACTGTCAGGCAGGAAGGTAAACCAGTCCTTGTACTACATCTTGATTGGAAATGGGGCTCTCTGGGCTCCAGGAGAATCAGGGCAGCCTCTGGTCGAGTCTCCATGGAGTCAGTTACCTGCTTTGTCCTCCACCTGGTCTTCCTTCGGTCCTGATGGCTCCATCCAGCTGGGTGGAACGGGTCCCCTCTCTGGTCCTGTGGGAGCTCCCAAATGTTCCTCTACTCCTTTCAGGGGGGGCTCTTAACCTGCTAGTGTCCCCCCATACATATACTCATGAGTTATCATATTAGCAGAATCATCAAGGAGCCATCTTGGAAACCTTGAGGGAAGAAGTCCGTGATGTGTTATGTTTAATTATATTTATAAATAACTGTTAATCATAAATAGATTATGTTCACAGCCTAAAAGCTTGCTGGCATCTCTGATTAGATTTTATAGATTGTTGGACCGTTTGAATTTCCCTTTAGAAGATTCCTTGAAAAACACTAAAGCATTGATTCATTTCTTTCACTTTTAAACCGTTTATTTAGAGTTCTAATATGCTGGCTACGATCTCCAGGATATTACTTAATATTGCAAGTGACAATTTATTAAAGGCTTTGCTCCCATTTGCCTTTTGATACTGAATGTGGTGTTTGCCATGGGTTATTCTGTACCAATTCTTCTTTGAGATAAGTGCATTTTTTCTATTCCCCATTTGCTCTTAATTTCCTTTCATTTGAATGGTGATTGAAATGTTTTAATGCCTGCACTGTGGTAATTTATGTCATTTAAAAACAAATCTCTGGGGTGCCTGGGTGGCTCAGTTGGTTAAGTGTCCGACTTCGGCTCAGGTCATGATCTCATGGTTCGTGGGTTCGAGCCCCGCATCGGGCCCTGTGCTGACTGCCAGCTCAGAGCCTGGAGTCTGTTTCAGATTCTGTGTCTCCCTCTCTCTCTGACCCTCCCCTGCTCACGCTGCCGCTCTCAATCTCTCAGAAATAAATAAAACATTAACAAATTTTTTTAAATGTAAAAAATTTAAAAAACCCAAATCTCTTAATTATTTTCCTGTCTCTCGTTTCCTTTGTCCTTTCTGTCTTATTAGTGCCTGTATTAGGTAAGCAGGATCTGAGATTTCTCCCTGTCTTGACTATTTCGCAGTTTCACCCACTCCAAGTCTGAAATCTGAAGGTAATCAGTCATAATTTTTGTAAAACCCTCAGACATCTTCATTAAATACCATTTTTACATTTTCAATTTTTTGATTCCAATAATTTAACTGGCTATATTTGAAACTGTCTCATCTTACCTTTCATGTCTTACATCCTTTTATATATATTGATATAAATGCAGATATAGAGAAGAAAATAAAGATAAATACTATATGTGTATATATTTCTTGATAATCCAATTTAATTACAATAATATATGTTGTATATAATATAATATTATCTTTGTATCTATTTGCCAGCGTATAAACTCTTTCTGTAACAAAATTTAATGTGCTATTTCATCCAGCTGTAAATTTTCAATTCTACCTGCTATATAGTTCATTTCTTTCTGGTAGTTCTTTCTTACTCCATCTTCCAACTGCCTGTTCCCTCATCACAGAATTCACTTTTCCTTTCGGTTTCATTCCTTCTTATATTTCTCCGGACATTTAAGACAGCTTTATTTGCGGTATCTTTTATGTACGGTCTCACTTTAGGTCGACCTATGACCTGATACCCTTTGAATGAGCGTTTTCCTGTTTTGTTTCTGCTGAGTTGAATCCATGATGACCCTTTGCTGTGGCATTTCCCTTCTATTTTATTTTTTCTGTTTGTTGACTCACCTTCAGTGAAGGTCATTGTTGTGGATTACCATGAGCCCCTTGCCCTGAGTGTGGGTTTCTCCTTGGAGAGGCGCTGTTTTTGTCTCTTTCCCATTACCAGCATATATTCCCTTTTTCTAGATCATTCCACCATTAGGTGAGTAGTGTACATCTAGACTATGATCGTGTATTTGGTGTGATTCCAGGGCTCTAATTTCCCATGTGAAATTTTAAGTTTTCTTTCCAAGGGCGTCTGGGTGGCTCAGTCAGTTGAGTGCCCAACTTCAGCTCAGGTCATGATCTCAAAGTTGATGTGTTTGAGCCCCATGTATCTGTGCTGATAGCTCAGAGCCTGGAGCCTGCTTTGGATTTTGTGCCTCCTTCTATCTCTGCCCTTACCCCCTGCCTCACTCTGCTTTCTCTCTCTCTCTCTCTCTTTCAAAAATAAATAAACATTAAAAAAAAATTTTTTTTTAATTTTATTTCCAGTCTTAGGCAGGGACAATCTTTACAGCCACCTGTACCCAGACTAGTAGAAATGGCTTCTTAGTTCCCCGTTTCCATGATGGGACAGCCCTTGAGCTCTGAATCTGATGCCAAACCTTTGTGTTTCCTCTTGCTCTTAGGGACTTTCTGTTCTACATGCTTAACAATGTGGCTTTCAATTTTTACTACTTACCATGGTCTTGGGACTGTTTCAGAATATTTTTGCATCTGCATTTACTCATGTATTATCTGGAGGTTGAATAAAATAATAGAAAAAGTCTTTTGGCCTATAATTCTGTGTTTGTGTCCAAACTACACTACTATCGCCTAATGTACTAAAATAAAATAGGGGAGCAATATTTTATAACAGCATATTTAGAAGGCTAGGAAATTATTTAAAACTGCTTCAGGGCATTTCAATTATTAAAATATATGAGCAAAACTCACCACCCTATGGACAATAGGAAGACATACTTTTACCAACCAAGTGCCAGGCATTCTTGGTTGCAAATGACTTGATTCAAGAATGACTGTGCTAAATTACATCACCTTTGGGTGTAAATACCCTGAAATGCAGAGAGTAGCAGTTTCAAGGCAGGCTTTATCAGATGACTCAAACTACTGTTCTTTTTTAAATTTTTTTATGTTTATTAATTTTTGAGAGAGAGAAAGAGAGCAGGGGAGACGCAGAGAGAGAGGGAGACACAGAATCTGAAACAGGCTCCTGGCTCCACACTGTGAGCTGTCAACACAGAGCCTGATACGGGGCTCAAACCCATGAACCTCGAGCCCATTAAGTGTTGGACGCTTAACTGACTGAACCACCCAGGCGCCCCATATTACTGTTCTTTCAAGACATCTTTAAGCCTTTTCTAAGTAAATGACAGAAGGAAATAATGGGCCACTTGAGTTTCCCCCAAAGCCATCATTATGAACTTTGGAACTACGTGTATCCAACAGATCTAAGTTATGGAGGGACATCGGTACAGTATCTCGCGACTTCCATTTCTCATCAGAATAAACTGTTATAGAAAGTTACATAAATTCCGCCAGTGGAATGTGAAAGAGTTCATTAACTAAGATTTGGAGGGAGAGTATAACAGTTTGCTCATAAATACAATATGGCTAAAATGAATCCTGACAAAGGAAGAAATCGACTCCTAATTACATTAATGCAGTGAATGACACCATTTCATTATGAAAGAGGAAACTCAGCATAAGCACAATTTTATTTTCATAATTTATAAGTACAGATGTGGCTGGATATTTAAAGCTTTTCCCCTTTAAACCCACAAAGCCAATCTTTCATTCCTCAACCTTTAGCCACAACAGCAAACATCTCATTGAGCTCTTTTTCTGTGTCTTGAAACCATAGACATCTGGAACTCTGCATTAGAAATGCTCTCCCTTGTTCAGTATTGATCTTGTTACTCTGGTGACATTGATTCCAAGAAGGAGTTGTTTAAATTCCCATGATTAGCAGGGAGCAAAACCAATTGTGTCAGATTTTTTTAAATGATAGAGAGACTTAAATTGTATTTTCTCAATAAAGACACAAGGATCAACTAGCCCGTGGCAAAGGTTTAGATTCGCTACTATAACATCAGCATTTCTTCTTCTTTTGATTTAGCACCCCCAATTTTCTTTCTGCCTTTTGTCTTCAGTTAGAGTTTATTAAGAATTTGCACTGGTAATTAGTCATCCGGCGCCTACCGACAGGAGGCAATAATATGCCCCAGAGTTTAAACAAACCAAAGAATATGCTAATCCTTCTTATGTTCTCATTAGAAGTAAGCAGAGGAAACTTTGATTAATAAATATACGGGGCCACCAGAGTTTTTATTCATCTTCCGTCATGTAATCCTGCATTTTGTGACATGTTTTATTGCATCTTTCTTTTATTTAATGAAAGGGAAACAGACCGAGAGACATTAAGTAATTAGCTCAAGTATATGAATAAACAGCCTGGGACTTAAATCCAGGTCTGAATATAAAACCAGCGATCTTCCCCTTCTACTATCATTTCCTGGGGAAACAGTAAGCAGAAGTTGCACACATTTGTCTAAGGTGTACGTGTCTTTCTATCTGCCAGAATGAAACATTTGGTGCATATGTTGATCAATAATCCCCCATTCAAAAATAATTATGCAAAGTGTAGCAATAGAGATCACATGCAGCGGTTTGTGTTTGCTGGTTTGTCCCAGCGCACACTATGTGCCTGCCGCGCCTGGAAAAGTGCGCCTGTTAATTCATGTGATCTCTGCTACTTTCCTGGGAGTGAGAGACTAAAGGTATGCTCTTAAAATATTTTAACATATGAAACCTTTAAAAATATTTTAAAATAACATTTCAAGAGATTATACCCATTTGAATTGTTTTAGGATAGATATTTAAAAAGAGCATGCCCATTTTTTAAAAATGTTTATTTATTTATTTTTGAGAGAGGCAGAAAGCAAGTGGGGGAGGGGCAGAGAGAGAGAGGGAGACACAAAATGTGAAGCAGGAAGCAGGCTCCAGGCTCTGAGCTGTCAGTGCAGAGCACGACGTGGGGGCTCGAACCCATGAACTGTGAGCTCATGACCTGAGCCAAAGGCTGATGTTTATCGGACTGAGCCATCCAGGCGCCCCAGTATCCCCATTTTTAAATGGAGGTACTTGAGAGGGTATCTATTGCTAAGGCTGGGACTGAGCTATAAACCCAGGACTCCTGACTTTGGTCTCCAGTCAAGGATCTTACACACAAGACCGGCAATTTTTCACATATGGGTTTTACTGACTTTATAATTATTTAGGAAATCTTTCACAAAGAGATGCAAATATTAAGATTGGTTGTCGGGTGACCTCAGAGACATCAGCTGCCTGCCTGTCTGCAGAGGAGTTGAGTGAGGCGGATCTATAGCCTCCCCGACCAAAGGGAAGACTATATTCTTAACCCAGGAGGAAACCCTGAGGAATGGAACCCAGTCTTGCCTGAGGCCGGGCACTGAAAAGGGGAAAGAACCAAATGAGTTACTTTTTTACAAGAAACAAAAAAAGGAAGTAAGGGCACAGGTAATAAGCATAACACTGCCTCGCAGAAAAATATCATTACGCACACATACTAACATGCGTATAACGTTTGTTCCTTACGCAGGCACCGTATCCTTGAAACCCGCGCATACACAATCAATAGCCAATTACACGCGTCTCCGTTCAGAGGAGGGATGTCTGACCTATCTATTTGCAGGTTAACCCAGTCTGCTAATTGAACTTCACCTTCTTTAGAGCTATAAACAAGAGAAGGGTTTTCCCAGTCTCAAAGCAACCTAAGAGCGCAAAATAAAAGAACCAAGGTATGCAAACGATTACTGAGCCCAGAAGAAAATAAAAGAGGCAGGAAACAGAAGATGGTTGGGAAATACTCTAGAAGATCTTAGCAAATATTGCACGTTACAAATAGAATGCCGTAAAGTTAGACGCGCAACCGGAGGAATAAGTACAATTGTTAGGAATGAAACCACAACTTCCCCAAAGAAAAGCAAAAATTAGAAAAATAAATTATCAACAGAAAAGAGCGAGAAATATAAAATGAATGCATACAAAAAAGTTTTTAAAAATCCATCTATTCAAGTGTATAGGAGAAAGATGGGGGAAAGAAAAGCAAGAAAATAAGAACTTGAAAAAATCCAATACTTGATCCAGAGGAAAAGAATAGGAAGGGGTAGACAGAAGGTAATAATTTCATAAATAATGTATACACAATTTCTCAACTGAGGAAAATTAACCTTCTTGTTAAAAGTACTCACCCCTGGGTTGCCTGAGTGGTTCAGTTGGTTGAGCGATGGACTTCAGCTCAGGTTATTATCTCACAGTTCTCGAGTTCCAACCCCACGTTAGGCTCTCTGCTATCAGCACAGAGCCTGCTTTGGATCCTCTGCCACCCTCTCTCCCTGTTCCTCCCCCACTGATTCTCTCTCTCTCTCTCTTTCAAAATAAATAAACTTTAAAAAAAAAAAACATACTCATCCCTGGCTGAGTAAGAAAAAATATAAACAGAATGAATGTGTGGCACACATAAACACATCATGAAGAAAAATCTGAACTCCGAAGATGAAGAGAAATAGCTAAACATGTTGAGAGTAAAAGAGAAAAGAATTTACCTACAAATCAAAACAATTGAAATAGCATACAAATCATATCAGAGAATATAAGTCTATGAAAACTTGCATGTAAAGAATAGACATAAAATCTACCTATCTCTCTGATTTTCATGTTTAACAATGTCTTATAATTTTTTATAATCTTGCTACCGTTTCCCTGAAATACACCTCATACGTTATTTGTATTTTGGAATTTTATGCAGAGGGAATCATTTTCTGCGTCTTCCTCTAAAACTTGCTCTTTTTTACTCAAAAGAACACTTGTGAGATTAATCATAAGCATGTCCATAATGGACATTTATTCAACTTTTCTTTGGAGTACATTGTCTTTTGTGAACATTCTCTTTGTCAATGGATGTGAATTTAACTACCGCAGCTCTTATGGTTATTGTTTCCATGGAATATATTTTTCAGTTATTTTACTTACAACGTATTTTTAAGTTTGAATTCGAGGTTGTCTCTTATAGACAGTGTATCATTGAGTCTCCCTTCTTCATACATCCTGATAATCTCTGCCTTTGATTGGAATTTTAGTCCACACATATGTAATATAATGATCGATGTGTTAGCATTTATATCTTATTTGCCATCTTTTTCTACAAAACACACTTTTTTTTATTACCCTGGCTTTATTTTACTGTCTTCTTTCAAAAATATTTTTATTATGTTTGTTCACTATAATTCCTGTGTTGATATTTTAGCTGGATAAATTTAGTTGACTTTAGAGGTTTCTCTGGAGCTGATAATATGCAAGTTTGACTTATCACAGTCTACCTTAACTTTGCACCAAAATAGTTTTGTCTCCATCCTCCAGGCTATCATTACCATGTATTATGCATTGATATACGTTATGAACCCAACAATACAGAGTGCAATTTTTGCTTTAAGAGGTGTGTGCGCATATATGTGTGTGTGTGTGTGTGTATGCATACATACATACCATTTTTTAAATATGTACCCCCATATTTACAGTTTCATTGCTCTGCATTTATTCCTGTGGATTTCCTCTTTGCCTCCAGAAATTGCTTTCGTATTTCTTCCAGGACAAGTCTGTGAGCAGTAGTTTCCCCCAGTTTTTGTCTACATGGCCATGTCTGTATATCACTTCCATTTCTGAAAGATAGCTTCACTGGATATGAAATTCTTGTTTACAGATAATTAAAAATCTGCAACACTTGAATATGCCTTTGCCTTTGGTGAGTCTGCTGGGAAATCAGCCAGTAAATGAATTATTCCCCTGTGTGTGATAAGTCATCTTCCCTTCCTGTTTTTGGGATTATGTTTTGTCTTTGGCTGTCTGCAATTTGACTATGATACATTGGAATTGATTTTCTTTGTAACCCTCCTATTTCGGATGTGTTGAGCTTCTTGGTTCTGTATGTTTATATAGCCTACCAAATGTCAGACCTTTCCATCTTTTATATTTCTAAGTATTTTTTCTGCCCAAATCTATTTCTGCTCTATTTCTGTGATTCCTCTTGCTCATGCGTTGGAACGCTTTATCTTGTCTCGCGGGGTGCTAAGGTCCTGTTCATTTGTCTCCAATCTTTTGTCTCTTGTGTTTCAGATTAGGTAATCTCTACCAAATTTCTTCTAATTTACTGATTCTTTCTTCTGATACCTCAGTTTCATTGTTGCAACCATAGAGTAAATTTTTAATGTCAGATTTTGTGTTTTCCACTCCAGAATTTCCATTTTTTATAATTTCCATCTCCTGTCTGTTGACTCATTGCAAATTTATTGTCAATTAATTATGCAAATTTACCTTAATTATTAAACTGTATTAATAATAACTTCTTTGATTTGTTAAATCCAACATATAGGTACACTCAGATACCATTTCTTTTTTTTTTATTTTTTTATTAAAATTGTTTTTACATTTACTTATTTTTGAGAAAGAAAGAGAAACTGAGAGTGAATGGGGGAGGTTCAGAGAGAGAAGGAGACCCAGAATCCAAAGCAGGCTTCAGGCTCTCAGCAGTCAGCACAGACCCTGATGTGGGGCACAAACCCACAAACCATGAGATCATGACCTGACCTGAGGTTGGACACTTAACCGACTGAGTCATCCAGTTGCGCCAGATACCATTTCTTTGAAAAATTTTTGGGGTTTTTTTCCTGAACATAGCTCACAATTTTTTTGTTTTTTCATAGGTCTGGTAATTTGGTTGAAAACTTTATTTTAGATAATATTTTGTAACAGCTTTTGATTCTGCTCTCTTTTCCTGGTGAATGTTGATTATTTTTAGTTAAGTCTCTTGCCTAGATTTAGTCTGCTGTGTGCAGGTGCTGATGGGCTTGCTAATTTTTATTAGCACTTTCCTTGGATGTTTGCTTGTGGACCTGCAGAGTCCAATAATCAACCATTTAGGGGGATATAGATTATACTTAGCTACTGTTATAGGCTGAGTTACATTTCTCCTAAAATTCCCCTATCTCCCACACCTCCAAAGGTGAAAATATTTAGAGGTAGAAAGTTCAGTGAGATCATTAGGGTAAAATGAGGTCATATGACTGGGATCTACTCTGATAAGACTGGTATTCATCTAAGAAGAGGAGACAATGGGGCGCCTGGGTGGCTCAGTTGCCTAAGTGTCCAACTTTAACTCAGGTCATGGTCTCATGGTTCATAGTTCGGGCCCCGCATTGGGCTCTGTGCTGACAGCTCCGAGTCTGCTTGGGATTCTCTCTCACCCTTTCTTTCCCCTCCACATGAGAGACTCGTGCTTTGTCTCTCTCCCTCAAATGTAAATAAAAACATTTTAAAAAAGAAGAATAAGAGGAAATCAAGACACTGATACCAACAGAGGCACAACCATGGGAGAACAAGGGGTGCGGACCGCTGTCTACACACCAAGGGAGAGGCCTCGGGATGAACCAGCCACCTTGATCTTGCCCTTTCAGCCTCCATGATGTGAGAAAGAAGCTTCTATTGATGAGGTTCCCCCAGACTGTGGTACTTCACTAGGGCAGCCTAAAACGAACACAGGTGCCTTGAACTTGTAAAGTTTCTATCTTCTGCCAACTAAAGTATACGTAGATCATAGAATTTATTCAAATTACAGCCAGCTCGAGTCTCTCCTGTCTGTCACGTTTTCCTCTGTTGTCTCAGCATCTCTGGCTCCAGTCTGCATGGTTTAGCAATGAGCCATGCATAGATCCATAGATGACCTCAACCCATCTATGTCTCCCACATGTTTTTGACTTTCTGGATTCTGATGCTTGTGCTAAGTTAGGCTTACAAATGGGATAAAAGTAAACACTGTGTCTTTTCCTATCTCTTCCAATTTCTGCTCCTTTCACAGGCCAGTCTACAGATCTTCACTCACGTCCCCACCGAGTGGAGTCTCCCACCTCTTACAGCCTAATGGCTGAACTTTGCTGCCCCCCCCAAATTGGTCAACACCTACTTNTGACTACTGGAGCTCTTTCAACTTGGCTCCTGTGTCCCTTTGGAAAGCCCCTCTTTTTTTTTTTTTTTTTTTGCAAATCAAGTAAAGAGTTTGGATAGGAGTATCCCCAGAAAGAAACTCACAAATCCCTGTTGTCCTTTCCCAAAAAAGAATCAATACTAATCAATTTATCTTCCTTTGGTTAATCTCCTGCATTATGAAATTCTGTTTGTATGTTTGTCTGTTATTGCTTGTGTTGCTAATTTATCAAATTTTAATTGTTTTCAAGTTTTTATTTAGACTCCAGTTAGTTAAAGTACAGCGCAATATTAACTTCAGGTGTACAGTAGAGTGATTCAACACTTCATACATTACCCAGTGCTCTTTTTTTTTTTTTAAGTTTATTTATTTTAGAGACAGAGAGAGAGCCACAAAATGTGAACAGGGCAGGGGCAGAGAGACAGGGAGACACAGAATCCAAAGCGGGCTCCAGGCTCTGAGCTGTCAGCACAGGGCTCCATGTGGGGCTCAAACCCACAAACCTTGAGATCATGACCTGAGCCAAAGTAGGACACTTAACCAACTGAGCCCCCCAGGCGCCATCCCCCCCCCCCCCCCCGCCCAG